>NC_132782.1:114051131-114354161 GCF_048418805.1 Vulpes vulpes
TGGTCTTCTATAACCCTTTTGTTTTTCAGAAAATAATTGGTATAGTTATTGGGAAAACAGACGTCAAAGGCTTTCCAGACAGAAAAAGCTGAGTTCTATTTAATTCTTTGTTTCGTTTTTCATCAAGTGTGGCTTATGACTACAACAAAGTGTATTTAAGTGATTAAATTTCTCATGCCTGTTTAACTCGTTAAGAGCAGTGCCCATTGCTGTATTGTATGGTACTCAATTTAAGGCCATATGTGTGAGGACATTAAAATCATTTTTAATAATATGTAAGGCTCTGTGGCCATAGTAATGGCCATGTTAATGATCATATTAATGATCACTTTCAGCCTAAGAGACATAAATACATGGGTAAATCTAAGAAAGAAAATGTTAAGGAACAGGAGTTTTGCGCAGGGTTGTGTCCTGATAGAGTAGCAAAGAGGGAGAGAGGTATGGCAGCAGTATCTATGTATTTACTCAACCAGGCAATCCAGCAAAAAAAATTAATCTTTCATATGTGGAGAATACAGTTAACTCTGGTTTTTGTGGCTCTTATTGAGTTGTTTGAACTCTATAAAAGTTTTAGGACTATGGAGACATAATCCAAGACTAAAATTAGATTTTAAAAATCAACCTTATTTTTTTTAAAGATTTTTTTTTATTTATTCATGAAAGACACAGAGAGAGGCAGAGACATAGGTAGAGGGAGGAGAAGCAGGCTCCATGGTGGAACCTGATGTGGGATTCGATCCTGGAACTCCAGCTGGAACTCCAGGATCATGTCCTGAGCTGAAGGCAAACGCCCAACTGCTGAACCACCCAGGCGTCCCTAAAAATCAACTTTAAAACCAAGTTTTCTAACATCTGAGTCAATACACAATGATATGATGTAAAATGCCAAAACTGGCACAGTACTACTATTAGTTTTTAAACCATTAGCATTGCTTATGAGAAGTTACAGAATAAGCACTTCTGGGGAGCTTGAAGGAGTCAGAGCTCTAGTCAGCCAGACAATAATTTCAGCAGAAGACATTAATTTTGTTTGAATCACCTGAGTACTTATGGCTCTGGTTTTCCCTCTTGGTGTAGTGATGGTACCTTTATTTTAATTTCATGTAATATTCTATTATCATGTTTGATGTAAATACTTGCTTATGCCTTAACTTTACTTCGTTATGATTAATTAGATCAGAATTATCATTTGAATGGTTTGAGAAAGGCTGTGTTTCTGTTTTCTAAGCTCTACTTAGGAAAATGTCAGTATTTAAATATTTGCTAAATCGCAACAATGAAATACAATTTTTATCTCACAGACCATGCAGGTAAAGGATGATTCCCATGGTGTTGAAGTACTTTTTATGATTATATATACAGAACTCTTTTTTTGGAGAAGATACGCTGACTTTAAAAAAATATTACACACATATTACTATATTTTTATAAAACATTCAAGCAGTACAGAAGGTCATAGAAAAATGAAATTTTTTTTTCAAAATTTAATTTCAAGTAGCCAACAAAAAGTACATACTTAGTTTCAGGTATAGTGTTCAATGACCTATCAGTTGTATATAACACCCATTGCTCAATTCAACTCCCAGCTCTTCCCAGCCTAGTCCCCTTCCCAAAGGTAAATGCTAATAAGAGTTTGGTAGATATCTGTAATTTATATATGTGTATTAAGTTGTTACTTTTTTAATTAGCAAAAAACAGTAAGGAAATTTTATTTTGGGAAAAATATACCTGCTGACCCCTAGTGGAGCCTTTTACTAGCACACATTTATTTGTTTTGAAATAATTTAGATCTGAATCATGACTTCGCTTGAAACAATAACAGTAAGAGAAAAATGGAGAATCTAAGCTAAAATCTGTATGGTTCAAGCCAACATGTCATTTCCCTCCAAATACACAATAACTGGGGAAAGGGAACAGGGATTAATAGTGAGGTATCTACTTTTGTAGCTTTGAGATTCATTAAAGCATAGCTTACTTTAGAATTTGTATTGGAAATGTTATTTTTACCATGTGTTTGAGTGTTTGTCATAATAATCATATTTGTTCAAACCTAAGTTTTTCATTTGAAACATGAAAGTATTGGTTTCCCTTAGATATTGGATCAGAGAGGTACACTTTCAGTTTTACGATTCGGGACTCACCAACCCATTTTGTAAATGCAACGTCCTGGGGCAGCGAAGGTTACATCAGGTCACTTTCTGACAGCTTTAGAGTTGGAGAGTGTGGTAAGTTGGCATTGGTTCTTGAACCGTTTCTATTATAGTATTATTCCTGTGATATATTTGTGGAAACCACATTGAGGGAGTCAAAATAAGACACAATTCATAATTCTTAAGAAACTTATCAGAAAAAAGTCAGGCATTAAGAGCATAACACAGGCAGTCAGCATTTTATTACTTGAAACATATAAATGTGATAGTCACATATTTTTACTAGGTGGATTTCTAATCTTTGGTTTATTTCATATTTTAGTTTGCATCAATTCCTGTTGTTGCTATAACCATTTATCTTTCAGTAAGCATAATAAGACTATTAAATAGCTTTTGATAAAAGAAAATACTTGAATTTTTAATAGGATTTTTGAAAGCTTTACTTTCAAAATACCAGATCTTTGGCATCCTTTACCCATCCCAGGATCCTTCTGATAGAACAGCGTCATATAATAAAAAAACAAGGACTTTGAAAACGGATAGATTTGGATTCAGATCCTACTTCCAACATTTGTTTACATCCTGGCTTTGAGAAAATTGCTTAACCTTGTTGTGCCTCAACTGTGAATGAGTACCCTATAGATTCTGTGAGTGTTAAAGGAGGTAGTATACCTGGTATAAAGTATAGAATGCTCTTGTTCAGTAGATGGCAGTGCTAGCTTCATATTGGAAACAAGAAAGTACGATACCAGCTCTCTTTCGTGGTAGAAAAAAGAAGGGAAAGAGTAATGCACATAATTAAACTACTCTCCAATGCTGCACAACTGGGCAGGCTATGACCTGTCCCTGTCACTTGTACCTGGTCATATACTTATTGCCTCATGTTATGAACTTGCAGGGTTGTTTGTAGTGTCTAACTGAACAATAAAGTACTTGAACATATGGATTGTAAAGGCAGAAAACTTTGTAAACTCCACAGGGCCCAGTACAGTCAGAAACATTCCTTGGATGAATGCCAGCTGGTAGTTCTATGGAGCTAAAGATACATTTTGTTTTGTTTTGTTTTTACATTTTGGTATTAAACTATAGGTTGATGGTTGTGAGGATAAATGAGGTAAAGGTTCTTAAAAGCTTAAGGTAAAAAATAATTATAAATCTAAATAGGATCATAGTGTGGTGGAGTGAAAAGATTATAGATTTTTGAATCAGAATGACTGTAAGTCTAGAGCTACTGGTTTCTAGATATAAAACCTCCAGAAAGTTATTTAACCTCTGTAAGCTTCAATTTCTTCATTTGTAGAAAGGGATCATGGAGTGGTTGTGTGGGGAATCAGCAAAACAGACACAAAAAGGTCTAACAAGACCATAAGGAAACAAAATCCCTAAAATGTTGAGTCATAAGCTGATAAGTTGTGGAACTGAAATCAGGAGCTGGACTGTACATGGCCTTTCTGCCCAGTAGCTCTTATTTCCTAGGGCTACTGTGAATTGGATGAAGTTCAGTTAAAATATATGTTTTATGGAAGGGCAAGTTGTAACCAGATCACTGGTTCAGTGTAATTAATAAAGCAATATTAATGCAAGTCATACATTGGGATTTAAACACAAAGCATAAGAAATGTCATCTGGGATCAAATCAATGATCATACCCCAGGATTCCATTCCTCAGTCATATAAGGAGAGGACTCTGAAGGGTATGCTACACTGATTCAGGAATTAGAAATAACATTGTAATGTTCATTGTGATGCACACTTGTTTTTATGTATCTAGTTACTTTTTTGTAATAGCATCATATTTCTCCTTCTGTTGCAGTGACAATTGAAAATCCTCTGATCCAAAGAAAGGAATTAGAAAGAGAGGAAAAATTCAGCCCTGCAACTCCTGGGTAAACGATCCAGCACAGAGTCAATAGCCTTTGTGCTAGAGTAACCACCACTGTTGTGTCTGTGTGTCACATTAGCAGAGAGCATACTGAGGGTACATGCTTCCATTTGAAAATTAGGAGTTTAATTCTTCCTCACAGTATTTACCTTTGATTATGAAATAATTTACCTTGATACAGGATTACATGAAAACATGGCTGTTTTAGTACTTTTATTCTCATTCTTAGATTTAGAAAAATTTAACTCTGGTTATATTAAGGCTGAACAACGATAAAGAAAAAAATCTTCACCTGTGGGGTTGTCCAAGAAAAAAAAATCTTGGAAGTCCTATAGATGTATCATATCAAGGTATAACTTTGCCTACACGCCTTCCTATTTTAGTTCAGGTTCACTGGAGGGAGACCCTGGAGGAGGATTTTTGTGCAAGTGTTTTGTTGAGGGAAAGCTCTCGGGAGCAGCCTGTAAGGGAAGGATTGGGGACAGCAGAGACGCAGGTTCGGCAGGAGCCCCAACTCTGCTTCTTGGCCCCAGAGGGAGCTCTGGAGCATGAGTGGCACTGCCCCCCCCCTCCGAGGGTAGGGGACTGGGCTTTTGTGGCCTGGATTCACAAGTTCTTGGCTGCATCAATTCCCCACCACTGGCATATCTGCTTGAGAGCAGCTCTCCAGAGCAAGGTGACATTGCTAAAGGACTGAGTGGGGCACAGCAATCTCCACTACATATACACCTGCAACCATTTTGAACCCTTCCCACCTACTGTTCCGACCTCATACCAGACCCCAAGTCTCACTTCTGTGCAGCCACACAGATTCCTTTCCACTCTGAACACCCTGAGCTCATTCTGTAGTATGGGCTTTTGCACACTCACTTCCCTCTGCACAGAACAGTCTCTTCCCATCTGCTTTGAATGTTTGCTCCTTCTCTTCATTGATGTGTCAGCTTTAATGTCACCTCCTTAGGTCTTCTCCATTTACTCTGTGTGTAGTGGCCCTTCCAGTCCATCACTAGGACTTCACTCTGTGCTGTTATCCTCATAACCCATTCTCTGAGATTATTTGATTAACTGTTGTGTGTGTCCCTCTCACACATGTGAACTCCATGAGATCAGAGATCTTGTCTGTCTTCTTCACCCCTGTATTCCCTGTACCTAGACTAGGGCCTGGCACATTCTAGCTCTCAGTACATATTGATGGAATGAAAGAAGTGGGGGGAGATTAAGGGGCGAAGAGTGTTCTTGGCAGAGGAAACAAACATGAAACCTCCTGGCCTTTTCCAGAACAGTTGACAGTAGGTTGAACCATATGAAACTGTTGATGTTTGACTATTTTTTGCTAAAACTGCCACTTACCTATTCTAGTAGTCTAATATGGTTGGGCTGGCTATAGAGCAGGGGCAGGGGAGCAGTGGAAAGAAAAGCTTGAGAGAGAAGCAGAGACACTTCCCAGACAGCTTTGCCTGGTATACCAACTTCATTCTTGGCCGACAGCTAACCCAAAGATCTTTGAGCTGGGAAATAGTATATTCATATTTGTGGTTTAGGAAGATCATTTCGGCAACCTGAGGGGGAAGGAAGCTTAGGAGACAGGGCTGTAATTTGGATGAGAAGTGATGAAGGAAACACCTAAGGAAGCAGCAGGGGGAGGCGCAGGAGGATGGCTGGAGTTAAAGGGTTGGAAAGAGGCTTCATGAGGGGACTTGGGAGTTGACTGGCTGGAGGGCAGAGAGCACCTTGATTAGAGTTCAGTATGTAGATATTGGGCATCGGCATCTACTCCACAGAGAGCATCACAGAAGGGGGTCAAGCACCATCTGATGCAGGCAATTCAGCCAGTATTGCAGAGACAGAAAAGACGGGACACCTGCCACCCTGACATTTTAGAATGCTTTTATACTCCAGTTTTGTAGAGAAGAAAACTTAAGCTCAGAGTTTGGGGCATGGTCAGTAACTAGTATGCTTAAATTCAGGCACAAATTAGTCCTCAAATACATGTTATTCCCATGTTAGTCCCCTAATACATGTTAGAAAAAAAATATTTCACAACATTTTCAATGTTTCTCAGAGTAAAAAGTATAAATTTTCTTAAGAAAGTCTAAATCAGGGATGCCTAGCTGGCTCAGTGGTTGAGCATCTGCCTGTGGCTCAGGGCATGATCCTGGGGTCCTGGGATCAAGAAAGAGGCTCCTCACAGGGAGCCTGTTCTCCCTCTGCCTATATCTCTGCCTCTCTCTGAGTCTTGAATGAATGAATGAATGAATGAATGAATGAATGAATAAATAAATAAATAAATAAATGAAAGATTTAGTTCACCCACTAAATCACAACCAAAAAGATAATTTAATGTGAACCTGGAAGTATTTTTCCATTAGAAAGTCACTCGATATTTACTGTTTGTGTTTTTGCAATTTAGTAACTGTAAACTATTGCTCAGTGAGAATCACTCCATGGTAAAAGTTTGTTCCAGTTACGAAGTGGACACCAAGCTCCTTGCTTTGATATACTTACCTGTTAAAGAATCCCGTGATTTTTATTCATTGGGTGACATTACTGCAAATGGATACAGTCTGGATGGGAGGATTATTAATGTGCTTGCAGCTGTGAGATCGGTAAGTTAAAGTGTCAACAAAGCCAGCCTCTGGTGGGCAGTAGTTTATCACTTCACTTGTGTTTGGAAAAGTGATAACCAGCTGGAGTAAATTTTCTTGGTCCATAGTAACTTGAATTGAGAAAATCGTGGCACTTCTCATCAATGTCAGAGGAGCAGTTTATCTGTAAATGAGTAGCAAAATAAAATAGAATTTGAATGTTAAATGAGGCACATCCCTAAATGATCTACTGTGAGAGTTTTGCATACTTTGGTGAAAGAAAGACACGAATGGAAAGGGTAAATTCATGGACTTGAAGATTTGCATGAAGTTTCTAGAGGGGGCATAAGTTGGAGGACTCACGGAATCCACTCGTGTGTGTGCTCATAGGTGTTCTGGGATGTGGGAGTGTGTGTACATACCCACCATGTAACCGGCGTGACCTCGTACAGGCATAGTGGGGTGCTGGGGAGCCTCTCAGGGACCTACACACCAGCACCTCCCTCTTACGCAGTTGCAGCAGCAAAATTCAAATTCTGTTGGACAAGACTGGTCACTTGGCAGACATTCGGAGTTAGATCTCAAAAGTGCAGTTTCACACACAAAGAAGTACATGGAGAAAATTAAAGGTGCAAGATTAAAGTCCACAACATGGGGAGTAATGATAGAGACCACATATACATACATGGAATGTTTAAGTAATCACTCATGGCTTTTCCACATTAAACGACGGTGTTGACTTTCCCCTTTGACAGGCCTATGATGGTGGAGGCCGTGACTGCTTTTTTGTCCACCCCAGCCTAGCCCAGTGCCCACCACACAGTGAGCACGCAAGATAATTCAGGACAGAGGAATAAACTCCCTATGTGACAGTCTTGAAAAACTGGAGAAATCACTTTCTGGACAATTTAGGCTCAATCTTACATAAAGGCAGGATATTATCTCGATTTCCCTGTAATTCAACACAATGCCATTATATTATAACATCGTAAGAATTTTTTTTTCATCGTAAGAATTTTTTAAAACTCACTATGAGTATAAGCAAAAGCCTGTGACCGCTTTTTCCACTAAGCCCTCCATGAGTCGGCACTCTCTTTTGTAGGAGGACATTACTTCTTTTGTGTGTGTCTTCTACTATTTTACTTCTCTCTCTCTTACATTTCCTTTTCTTTACATTTTTGTCTAGTCCTTTCTTCCTTATCACCTCCTCTCTCTCTTCACTTTAGACTCCTTTTCGTAGATTCCTCTTGTGTGCTGTGATGTGGTGGACCTCTGTCATACTCTGGCTGTCCTCTCCTCCGACTTTCCTTCTAGGTCCTGTTCTTCAGCTGGCAGCTGGAAGTCTTTCTTCAGCTCTTTCCCCTGGAGCTCAGCTCTGTTGGAGATGCAGGGGTGACAGTAGCGAAGGGCAGCCAGCTGATAGTCCATGCTTGGGCCACTGCTATGCGCTGTCAGAGGGGCCTGCTCTTCCCTTGGAGAACTCACTGGGGAGACACAAGGGTCCCCGAGTTTACCTCCACTCCCATGATCCCTTACCCCAGTGTGAGTCAAGCCAGACAGTGTATGAAAGCACCCTCCCAAGCCTCCCTCATCTGTTCTTCACTACCTTGTCCCCAAGGAGGCAGCACAGAAGCCTGTGCCAGCAAGGTGGTGCTGGGGCCTAGGAAGACAGTTCATCGGTCACATACACTCCATGCCAGGCTCTGCACTAAGCTGTAGGCATCACAGATGATGAAAATAGACTTTCTATCCTCAGTGAGTCCACCTAGATGCCACTCAGAGGCTTATGGTGGAGCTTTGTGACATGTTGAATGACACCACAGTCTTAACATAAAGCACATATTTCTGTATCTCTCTTCAATCAAACTTGTTTAACTTACAACTTTAGCTAAATACACCTAGTTTAGAGATAGAAGAAGCTTTTACAATCATCAAATATGTATTAGTGATTCTTGCTATTTTGATATTTTTAATTTGCCATTTAAGAGGTGAACATTTAAGTCCATCAACAAACATTTAAGTACCTCTGCAACTATAGGTGAAGAATAATGATTTCCTTCAATTTCAAAGGTTGGAGAGCCAAAATACTTTACAACTGCAGATCGGAGGAAAGGTCAGATGTGTGAGGTGAAGCTCTATGATGAGACGGAGTCTTCTTTTGCAATGATATGGTAACCTCCCACATCTGGTCCAAACTGTGATATCTCTTCTATTGGCACAAAGACAGAATGTTTTCATTTTATGAAAAAGATGGTGGATTTCATAATAGGGGAGGAATAATGATTGAGGAGAAATAATTATTAAAAAGGAAACTTTGCTCTTATACATTGAATGTTAGAGTCTGTGCTATACGATTACCTTAAAATGAGGTCTTTAGACAGCACGGGATTATTTGGATGGACTGCACTGTGATTGGTTCATTCTTGTCCTCTGCTTTAGAACAGTCAGTGATCTATTAGGTTCCACTGGTAATGAACCACCCAGATTTTCTGTGATTGCTTGGATGGTGCCCTAGAATCAGGCCACGGGAAGATGGTAGAAAAGCAGGTGTTGTCCCTGGCTGCAGGCTGAAGCACCACAGGGTATAACATGGCATTGTTCAGACTCTGGATGCCTGGGCACCAAAGAAAACACTTGATTTGAAGCAGACTTTCAACCCATCAAGTCCCCTGAACAGTTTATCCAGTGTGAGGCCCTCTTTTAATGCTCTGACAAAGTGGCTGTAAAGGCTTCAGATTGGTAGTCACTCAGCTCTGCTAGCTTTGAACAACCTACATAGTGGGGAAAGAAGGACCTGATGAGGCAGACGTTGTTAAAGATGAGCAGTGTCTAAGGAATGACTTATCACACCAACATGAAATGCCCTGTGAAATAGACAGTGGATCCTGCAAAATGCAGAAGCTGACATCCTTAACTCGTGCTTGTGATAACTTGGGGAATTAACTCCAGCCATTAAGACATTTTGTTTTTGGTAAATAATGTGGTCATTGTCAGTTTTTTTTAAGGTATTCAAATTTTTACTTCTTTTTAAAAATTTGCAGTTGGGATAATGAATCTATCCTGGTTGCACAGAGCTGGGTGCCACGAGACACAGGTATGATACTGAAATGATTGTGTTCATTCTTTGTAGTTGTTTGTACATTAATTGTAAAATAATTGTAAAATGACTTTTTCCCCCTAAACAGTAATATTTGCCTCAGATGTAAGAATAAGTTTTGACAAATTTCGGAACTGCATGACAGCAACTGTAATCTCAAAAACCATTATTACGACTAATCCAGGTAAAAGGCCATCTGAAATGTTGTCTCCCTTTATTTTTTAAAAAATTTTTAAAGATTTTATTTATTCATGAGAGACACAGAGTGAGAGAGAGAGGCAGAGACACAGGCAGAGGGAGAAGCAGGCTCCATGCTGGGAGCCCGACGTGGGACTCGATCCCGAGTCTCCAGGATCACAACCTGGGCCAAAGGTGGCGCTAAACCACTGAGCCACCCGGGTTGCCCCATGTTGTCTCCCTTTAGAAACTACCATGTTACACATTTCAGTGTTTGTACAGTGTATTTAAGAATGAAAACAAAGGGCACCTAGGTGGCTCAGTTGGTTGCGTATCTGACTCTTGTTTTCAGCTTGGGTCATGATCTCCGCGTTGTGGGATTAGTCCCAGTCAGGCTCAGGCTCAGTGAGTCTACTTAGGATTCTCTTCCTCACCCTCTGCCCGTCCCCCATCACTCATGGGTGCATGTGTACACACTCTAAAATAAGAAAAAAAAGAATGAAAACAAAGCTTGGACTTCATTTGAATTAAAAGTGAAAGTTGTTTTACATTTTGTAAAACATTTACATGCTTTACATTTACATTTCTTGAACTTATAGTGAGCTACATCGTTGATGTCCGTACTAAAGAAATGTGAAAAACCAGACTCATTTTTAAAGTATCATCCCTTGTGATGATTTTGCAGAGATCAATGTAATTGATTGGATTACCTTAATTATTGACTATTTTAAAAATGAATTCAGTTTTACTATATTCAAATAACTTAGTACCAGAACACTGAGAACATACACATAGTATCATTAGTTCATAACATAACAAAATGCCCAGAAGGCCCACTGGGTGGTTGTTGAAAGGAGTTATAGCTTATTCCAGCATGCAGTCTTGGAAACAGGGTCTGGGAAGACCTGAGGGATTGGTGTCCTTAAGTATCCTTACGGTGTTTTGTAGTGCAGATAGAGAGATGAGCCCTGTATGTGCAAGAGTCCAGAGTTCCAGAGATGGAATGGTCCTTCCCAACCTCAGGAAGTTGGAACTATAATAGTGGGTCATTCCAGACGATAGCTCCCTCTGCTGGTCTCTGACAAAGCATCAACAGTGACAAAATTTACAAAGCAAATTAAGGTCTTTGACCAAACCATTATCGGAATTTTTAAAAGTAGCATTACTATGAGATATGACCTAAAATGACAAGACTGTGTTCTACATAAGTGCACCGGAGCTTGCGCATCCATCCAGCAACACTATGTCCCTGAAAGTGGGATCATGGAAAGTGACATGACATTGTACATGCTCTGTACAGGGCATTGTCCCTGGGTCCAGTGACAAAACACAAATATCTCTGCCCACATGAGCTTCACATTCTAGCAGGAGAGACATGTATGATAAACAATAAAAATAACACATCGGTAGATTATTAAATGTTTAAGAAGAAGAAAGAGAGTCCAGATGGCATGGTGTATGGAGCAGGTTGCACTCTACAGAGGGTGGTCAGGTAGGCCTCCTTGGGGAGGTGACATTTGAGCAAAGACGGGATTGGGCAGTGAGGGAGTCAACTATAGGAAAGAGCAGCAGGATCTTAGTACTGGAATGGCTAGTGTGAAGGCACAGAGGTTGGCATGTGCCTGCATGAGGGCAGAACAGCCAGGAGGCCAGTGTGGCTGGAGCCGATGGAGCATAGGCAGGAGGAGTCGAGGCCCAAGGAGAAGGCTGGGTATCAAGAAGACTATTCTAAGCTAATGAAAGAATGTTGGCTTTTACTCTGTAGCAAAGTAGGGCAGAGCTGTGCCATATTCTAAGTACTGAAAGGATTGGTCTAGTTGCTTTGCTGTAAATTGATGGTGACACAACCATGATCTAGTCTCAACATTTAGGATAAAAGTACCACTCTTCCTTTTTTTTTTTTTTTTTTTGAGGGCCATACTATGGTTTATCATTTTATTTTATATTCTTCAAGATTTTATTCATTTATTCGGGAGAGACACAGACTGAGAGAGAGAGGCAGAGACACAGGTAGAGGGAGAAGCGGGCTCCCTGTGGGGAGCCTGATGTGGGGCTCCATCCCAGGACCCCAGGAACTGGGGCACCTGGTCTGAGCCAAAGGCAAGCACCCAACCACTGAGCCACCCAGGTGTCCCTATGGCTTATCATTTTAAATAACTTAATAACTGTATTAGTATTATATAGAGTAATGTCAATAATTTAAAAATTTCCATCCACTGAGGTAGATAAGGCCTGGGAAAATTTCTAAAAGACAGTTGGGTTTGTCTGCTGGAAAAAGTTATCAAGCTTGATAGGAAAATTATATCAATAACTCAAGGCTAAATTAATGAGACACATATTCAGTGGATGTTGTATGCTTGGTTCTAAACACAGACTGAAAGGGGAAATGTCAAAGTGTTTGAGCAATGCCAACAGCGTTAGAATAAATGCCTCTTCTCAGACAAGGGAGAGTACTTACAAGGGGCGTGAATTTTATTTTTAAAAAAATTTTTAATTTATTTTTTTATTTTTTTAAAATGTTAAAAAGACTTTATTTATTTATTCGTGAGAGACAGAGGGAGAGAGAGGCAGAGACATAGGCAGAGAGAGAAGCAGGTTCCATGCAGGGAGCCCCATGTGGGACTCGATCCCCGGTCTCCGGTCCCCAGGATCACACCCTGGGCTGCAGGTGGCGCTAAACCGCTGCGCCACCGGGGCTGCCCAGGGCCGTGAATTCTAATGTACTTCTTTAAATCAGCCGGTTTGTAACTTCCTGGGCTACACACCCACCACATACAAACTAAAAATGTCTAATGGCTTAAGCTTTCATCCTAGCTTTCCTTAGGGCTTTCTCAACCCTGAGAGTATCTATCAGACAATCCCCAACAACCTTGCTGTCAGGATCTTTATAGCGGTGCCTGTGGAAAGCCCAGGGCTTTGATTTCTGCAGCCTCATTCCAGCACCTGCTTCTGTCTGGGGTGCAACAATTCTGTTAGTGTTCAAAAACATCCATCCATTCATTTATTCACTCATCAATTTACAAATATCTGTTGAATACCTTTTTTTGCTGAGTAGTGAGATAACATAAGTTCTTTCTGAGGGCACCTGGGTGGCTCAGTGGTTGAACCTCTTCAGCTCAGACCAGCTGCCCCAGCTCCTGGGGTCCTGGGATCGAGCCCCATATCAGGCTCCCCACAGGGAGCCTGCTTCTCCCTCTGCCTGTGTCTCTGCCTCTCATGAACAAATAAATCTTAAAAAAAATAAGCCCTTTCTGGAACAAGGCAGGAGACAATGGGTATATAGATGGTCAGGTGAGTGGAAGGACAGTTGCTTATATTGGATACTAAAATGGCAGAGCTGAAGAGGCAGACCTTTGCTTGCAGGGGGTTCAGTCTAGTTATGCAAAAAAATAGTGGTTAGACTCAGGGTTGAATGGGAGTGAGGAAGAAGCACCTGCCTCTGCCCCAGGGGTCCAAGCATCAGCACGTCAGGGTGGGCAAGGGACGACTAGAGGCCGTCCATTGTTGGAGGCTGGGGGCCTTGAGGTTGAACGGTGTCAGAGTCCCATGGGAGCCCTTTTTCAAAATCTCATCCTTGCCTTTGCGCACACCATCTGACAATTCCTGAGAACACTCGTATCCCAAGCAGCAAGGCTTTCAAACACATTAAACAAAATTTTTTTTCTGCTAGAAAAGAAATAAATATAAAATTCAGAAAATACATAAAAGCAAAAAAGGAAAACAACGAGCACCTATAATCTCATCTTATAAGAGAATCATTTCTTGGATGTAGACTCTTCCAGATAACTTTGCATACCCATGTGTATATATGTGTATTTTTTTAATTGAAAGGAAATTGTACCACATAGTTTTATGAGCTGCTCTTTAACAATATCTGGTGTACATCTCTACATTTAGTAGACTGCTACATCACATTGCTTGATGGCTGCATAACATTCTATTTGTTTTTATATGACTTCATTTTTACTGTTAAAAATAATATTGGATCATTCATGATTATTTAAAAAGTAATCAGTGACACCTGGGTGGCTTAGTCAGTTAAGTGTCAGCTCAGGTCTTGATCTCAGAGTCATGAGATCAAGCCCTGCTTCAGGCTCCATGCTTAGTATGCAGTCTGCTTGAGGGTCTCTCTCTAAATAAATAAAAAAAATCTTGGGGCTCAGTCAGTTGAGCAGCTGACTCAAGATTTCAGCTCAGGTCATGATCTCATATTCCTGGGATGGAGCCCCATGTCAGGCTCTGCACTCAGCAGGAGTCTGCTTGGGGTTCTCTCTCTCCCTCTCCCTCTGCCCCTCCCCCTATGTATGTGTGTTGCCTCTCTCAAATAACCCTTAAAAAAATAAGAAGTAATCAGTTGTTTTTCACATTTTATATTTAAGATACCCCAGAAGCTAATATTCTATTGAATTTTATAAGAGAAAATAAAGAAACAAGTCCCCTGGATGATGAAATCGACAGTTATTTGAAAGAATCCATAGATTGTAAGTCACATTCAAATAGTATTTGACATTTTGAAAGGCCAAAAGATAATAGTTTTATTTTACATAGTAAAAGATAAAATATTCTTTTTTTTTAATTTTTTTTTTTTTTATGATAGTCACAGAGAGAGAGAGAGGCAGAGACACAGGCGGAGGGAGAAGCAGGCTCCATGCACCGGGAGCCCGATGTGGGATTCGATCCCGGGTCTCCAGGATCGCGCCCTGGGCCAAAGGCAGACGCCAAACCGCTGCGCCACCCAGGGATCCCTAAAAGATAAAATATTCTTATTCTGTGACTGCTATATTTCTACTTTTTAAAATGTTATTTAAAACTTTTGGAAATTTTGGGGCACCTGGGTGGCTTAGTTGGTTGGGTGTCAACTCTTGGATTTGGGTTGGGTTGGAATCTCAGGGTCGTGGGATTGGACCCCATGTCGGCGGCTCCATACTTAGTGCAGAGTTGGCCTAGGATTCTCTGCTTCTCCCTCTGGATGCTCTCTCTCTTTATCTGGAAAAATAAATAAATAAATAATATTTAAACTTTTAGAGATTTCTATAACCTTTTGACAATTTGATGGGATTTTTAAAAAGTGAACTGACTACCCTTTTCTTATTGATTTTTAAGAATTATTTATATATTCTGGATATGAGTTCTTTGTCTCCTTTAAAGATTACTAGCATCTTCCATGCTGAGGCTTGCCTTCCCACTCTTTTAATGGCATCTTCTGATGACCAGAAAGTTTACACTGACATCAATGAATTAAATTTCTCATTCTTTCCCCTTTTTTTGCTTATTATTTTTGCTCTTCTGTCCATTTCTAGAATCAGTTTTAATATAGCAAATGTAATAATTTTTCCATTACTTAACTGAAGCTATTATGTGTTCTCATTTGAACTTTGTAGTTTTTCTATTTGGATATAATCCTTTGGAATTCTTAGAATATATAGAGAGCTGTAATAACTTCTTTTTATTTTTAGTAAATACAATAGTTGATGTCTATACAGTTAAGCAATTAAAGGCAAAAGCTTCAAAGAATGAAGGAAAAACTGACACTTTCTACGGCATTCTTTATGCTTACATTTCTATGCTGAACATTGATGATGACACCACAACAGTAGTTCGACACCGATGGTAAGCAGCTGGTTTTGTCAGCAAATTTATTTTTTAAAGATTTTATTTATATATTCATGAGACACACACACACACACACAGAGAGAGAGAGAGAGAGAGAGAGAGAGAATGGCAGAGACACAGGCAGAAAGAGAAGCAGCCTTCATGCAGGGAGTCCGATGTGGGACTTGATCCCAGGACTCCAGGATCATGCCCTGGGCCCAAGGCAGAAGCTAAACCACTGAGCCACCCAGGGATCCCAGCAAATTTATTCTTGTAAGAAATAAAGAAAATAGAAAAATAAAGTTACATATCATGCTGTGGAAAAAAAAAAAGAAATAAAGAACGACTATTGTTAATACATTTTAAGCTCTACAAAAATTAAAGCTATTCTTTGACATAATAATGGTTATATATTTGAAAGAAATGTATAAATAAGCCATGCTGAAGTTTCCAAGGCAAACTATGTAGATTCAAAGGTTATAATTGCCTTTTAAAGTAAAATTTGATTTGCTATGTTTCTTCAATCTTAAAATATAAAGATAAAATGGTGCCAGAAACTTTTTAAAAAATTATTTTATTTATTTATTTGAGAGAGAGAGAGAGAGAGTGAGCGAGCATGAGTGGGGGGAGGGGGAGGCAGAGGGAGAAGCAAAATACCCTCTGAGCAGGGAGCCCAGTGTGGGGCTGAGTTCCAGGACCCTGAGATCACGACCCAAGCTGAATGCAGACATTTAACTGACAGAGCCACCTGGGTTCCCCTGCTGCCAGAACTTTTAACTGAGTTGACAAACTGTTGTTTTATGATATGTTAGAATATTATTTTGGTTGCCATGTCCTATAGCAATACAAGGGACACCATTTAAAAAAAATTATTTTCAGCTGCATGGTAAATATGATTTACAACATCTCCTAGGTCAAAGTTAGTATCTACTTGTAAAAGAATTAAACTGCAGTGATTTAATATTAATGGAAAGATGCTTGGGGAAAAGCATCTAAAATGTTACTATGAAAGTCTATGAAAAAAAAAGTCTACGAATTTTTGTAATTGAAAATTTTATTGAGGGTGCCTGGGTAGCTCAGTCAATCATCCAACTCTGGATTTCAGGTCTTAATCCAGGGTTGTGAGTTCAAGCCCCATGTTAGGCTCTATACTGAGCATAGAGCCTACTTAAAAAAAAGAAAAAAACATTGAAATAGTTCTAGATTCACATGGAGTTACAAAAAAATAATATGGAGAGAACCCACATACACTTTATACGCTTTTCCCAATGGTAACTTTTTATGAAACTATAGTATTACATCTTAGCCAGCCAGGATACTGACATTAATTCAATCAGGCGATTGTATTCAAATTTTACCACATTGACATGCAGTCCTGTGTGTGTGTGTTTGTGTGCGCGCACGTGCATGAAGTTCTAGATATGATTTTATCACATGTGCAGGTTTGTGTATCTACCACCATAGTCAAGATACTAACTTATGGATTTGGAAACATTTTGTGATTTGGTATTAAATTGAAAAAAGCAATGTGGAGGCTGCTGTATAAGTCAAGTGTTTACTTTTTGAAAAACATTTTTTAAAAACTTTTGAAATTTTTATTATCTGATTTTTTCCTACATCTTGAATATTGATATCTGAGGAAAAGTATCTGAAATTTACCTCAAAAGTGATCTGTGCCTAGACAAGAAAGCACCATCTTCATATCACACCTTCGATTTGAGAAATTTGAGTTAGTGTTTCTGTCCACATTGGCTAAAGTAAGACCTGCCTCAAAACATGGAATAGCGGGATCCCTGGATGGCTCAGCGGTTGGGTGTCTGCCTTGGGCTTGGGGCGTGACCCCGGAGTCCTGGGATCGAGTCCCACATCAGGCTCCCCTCAGGGAGCCTGCTTCCCCCTCTACCTGTGTCTCTGCCTCTCTCTGTCTGTGTCTCTCATGAATAAATCAATAAATAATCTTAAAAAAATATGGAATAGCATGTGATACCACTTAAAGAGAGGAGTGTGTAACTAGCAGCACTAATAGCATTTTGGGTGTGAACTTGACTAACCCTAGGATTTTTCTGTCCTGCAGAGGCCTAGTACAGAGCATCAAGTGAGCATTTCTGGAACTCAGGCTTTCTAGACACAAAACAGGATTCCTCCCTCAGAACGCTGATCCAAGGATACTAGGTGGACATACCCTCAATAGAAAGGAATAGGACAGGGGCAGCCCCAGTGGCGCAGGCGTTTAGTGCCGCCTGCAGCCCAGGATGTGATCCTGGAGACTGGGTATCGAGTCCTACATCGGGCTCCTTGCATGGAGCCTGCTTCTCCCTCTGCCTGTGTCTCTGCCTCTCTCTCTCTGTGTGTGTTTCTCATGAATAAATAAATAAGTTAATCTTAAAAAAGAAAGGAATAGGACAGGACAGGTTGGAGGCGGGGCTGAGGTGGCAGTTCTGTGGCTGTCTGGAGGTGAAGGAAAGGGGCCCTAGCAGGGGGAAGGTGGGAGGCAAGGCAGTGGAGATGGGCTTGATTGCACATTGTGCTGTTCCTTGTTTTGTATGTCTGTCTAGTGTACCACGCGGAGCATTTTGAAATTACTCTGATTTAGATTTTTAAGGGAGCAGGATTTTTCTGCTAGAGATCAGGTTGGTCATTTAGGACCTTTACATTTTATCCTTGTCTTTCTTTTCAGCTCAGGCTGTGGTTACATTGTAAATGAAAGATCCAGCACTTGTACTGCTTGCAACAAAGATTCTTTGGAATTTAAAACTGTTTTTCTCAGCTTCCACTTGCTAATTGACCTCACTGACCACACCGGTACCCTCCATGCCTGCAGTCTCACAGGAGGGGTTGCTGAAGAAACTTTAGGCTGCACGGTAAGTAGCAGAAAGGAAATAATTCCAAGTTGAATTCTCTTCTCTCCAGGTGTAGGTTATTTCAGTTAACAGTTGATAGAAATTAAGTCATTAATAAAGAGGTCTGGGGGTGGGAATAAAGCTTGATTTAAACACACATTGCTTTAATGGACGAATAATTGCATGATCACGTGTGTTCAAATCACAGCTGATATTGCTGTTGGGTACAGAGGCAGAGGCTGTTGGCAGTGGGGGAGAAAGAAGGCACTTTTTAAAAAAGATTTATTTATTTATTCATAAGAGACACATACTGAGAGAGAGGCAGAGACACAGGCACAGGGAGAAGCAGGCTCCTCACAGGGAGCCTGATGTGGGACTCGATCCCTGATCCTGGGATCACAACCTGAGCCGAAGGCAGGCATCCAACTGCTGAGTCACCCAGGCATCCCATGAAGACACTTTTTATAGTCCAGTAACTGTGGGTACAACAGCACACTGGAGGGACACCTGGGTGGCTCAGTGGTTGAGTGTCTGCCTTTGACTCAGGGCGTGATCCTGGGGTCCTGGGATTGAGTCCCCCATTGGGCTTCCTGCATGGAGCCTGCTTCTTCCTCTTCCTGTGTCTGCCTCTCTCTCTCTGTGTCTTTCATGAATAAATAAATAAAATCTTAAAAAACAAGAGCAGCAGCACTGGAGATAGTGATCAGTTGAGGCAGAGGGAGGGTTTGGTGGTATTCCACCAACTAGCTGAAGGAAGTCACCAGAGTCAGAACACACGTGGTGCCCTCCTCCACCAGGACAGCAGCAGACACTTAGTCATGTGTGTCTGACAGGCACCTGGTGTTTCTCCTTAGCACCAGCACCTGTAGTTTACCGTGAGCCCTCAGCCCCGCTTGGTTTCTATTTTGTGAAGGGGAGTTTTCTGGGCTGAGGCACCTGACTGCCCTCAGACATTCAGTTTACGGAGGCTTTCTGACCTTATCTCCTCCTTTAAGAGAGTTGAGCTGTAATTACTATAAATAAAATTCCCTTTGAGTGCACAAAGTCAAGTTTCACATTATTGTTGAGTTATTTATATGGACTTTGGAAATATCTGCTTGATTGTCTTAACCAGGTAAATGAGTTTCTTGCAATGACGGATGAACAGAAAACAGCATTGAAGTGGCAATTTCTTCTGGAAAGAAGCAAAATTTATTTAAAAGTTAGTGCATTTTATAGTACTATGTCATTCTATATATTCAAGTAATTTAAAAAATCCTAGAGTCTGACCTAATAAATTAGGGCATTTTTTATTTTTAACAATAACAAATAACAAATAACAATTTACAATAATTTTAACAATTCCAAGATATGCAGAAGGATTTGGTTAATGTGGAAACAATGCAAGTAATCAGGTGGGTGTTTTGTTTTTGTTTTTGTTTTTGTTTTTGTTTGGTGTAGAATAAAAGGATTCCACCTGACACCAGAGGAATAGACCAACAGCAGTGCCTGGCTGACTCAGTCGGTAGAGCATGTGACTCTTGATCTTGAGGTCATGAGTTTGAGTCCCACGTCCAATGTAGAGATTACTTAAAATCTTGGGGAAAAAAACAAAGAAGTAGATCAACAAAGATTATATCTGTTTTGTTAAGTCCAAGGCAGGGCCCTGGGCTGTAGGGTCAAAGCTGATATCCCTGTCCCCCTGCCGTGTGACAGTGCTTCTCACTTCAGTGAGTAGTATCAGATGGCACAATCACATGCCACATGCTTGGATGCAGGGGAGAGACGGGAGAGTCAGAATCCCAGCTCCACCACTCCTCAGCCTCTGTGACCCGCTAGAACTCTGTGATCCTACAACTCTAGTTGGAGCAGCACTAGCAACCCTTCAGTGTGGGAGGATCATAGAATCTTAATACTTAAGAGGAAAAAAGGGGAGACAAACTCCTTTTGTTTTGCAAGTTCAGAAAATGGGACCAAGAAATGTTGCTGCTTGTGTCAGGTCACAGATGAGATAGGGCTATAGACTGCATCATCTCTCTCCTTCTATCAGTCTCAAATGTTTTCTCCTTTACACTCTTAAAAGTTTTCCAGCTCTTGTCAAAGAGAGTTATATCTGTCAGTATTTCTGCATTAGAACATGACGTTGAGAATAATTTAAAAACTGTCCATGAGCCCACATGCCATTAACAGTCAGCAGTGATATCACGTCACATCCCACAGCCTCTAGAAAACCACAGTGTGTTCTATGCATGAGAGTGAGAAAGGCAAACAGCATCTTAGTATAAAATCATGAAAATAGTTGTGATCTCATAGGTACTCTGAAATAGTCTTGGGTAACACTGCACCTGCTCTAGTTCAGCCTCAGAAGCAGGTGTGCCCATTGCCCATGGCTTCTTTACTTGGGGCCTTATGTGCATCCCAGTGGGTTGCAGACATGGAGTTACCTATGGCCTCACAGATATTTCTAGCACATTGGTTCGAGGCCTCTTTGTTAGTAGGCTGAAGGGGGGAAATTGCAGTAATATACTGGATCTTTTCCACCATTAGCATGGATCCATCTACTTACTGTCTGCCCCTAAATCAGCGTATACTCAGATCTTTGGCCAACTTTGTTTTCCCTCCAAACCAGAGGTTCCAGTTGTTAATGAGTTTGACCAATTTGAATTCATGGCAAGTTATTTATAGTTTTCCTAACTAGACCTAAACATAAAAAAATTGGGACGTCTGGGGCTCAGTTGGTTGAGCATCTGCCTTTGGCTCAGGGCGTGATCCTGGAGTTCTGGGATTGAGTCCCACATCCGGTTCCCAGCAGGGAGCCTTCTTCTCCCTCTGTCTGTGTCTCTGGCTCTCTCTGTATGTCTCTCATAAATAAATAAATAAATAAATAAATAAATAAATAAATAAATAAAATAAACATAACAAAAATTGCTGTCAAAAAAGAGACATTGTAGCTTTCCAAAGGACATGTTTAAAAGGTATTTAAGTCAGATTTAACAGATTTTAAGCAGATATAAAACAATTCTATCACAAAATGTAGTAAAGATCATGAGAATCTAACAATTTGAATTATTTTAAATCAGTTAAAATATAACATGTAATTTAAAAAGTAAGAACTTGGGACGCCTGGATGGCTCAGCGGTTGAGCACCTGCCTTTAATCTGGGGCATGATCCTGGAGTTGCAGGATTGAGTTCCACATCGGGCTCCCTGCATGGAGCCTGCTTCTTCCTCTGCCTATGTCTCTGCCTCTCCCTCTGTGTCTCTCATGAGTAAATAAATAGAATCTTTTTTTAAAATAAATAAAATCTTTAAAAAAAGAACTTACATTGTTCTGCTAATATGACAAAAACAAAGTATCGCTATAGAGATAGGTCATTTTATATATTTAGCATATTACAATTAAAAACCATGGCTACTTAAAAGGGTTCAGTTGGAGGGATTTGAAAGCAAGGTGTTTTAATGTCTTTTTTAAAAGATTGGTTTATTAAAGAGAGTGAGAGAGCATGAGTTGGGGGAGAGACTGAGGGAAGAATCTGAGGCAGACTCCCTGCTGAGTAGAGCCCAAGGGAGCTTGATTCCAGGATTCTGAGATCATGACCTGAGCCGAAACCAAGAGTCTGAAACACTCAACTGACTGAGCCACCCAGGTGCCCTGGTATTTTCATGTTTTAGAATACATGGTGATAGCAACACAAGTCCTTGTAAGTCTGATATAGTATCAAAGAGTGATTTCCAAAAAGGATTAAACCATGACTCTCATACAAAAATAAAATGGATATGGCAAAGATTTAATTCATTAATCAATGAAAAAACTAGGAAATGGTTCTTAAAAAATGATTTCAAAGAGGAATTCAAAGACTGGACACAGAGGCTGAAGTCAGCAGTGCAAAATTGGGGTGATCCATAGAGGGCAAAACCCAGCGTTTCCTTAGGGTGGACCTGACCACATCCTCACAGGGACAGAATTCCTTTGGATTTCCTGGAGCATGACTGCCATTTGCAACACTACTGTTTTCTACAGCAGACTGTTGAAAATAGCTCAGCCAGGCCAGGAAAGGTGCTGAGCCCTACAGAATGAGGCCACCAGACTGTGGGAGAGCATGCCACTGAAAGACACCCACCTACCCTCATTGCCCACCTCACCCTTCCCAGTGTTTCCTGATACTAGGCTGTTTTCCTGTTAGTCTTTGGAATTAGCATGGCCAGCAGACCTACCCTTCCAGTCTATGTTAAATAAAATGTTGGTGAGAGTGCTTTGTTAAATATAAAAAATAAGACATCGTTATTAATAAACTGCATCATCACATCCCCATAGCCTAACAGGTTACTACCACAGGTTAGCTGTGTCACAGCTGCTAAGTGAACACGCTTTATTTTATATATTTATTTAAGTCATCTCTATACCCAACATGGGGCTCAAACTCACGACCAAGAGATTGAGAGTGGTATGCTTTTCCAATGGAGCCAGCCAGGCACCTCTTGAACACATTTTAAACTCTTCTTTTGTAGGTGTTGGATTTGAAAATCCAACTTCCCTACCAAAGAGAAATATGAGAAAAATAACAGATTTTCACAAAATCATTGTCAGGAGCCAGATCTGTGATTTCTCTCCCAAACTTCTACCAAGGTGAACTCTCTTCAGTCTTACAGCTGTCACTGTGGTTTATGCTTACACTGCAGAACAGCTCATTGTACTTGTTTACTGCTTTCTCTGTTGTGGTCGATGGTTTTCAACTTTATAAACATGGTGATTTTTAAAGTTAACTCTCTCTCTCTCTCTCTCTCTTTCTCCCTACAGTTTTTTTTATCACACAGAGCAAGGGGCGGATTGAGAATTAGTGTGCTCTCATGTAAACTCGCAGACCCTATTGAGGCAAGTAGGAACTTGTCTGGAGGAGGAAATATTTAAAACAAAATACTTTAAACTCTGGACAAGAATATGAGTTTCAACTCTCTTGAAAGTGGAAAATGAGTTTGAAAATTATGGATAAAATTGTATTTTGTTCAAACATGGTAAAAATGTTTCTATAAGTTGCTATTATGTTTCCTTCTGGAGTTGATTAGGGGATAAGTCTTAAAATCTCTCATCTGACCCAGCTCCTTTCTTGGAAGGCCTTTTCTACTGACTTGGCCCATTCCCCCCCAACTTGGAAAATGTTTGCATGAATTAATAAACAAGTTTAATCTTCCCCAGAGATATCAGTGATTTAAGTCCCTTTCCCCACTGTCTTGTTTCCCAGGAGAAAGATCAGATCCTCCAAAAATGACCTCCCTGGAGCTTGGCAGTGGCTGAGACTGCTCTCCAGGAGCTGGTGGGGGCACTGGGTGGGAACAGCGGAAGCCCACGGGCAGTGCTGGGCAGCAGCTTTGAACACCAAAGACTTTCTCTGATCCTTGCCTTCTCTGATGACACATGGGGCCACCCAACGCTTGTGAAAGTTGGTTGACCAGGGGCGATATGTGTGAGTCTGAATCAACTGAGAGGAGACCAGCCTCAAAAGTTCTAGGAGTGGCACCAGTCTGGGACCTGAAAGGGTGGGGCTGCTCTGACAGGACGCCGGCCCCACACTCCACCCACCACACCCTCCTCGTCAAAGCCCTGGAGCGCCCTGCTCAGCCCCACGCCATTCCGAGTCACTTGCTGCGGGGTACCGGCCAACAACCCCGGTCATTGCTGGCCTACGGTCTGGGAGGTTTGGCACTTCCATCACCCACCACAGGAGAGAAAAACAAAAAGTAAGTATCTGAAACTTTGAAGGCGGTGTTGGGAGATGAACTCATTAGTAGTGTTGTCTCTGGCTTTTACCATAGGCAGCTGTGGCAGAGAGACATGATGGACCCTCGTGTGTCCAGATTGTGGTAATAAATGAGGAAATGGAGGACCTGACCTAAGTGTGCAGTCAGGGAGTGCGCCCGATGAAGAGCTTCCTTCCTTGCTCCCTTGGGGCAGGGTATAGGAGTATTGGGCAGGGTGACTCCAGAGGGCAGACAGGGAAAGAAGGCAGGAGAGTGCTGGAGTGGGAGGGCTCAGGCCAGGGAGGAGAGAGAAGCAAGGGTGCCCACCTGGTGGCCACATTCACACTCCTGGTTGATTAAGCAAGAGTGGGTGTCCAAGAGCACAGGAGACCAGGGAGGACAACTGGCCCAGATGGTGTGTCAGGAACGGCTATGCCAGGCCTCCTGGTGCCCTGACCTCTGGCAGCAGGTCCCAAAGCACCAATGCCTGGACCACAGGGGCCGGTAGCAGCCATGTGGCCTCCTACCGTCTAGGGGCCTCAGCTGCCCGCTGGCCTCAACAGCATACTGCAGGTGCTCACTTAGGCATTCCAAGTTAGCTTCTGCGGCATACCACAGCCATGGCCTGTGGGCCGGAGCAGGGCGGCCGAGGGCTCCGAACGGCCTCTTCACTGCTACCAGCACTTAACCAAGGATGCCCCTGCCCATCACTGGAGGGCCCCCGATTGCTTATTTGATTTGATGCCACAGGGCTAGGGGTCAGGCCACGTTGGATCAAAGGGGCTTCCCAAAGTAAAACTTACACATTTATGGAATAAAGATGACAACTTGGTTGATAACTAAAACTTGGGAATTAGCCAGAATTCATGCAGTCAGAGATGTAAGAGAGAAGCATCCCATTCCATTGCTACAAAGCACACAAATCCCTGTTGGGGACCCACACTTCTCACTGCTCCCCAGGAGCTGCTTTTCCCGGTCCTGGCATCTTCCCACCTGCAGGTTTGCTTTGCTTTACATAATAATGTGGTGGCTGTAGGATTTTTCGTAATTTGTCAGTGGTTGCTCTCAGAAGATCTTCCTTTCCTAATTCTGCTATGCTCGAGGCAGAAACACAATGTATATCCGTCCATCTGTCACTCGTCTAGAGGACCCCTGGGGTTGTTTTGCTCTTTAAATATATTGTATTATAAAGTTTTATATGTTTATTATATAAAAATTACAACATAACAGGTAATAAAAAAGGAAAAGCCCATACTCTCCCAACCCCGAAGTCTTTAACTGGCAGGTGATGCATTCTGTACTTGTGTAGATGTTTTTGCTGATGTTGTTTCTTGTGGCAAAATATACATCACATAAAATTGACCATTTTAACCATTTTTAGGTGTACAATTAAGTGGCCTTAAATACATTCACAATGCTGTGCAACCATCAGCACCTCCATTTCCAGAAATTTTCATCTTACCAAACTGACACTGTGTCCCCATTAGACAATCACTCTCCATTTCTGCTTCTCCACTCCTGGTAACCTCTGATCTGCTTTGTGCCTGTGAGCTTGACGACTTGTGTGTGGCTTCTTTCTCTGAGCATGATGTGTTTGAGGTTCCCCATGTCACAGCAGGTGTCAGCACTTCCTTCCTTCTTAGGGTTGAGTAGTTTCCCACTGTATGGTTGGACATTTTGTCTACCCGTTCATCTGTGTGTGGACATCTGGGCTGCTTTCGTCTTTTGGCTTTTGTGATCGGCCAATGACTGCTGCTGTGAGTAGGCGCTTTCGAGCACCCTCATGTTTCTGTGTCTTTCATGTCATATGTATTCATCTTTCTTTGTTAAAGCATATGGTTTGCAAAAAAAAAAAAAAAAGCATATGGTTTGCAAGTATAGGTTATTCCATAATCTGCGTTTACATTTAATAATTTGTAATAAACCTTTGTACATAATTCAACATTTGACGTAACTTTAGTGGCTATATATCATTTCATTATATGAACGTAGGGTACTGAAGGAAATCAATCCAATACTGTTAGATAGTCAAGATGTTCCCCATTTGTTGCTATTGTAAACAACAGCTGTAGCTACCTTTCTGTCCACATTCTTAATTATTTCCTTGAGATAAGTTTCTAGACATTAAATTGCTACAATAATATTAAAAGCTAACAATGTTGAGTTAACATTGTTGACAGACACTGTAATAAACACTCATAATGCCCAACTTATACAAGGACTGTTAGTCTGCCCATTTTACAGATGGGACATGAAGGCCTGGCTGTAGGAGGTAGAAATGGAGGTGTTTGTGTGGGCAGGCCCTGTTACTGCAGGCTCACACTCCATGTGCTGCTTCCAGGATGGTCTCTGGCTCTGAGCTTCTCCATCTGTGGTTCCTTTTGTAAATGGAGATTACCATACCAACTTCTCTTGGTGACTGTCAACACTGAGTACATCCATATATGTCAAATGCTTACTCACACACCCAGTACATGATCAGGGAGTATGTTATTATAAACGTTGAAGTGTAGCAGTTTCACTGACACTCATATTTGGCAATATTTTTGTCATGTGAATTCTATTCTGCTTTTATAGTTTGATTTTTTCTTCTATAGTTGATTTTTTTTTTTTTAAGTAGGCTCTATGCCTACGGTGGGCCTTGAACTCATGACCCTGAGATTAAGAGTTGTGTGCTTCATGTGCCAGGACGGCTCAGTCAGTTGAGTGTCCAACTCTTGGTTTCAGCTCAGGTCCTGATCTTAGGGTCATGATTTCAGGGCTGTGAGATCGAGCCCCGACTAGCTCCGGGCTCAGCGAGGAGTCTGCTTGATGTTCTTTCTCCCTTTGCTGCTCCCCACCCCAATGCTCTCTTTCTCTGTAAAAAATAAATAAATCTTAAAAAAAAAAAAAAAAAAAAAGGATCATAGCCATGATACCCAGCATTGGCTAGGGTGTGCATAAAAAGGTATTCTTAAACACTCATGACAAGTACAAATTCATGTGTCATATTCCCATGGCAAGTTGGCAAATACTTTATTTTAAAGATTATTTATTTATTCATTCATGAGAGACACAGAGAGAGGCAGAGACATAGTCAGAGGGAGGAGCAGGCTCCCTGCAGGGAGCCCAATGTGGGACTCGATCCCTGGACCCTGGGATCATGCCTTAAGCCAAAGGCAGATGCTCAACCCTGAGCCACCCAGGCATCCTGGCAAGCAAACGATTTAACCTATTTCATGTCTATGCCTTTCCCTAGGGAAATAAATGCCATATGACATATGTGGAGGATGTTCCTTAAGTCACTGTTTCTAATAGCAAAACATTTGAAGCCTATGCAGCCTGTAGGGACTATTGGCCCCACCCAGATCCCCGACTCTCAGGCACACACCTAATCCTTCAGCTTCTCTGAGACATGGGGAATGACCTGGGGGCAGTTATGGGAGGAGTGGGGCCAGATTCAGGCAGGGACTTCTCCTTGGAATGGTCAGTGGACTGAAGCTCTCTGCTAGGTCTGAGATCACCATGTTCTTTCTTAGTTTGCTTTCTGCTCTTTCTGCTTCCTCTCCACTTTTCTGAGTGCCCCTTGAGTAAACCATCTGAACAAGACCCTACCTTAGCTCTGCCTCTGGGGTTTTCAGTCTAAGACAGCATTAAAAGAGATTATGAAAATCTATATTCACTGTCCTGGAAAGATGTTCACAGTATGTTTAGTGGATGTAGACTACTCATTTTCCATAAAAGCTCAATAAACATTAAAAAAAGGTGTAGAAGGGACGCCTGGGTGGCTAGTAGTTGAGCGCCTGCCTTCCGCTCAGGTCATGATCCAGGGGTCCTGGGATCGAGTCCCCCATCGGGCTCCCTGTGGGGAGCCTGCTTTTTCTGTCTATATCTCTGCCTCTGTCTCTGTGTCTCTCATGAATAAATAAATAAAATCTTTTTTAAAAAGTGTAGAACACATATGAAGCCATACATGCTACATGAACTAATATTATGGAATTTTCTTTCTTGAGTGTGGTAGTGGTATTGCATCTATATAGGAGAAGGTCCTTATTCTTAGGAGATACATACTGGAAGGGTAGAGTGTTTCTGCAACTCATTTCCAGTTTTCCAGACAAGTGTGTTCAGGGATAGTATGTGTGGAGAGGCAGAGAAAACAACATAACCAATGTTAACAATTACTGAATCTAATGAAGGGCACGTAGAAGTCATTGTATTAGTCTTTCAATTTTTTAGTAGGTTTAAATTTATTCAAAATTAAAAGTTGGGAGAAAATGTGCCTCCTGGGTGCTAGGATTACTATGATTTTAGCAATATCAGGAATTGTAGGAATTGGTATCTCTGTTTTTTTATTGTCTCAGCCAAGGACTTTGTGTGCTACACCTGCAATGCTGTTGTCAGCTGTTTGTGACAAAGCTCGTGCCACCACTGTGGTGAACATTGACCTCTCTGGGTGCTGGCTTGTGCCGCCCAAGGGGGCAGCATGTGAACCTGCTCCTGCCTCACACTTTTTGGCTTGCTTTGAAGGCTGTCAGCTTGGTGGGCTTGTGTCAGCTGAACCTCGTGTCTGCTAGTTAGACTAGTACAGGTTCAATATAAGCATACCCTTGACTCAGCTCTTCTGCTGACGGGAACCTAGCCCAAGGAAATAACTACAAATGTGCTGATTCTACTAGCAAATGATTAGAAATGGTTTCCGTTACCAAGAATGGAGGACTGATTTCAGATTCTTACGCAGCCACCAAAGACTGCTGCAGGAATGTGCCAGCCGACATAGAAAGATAGGCACCACACACAGTGAGGAGAGCAGGTTAGGAAATGGAGTTATGAGCATGTCGTATTTTAAGAATTGCAATTACACCCACAGATCTGGAAGGTACACTAAATGATTCACCTTGTCTGTCCCTGGGTGAATGGAATTTTGGATGTTTTTCCTTATTCATTTTTTTTTAAATCTTTGTTTATTTATGATAGTCACAGAGAGAGAGAGAGAGGCAGAGACATAGGCAGAGGGAGAAGCAGGCTCCATGCACCGGGAGCCCGATGTGGGATTCGATCCCGGGTCTCCAGGATCGCGCCCTGGGCCAAAGGCAGGCGCCAAACCGCTGCGCCACCCAGGGATCCCCCTTATTCATATTTTTGAACTCATCTATGATGAACACATTACTTAAGCAATTAAAATAAGAAACTTGATTAGAAGATAAAACAAGATAGTGTGACATTTAATACACAAGTCCAGTCCTGGCATTCTTCACAGTAAATTATAAACTAAATGTGGGGTTGCCTAATACCTACACATTTGAATCTTCTTATAGATCTACCTGCAAGATGCAGCCTGCGCTGTGGTCAAGACTTCACTTTCTGATCATAGGAAAGCTAGATTACAACTTGGTTCTGTCCCTCAGCTGAGTGACCATAAAGCCAGGCTGGCTTGCCTCTAAATCTACATCTTAACGTTTAACAGGGATGGTAGTAGTATCAATCTCACAACTTTGTTAAGGGTTAAATAATACATGGAAAGCTCTTGGCCCAGTACCTAGCAGTACTAAGGGCTCAGTAAATGTGAGCTATTATTATTTAAAGACTTATTTACTTATTCATGAGAGACAGAGAGAGAGAGAGAGAGAGAGAGAGAGAGAGAGAGGCAGAGACACAGGCAGAGGGAAAAGCAGGCTCCTTGAAGGGAGCCCCATGTGGGACTCGATCCTGGATCCCGGGATAATGACCCTAGCCGAAGGTAGGTGCCTAACCACTGAGCCACCCAGGCATCCCAATGTGAACTATTATTAAATTAGACGTACTTGCCTTTCTGTGAGGGGCCAGTAGATATCTTGTTTACATATCCAGCAGGAGCCCCTGCCTAAGCCTCAAGGACACCACAGGGCACTGTGCATCTTACGTAGACTTTTTTTGTTTTTTAAGATTTTTATTTATTTGAGAGAGAGAGAGAGAGAACACAAGCAGGGACAGCAGCAGAGGGAGAGGGAGAAGCAGGGCCTCAATCCCAGGACCCTGGGATCACGACTGGGCCAACTGACTGAGCCACCCAGGGGCCACTTGCCTGGACTTTTTGTCCTCACAGCAGGTTGGAAAAAAAGTAGCTCTCCCAGGCCAATGAACTTCCTTGTCTCTGGTTGGGGAAGAGGTGCTGATTAACTCTTAATAGAACCCAGTGCTCCAGAGGCCAAAGGTCAATGACCAAGGTCTGAAGCCCCCTAATAAGGAACTGTCCTTCCTAGCCACTGCAGGAGGGATAAAAGTACACTTTTAGGCCAAACAAAACATAGCTTATTTATTTGGAAAACAATCATTTCAAAATTATCTTCCAAACTCAGAATGTACAGGCCATGGTACAAATGAGTGAGATTGCCATTAATCGTTCACTTATTTTTTTTTTAATCGTTCACTTATTAAGTACAATTTTAAATTAACTGATTATGTGAAGGAGTGTTTATCCATATTTCCATGATGAGAAGCACTTGAGAATACTGAAGATTAATTCTGCTAATTAATACAATAGGCTTGGTATGGGCCAGTAACGTGGAAATTTTTATTTTTACAAATACCTTTAGATGATTATCATGATTGAGGAAACTTAGGAAACACGATTTTCAAAATTCCTTTGCGTATTTTAAGTTTTGAATTACTGATCTCAGAACATCCCAATGAAAAGTCTTATCCGGTCCAGTTCTAGGAAAGGAAAGTAAGTCTTCTGAACATTTGGTTTGATAAATTCTCCTCTTTGGAAGCATAACAAAACTTTAATGTGGTTGTTTCCTAAAAGACACTCAATCTTCTTACCATTTCTGGCCCAGCTTTTCTACATCACATTTTCCTTGAAGGGTCCATCTTGCTGAAGTCCTAACGATCCAATTAAATCACAGTTTAAAAATTCAGTTTCTTATTGCAAAAGAAAAGAAGAATTAGATTCTTATTAAAGGATTGTCACATTTAACTAGCTTTGCCGCTTTCTGTCCAGCTCTCTCCTCTCCTGAGAACTCAGTAATTTACGGTGCTTTGCGCAGACTCAACACCGGGGCCCCTGCACCTGGAATCTCATACTGACCACCCCGTGTATGCCAGCCTGGATCTCATCGTTTTCTTTAACGGGCCCGACTCCCTTCGGCGTCCCGGTCAAGATAATATCTCCTTCTTCCAGGGTCATGATCTTGGACACGTAGCTGATAATGTAGGGGATGGAAAAGATCATGGAGGAGGTGTCACCCTCCTGCCTGAGTTCACCGTTGACCTTGAGCCAGAGCTTCAGGTTGTGAGGGTCCGGGACCTTCTTTTTGGGCACGAACGCGCTGACCGGGCAGGAGGTCGTGAAGCTCTTGGCCAGCGTCCAGGGCAGCCCCTTCTTCTTGCACTCGTCTTGCACGTCCCTGGCGGTCATGTCCAGGCACAGGGCATAGCCGGCCACGTAGTCCATGGCGGCGGCCTCGGGGATGGCGCGGCCGCGCCTGCCCATCACCACGCCGAGCTCCAGCTCGTGGTGCAGGTTGCGGGTGTAGGCCGGCATGAGGATGGCCGAGCCCTCGGGGGCGTAGGCGGTGGACGGCTTCAGGAAGAGCACCGGCTCGGCCGGCACCTCGCTGCGCATCTCCCTGGCGTGGTCTGCGTAGTTCCTGCCCACGCACACGATGTTCTTCCCCCACTCCCAGAAGCGCGACAGCGGCCTGTGGGTGGCCATGTCCCGGACGGGCGCCCCCGCGTCACGTGACTCCGCCGGGACCCAGTCACCTGATGCCTACGGCGCCCCGGAGAGAACCAACTACCTCGGGGCGCCGTCCCGTCTGCGACGTCCGTTTCGCTCTGCGCTCCCCCGGGTGCTGGGCGGTCGCGGCGCTTACGCTCCTGGCAGCCGTGCGCAGCGGCTGCGGCGGGACAGCGGCCTGGCCCCTGTGGAGAGGCGCTGAGGCCCTGACGCGGCACCCTGGCTCCCGCCCCAGCCCCGGCCCGCACTCAGGTCAGCGGCAGCCCGGCCGGCAGCGGGCACGGGTTTGGACGCGGACGCTCATTGGCCGGCTTCTGGGGCGGGGGCGCGAGGCGGGCTCCGATTGGCTGAAGGGCGGGGCGGCGGGCGCCGATTGGCCGCGGGGCGCCGCCGGTGTGTGCGGCCCGCCCGCCGCCCGCCGCCCGCCCCCCGCCCCCGCCCCCGCCGCCAGCCGCCCCGGGTCATGGTGCTGGGCCGCGGGCTGCTGGGCCGCCGGAGCCTCGCCGCGCTGGGAGCCGCCTGCGCCCTCAGCGGCCCGGGTAGGTGGGCCGGCGCCGGCGGGGCGGCGGGGTCGCGGCTGACAGGGCCGGGGGCGCGGGCGCGGGGCAGGGGCCGCCGGCGTCGGGGCAGGGGCCGCCGGCGTCAGGGCCCGGGAGCGGCGGTTGGGGCGGCAGCGGGCGCGGGGCGCGGCCGGAGGCTCTGCGGGCCGCCGCGAGCTGACGCGGTTTTCTGCCGCCACAGGCTCGTAACCCTCGGCGGCGTCCGGGCGCGCCGGGTGGGGTCGAGCAAAGGCCCTGCGGCCCTGGAGTCCGACTTTGCGGGGCCTGAAGGCACGGTAAGGTCGCTGGCCAGCTGGGGGGTGCTGGCCGCCCGGTGCCGGTGCGGAGCCGCGCGCCCCGGGACTGCGCCCCGTCTCCACCTGCGGCCCCGGCGCTCGCAGGCCGGGTCCCCGCGGCTGGGCCTCCCTGGCCCCGCGCTGAAGCCGCGGTGGGCTCGCTGGCGGGGCTGCACTTCCAGCCCTCAGCTTCCTGCGGGGTCACCTCTTGCATATTTTGACCTTGATTTTGAAATCTCCTTTTCTCTATTTCCTGATCCCTTATCTGGCTGATGTGGCAATAGGGGCAGTAGGTTGACCCGCGTCTTAGGGAGGTGGTGAGCCGGCATGCTGGCGACCCACATAGCGGTGGTCAGGGAGACGGCGCTGCCCTTGGCCATCTCACTGAAAGCCCTCAAGGTTTGGGAGTGGGTCAGGTGTTGCTGTTAAGTCGGGGACACCCCTCCGAGTGCCAGGGGTACACGTTTGCCTCCCGAGTCAGGCGGAGAGTGTAAGTGGGACCGTAGCGGATTGGCAAGACTGTGGCCGCCTCATTCAGAAGGGAGCCGGGTCCCAGCCGTCGGTGCCCTGCAGAGGGATGGGCCCAGTTTAGAAGGCAAACAAAACGTGGCCCAGGACGCACGTGCCCAGAACGCGCCGGGCTATAGGCTGCTGTTCGGTGCACTCTGCTTACACAAAAGGTCGCAGTTGCAAAACAGTGACCTGGAAGCATTTCTCGGGCATATCATTTTTGGAAATGGAACAAGGGTGCTGGGGCGGCTGCAGAAATAACTAAGTTCCCCAGGTTCCCCAGGAGAGCCTTCATAGCATACCATCCCGTTCCCATCGCTGGGGCTGTGCCCCTGTCCCAGACTCACAGCACAGGCCTGTGTAGCCCTGCTTCCCCTCCCCAACCCCCAGGATGCACGCCATGCGCTGGCCCGCAGTCCTCCCTGGGCTCCGGGGAGGCGGAGTATCTCAGACCCTGGTCATACAGAAGTGTTTGCTTTGCTGTGCACGAGGAGAGGGCCTGGAAGATGCCGAGCTGGCCATGCAGGGGAGGGGCATTGGAGATCTGCGTGGATGCTTGGAAGCTGCAGTTCAGACAGCTTCTCTGACTGTCACAGATAAGGCTGAAGTCAGCAGTAGGCGGCCCTGGGCGATGTGGCCTGTCAGGCAGTTGGCCCTGCCTGCATTCTGGATGCCTTGGGCCAGAGGCCCCCATCCTGGCACCTCCCCCAGAATTCCATGGCTGTTTTCTGTCACCTTTTGTGGTGCTAACCCTTTCACATTAAGACTTAAAGTATTGTTGGGGCCTCTGTGAGTTTTTAGATGGGATAGGAGTTTCATTGTTGAAAATATTTTGGCACCCGACTCCGTGGTGGAGGATGCTTTGGCTCTTGCTCACTCTTGACATACCCTGGCAGGGTCCTTGGTTCACCTGGGTGGTGAGTCTGTGTCCTACACCACTGATTCTGGAACAGGTGGCCATCTCTCCCATGTCCCCCCCCCCCCCCCGGTGGGGTTTGTGCATTATCCAAACTTCGAGTTCTCGCCTCTGAAAGTGAATATTGTTTCCTTCTCTGGCTGGAGGCCTAGGAAGGGGCAGAGGTCAGAGTGCACATGACTCGGGCTCTGTTAGCCCAGAGTCCTGCTCGGCACTCGTCCCCAGGGTCCCTCTCTTTGCCGTCTTTCTGGCACTGGTCAGTCCTGACAGTGGTTTGAATCACAGCCCTCTTAGAACTCTCCAGAAAGAAAGAAGCCATATCCGTGAATATGCATGTGAAGGATTTTCTGTGTTTTCCTTAACAGATGTGGTAAAATGAGGATATTGTCCTCTTACCAAAGGAGCTTAGGAAACCCAACCTGGTGAGCCTCCCAGGTTGCTGCTCTCACGGGTCACTTGTCCTGGGTGCAGGGCTTGTCTGTCAGCCTCGCCTGGGACGGCCTCCCAGGGACACTGACGGAGCTGCGCTTTGCCCTCAGGCCCAGCCCTGCCAGGAGCCCTCTTGTATCACGCCGACTCGTGGAAGAGCGTGACCGTGGAACAGGGCACCATGAAGGTTGAGTTACTGCCTGCGCTGACCGACAACTACATGTACCTGATCATCGATGATGAGACCAAGGAGGCTGGCGTGGTGGACCCGGTGCAGCCCCAGAAGGTGGGAGTCGGGCCACAGCCCCAGGCCAGCCCTGGCTAGGGTGACAGCCGCAGTGTCCTCGTAGCTTGGCCGAAGCTCAGCACAAACCAGTCCACTTGGTTGTTGGACACCGCTAGCGCCCAGACTCTGCCGTGGGGCAGGAGGCCCGCGAGGGGTGGAGTCCACCAGAGGCTTGGGCGAGGGGAGAAACGGGCTTCTGTCTGTCCAGGTGCTGGGAAGCAGGAGCGCCCCTCAGCCCTGCCCTGGGGAGGGGTCACCTCGGCTGCAGGGTTCGTGGCCGGCACTGAGCTGCCAGCAGGGTCAAGAGAGAAGAGGGCCTCCTTCCCCCTGCTCTCCTGGAGCAGAGGCAAGTGGGCAGCGGCAGAACAGGGCCCAGCCCCTCCTGGCGAAGCCCGGGCTCTGTTGGGCTCCCCTGTGGCCTGTCCGGCTAGCGCTGGGAGTGTGACCACGGCCGGTGTCTTGCCTCACCTTTGGTTGCAGGTTGTAGAAGCGGTGAAAAAGCACGGCGTGAGGCTGACCACAGTGCTCACCACCCACCACCACTGGTAAGCGCTTACCAGCCGGGGTGCTTGGGCCCGATGGCTCGGGCCACGTGCACCTGCCGCATGCGCCTGGGGCCGGCGTCCCTGGGGGAGTCAGGCACTTGCAGGCTCCGTGGGCCCTCCCTCCAGGTGGAGGCCCTAGGGATCGGGGTCTTGGAAGCCCTTGCCCCTCCAGCTGTGTTCTCTGTGCGGCTGAGTGTTGGCCCCCAGAGGGATTCTGAGCCAACTTGGGGGTGCCAGCCCCTGTGCTGCTGCCCTGCATCCTTGGCCCGGGCCGTGGGCTCCATGGGGAGGGCCTCCAGCAGCATGTTGGAAGGCTCCTGGGCTTGTGTGATGGGAGACTGGCCTTGATGTCAGGGAAGAAACTCATCTAGACATTAGTGTTTTTAAAAAGCCAGCATCTGTATTTAGAGAGGTTGTAGTTTTTGAAATTTGAAGGTAAGGGATGAAAGAAACACCACTGTTTGGGTTTTAGGGCTAGAGCTGCTTGTCCAAGACCCCCATGTGGGGTTTTTGAGACTTTTGAGGCTCTTTATAGCTAGAAAAAAAAAATATTTATTTGGCTCTGAATTTTCTTTTCCAAATAAGAAAGGGTCAGCCAGGGACTCCTGTGGGGAAGCCCTGGGGGTGTCCTGGGGCCTTGGATTGGCCAGAGTTTGTTCAATGGTAGCCACTTCTCCTTGATGTCACTGAGGTTTAGCCCCGGGGCATCAGGTGTTAATTCCTGAGTGGCGGGTGGGGGCAGGTGGCAGTCTTGCCCTTGGCTGCTGTGCTTGCTTTCTGGAGGCCTTCTCTGTGCCTCCCACCGAGCCTCAGGGTTGGCTTCTCTCTACCTTGATAAGCAACCCTCAGGTCACTTTTCTCAAGGTGTGATGCTCTGGAGTTTTTCATACGTTAATGTTAGAACAGAAAACCCCAAATTTGACCCCAGTCTGAGCCCCAGGGTGTTGGAGTGTCTCTCCCTGTGGAGGCGGTGGTATGCCCAGAGGGCCGCAGGAATGGGTGGAGGCGTTGGTACTGGCCTGTGTGGAGCAGGCCTGCGAGGGCAGGGCCGGGCCAACCCTGTTATCTCTGGGCCCTGCTGTGTGTGTTTGTGTGTCTGGGCCCCTGAAAGGGCTCTGTGGGTGAGTGTAGTGAGGAGCAGGAGCCCTGGCCCCGTCCTGGGAAGGCTGATCTGCTGAGCGCATGTCCAGCCCCACAAGGCCGGGGTTGGAATTCTTTTCCTGACTTTCTGAAGGGCAGATCTGGCTGCTCCCAGTGAGTAAATCCTTTCTGGGGTGAGGGCTGTGCGCTATGGGCTGGCCTGGCCCCCGATCACAATCAAGCATTGCCGATTTATGTATGCATGAATATATGTATGTGCTTATTTATTTAAAGATACACGGGTTTTTATTTTTAAAAAGGTTTTTTTTTTTTTTAAAAAAAAACATTGGAAGCTTTTTAAATTTTTTTTTTTTAAGATTTTATTTATTCATGAGAGAGAGAGAGAGAGAGAGGGAGGCAGAGACACAGGCAGAGGGAGAAGCAGGCTCCATGCAGGGAGCCTGATGCAGGATCAAGTCCCGGGTCTCCAGGATCACACCCTGGGCTGAAGGCAGGCGCTAAACTGCTGAACCACCCAGGGATCCCCAGGAAGCTTTTTTTTTTTTTTTTTTTAAGGCTTACTTATTTATTCATGAGACACACAGAGAGAGAGGTGGAGAAGCAGGCTTCCTGCAGGGAACCCGAAGCTGGACTCTATCTCAGGACCCCAGGATTGCGCCCTGAGCCGAAGGCAGACCCTCAACTGCTGAGCCACCCAAGTGTCCCTGTAAAAAGTTTTAAAATCCAATTCACGGTGTTCTATTAGTTTCAGGGGTACAGTATAGCGATTCAGCAATTCTTTCCATCACTCCGAGCTCATCACAAGTGTGCTCCGTAATCCCCATCACCTACTTAACCCTTCCTCCCACCCTCCCCCCTGGTGACCATCTGCTTCTGCTCAAGTTTGTTTCTTTGTTTCTCTCTCTTATTTTTTACCCTTTGGTTTGTTTCTTAAATTCCACATAGTAGTAAAGTCATATGTGGAATAATAGCTCTATCCGTGTTATTGCAAATGGCAAGATTTCATTCTTTCTTATAGCTGAGTAACATTCCTGTGTGCGTGCGTACACACCTAAATAGGCCACATCTTTGTTCATCCTTAGTCGATGGACACTTGGGCTGCTCCCGTACTTGGCTGTTGTGGATAACACTGCTATAAACATCCCTTTGAATTAGGGTTCTTGTATTCTTTGGGTAAATACTCAGCCATGCAATTTGCTGGGTCATAAGGCAATTTCTTTTTTGACTTTTTGAGGAGCCTCCATACCGTTCCCCAGAATGGCCGCACCAGTTTGCATCCCCACCAACAGTGCACAAGGGTTCCTTTTCCTCCTCCTCCTCGTCAACACCTGTTGTTTCTCGTATTGCTGATTTTAGCTGTTCTGACAGGTGCGAGAGGATATCACACTGTAGTGTTGATTTGCATTCCCCTGATGATGAGGGATGATGAGCATCTTTTCATGAGTCTGTTGGCCGTCTGGAGGCCTTCTTTGGAGAAATGTCTGTTCGTGCCTTCTGCCCACTTTTTAATTGGATTATTCATTTTCTGGGTGTTGAGCTATGTAAGTTTTTAATATATTTTGGATACCAACTCTAGTTACATCAGAATGTAATTTGCATGTATCTTTTCCCATTCTGTAGGCTGCCTTTTAGTGTTTCCTTCAGTGTGCAGAAGTTCTTATTTTGATGAAGTCCCAGTAGTTTACTTTTGCTTTTGTTCCCCTTCCTCTGGAGATGTGTCCAGTTGCTACTATAGCTGATGTTAGAGACGTTACTGCCTGTGCTCTCCTCTAGGATTTTTATGGTTTCAGGTCTCACACTTAGGTCTTTCGTCCATTTTGAATTTATTTTTGTGTAGGTGTAAGAAAGTGGTTCAGCTTCATTCTTTTATGTGTTGCTGTCCAGTTTTCCCAGCACCGTTTGTTGAAGATCTAGTCTTTTTCTCATTGGATATTTTTGGATGGTTCACTTCTGGGTTCTCTGTTCTGTTCCACTGATCTGTGTGTCTCTTTTTGTAGCATACTGTCTTGGTGACTACAGCTTTGTACTAGAGCTTGAAGTCTGGAATTGTGATGCTTCCAGCTCCGCTTTTCTTTTTTTTTTTTTTAATTGAATTTTGCTTTGAGGTTTTTTATTATATATTTTTTATTATTTATTTATTTATTTATTATTTATTTATTTTATTTATTTATGATAGTCACAGAGAGAGAGAGAGAGAGAGTCAGAGACACAGGCAGAGGGAGAAGCAGGCTCCATGCACCAGAAGTCCGACGCGGGACTCGATCCTGGGTCTCCAGGATCGTGCCCTGGGCCAAAGGCAGGCGCCAAACCGCTGCGCCACCCAGGGATCCCAATTTTTTAAAGATTTTATTTATTTATTCACAGAGAGAGAGAGAGAGAGAGAGAGAGAGAGAGAGAGAGAGAGGCAGAGACACAGGCAGAGGGAGAAGCAGGCATCGTACAGAGAGCCCGACATGGGACTCGACCCAGGGTCTCCAGGATCACGCCCCGGGCTGAAGGCGGCGCTAAACCGCTGTGCCACCGGGGCTGCCCTCTTAATTTCTTTCTTGCTGCTTCATTATTAGCACATAAAAATGCAACAGATTCCTGCACATTGATTTTATATTCTGCAACCTTACTGAATTCGTGTGTCAGTTCCAACAGTGTTTTGATAGTCTTTTGGTTGGGGCATTGCCATTTTACTTTATTATTACTAACTTATATTTAGGAAGGGAGGGAGAGAATCTGAAGCAGGCTCCACATCCAGCGGGGGAACGTGATGTGGGGCTTAGTGTCATGACTCTGAAATCATGACCTGAGTTGAAATCAGAAGTCAGATGCTTAACCGACTGAACCACCCAGGTGCCCCAGGCATTGCCATTTTAGAAGACAGCTTCCATCAGCTTGGCAGTGGGTCCGAAGGTGGCCCACCTGTGAGAGTCATGGGTGGTGGTGGGGCTTTAAAACTGCTCTGCAGGCCGCCCCCTGGCCAGCTGTGTCAGGATGTGGGGCAAGGACCGGACTTGGGGCTTATTACAGATCCTCAGGTGACCCTTATATGTCCAAAGCTTGGGAGCTGGGGTCTTAGGGATTATTTTGGTGTTTGTGATTTGGTTCTTTTGCTTCAGAAATGTCTGCAGCCACAGGGCAAGGGCACAGAAATGCTTCACTTGGGAATGGCATGTCTGAGAATGTTCTTTTTCGGTGGAGCCAAATGACAAGCCAGTTTCCTGTGTTTGGAGATGCATTTTTACTAAGAAGGTGACCAGGAAAGGAGAGTCGTGGTCAGGGTTTAAGAGTAGGCAGGCCCACTGACACCAGCAGGGGCCCAGGTCACCTTTCTCACTTCCAGGGACCACGCTGGTGGGAACGAGAAGCTGGTCAAGCTGGAGCCTGGGTTGAAGGTGTGTGGGGGTGATGACCGGATCGGGGCCCTGACTCAGAAGGTCATGCACCTGTCCACACTGCAGGTGAGCAACGAACCCATGGGAGGCATGCCAGCATGGCTGGCCTCCGGGCCCTAGAGGGGAGGGGCACGGTGGAGACAGTTGCGCCCCTCCTGGCATTCCCCCCTTGCCCAGGGCCCCGGAGGGTGGAGGGCCGCCTGGTTGGTGCCCTCTGTCATCACAGGCACATCAGCCTGCGGAGGGCGCTTGGCTGTGGGGAGAAGCCGTCAGGCACGGTCGGAGACAACTGGGGAAACGGGAGTGTGGACAGGGCAGGGGATGGACGCACATCACCGTTCCATGTCTCGGATGTGGTGATGGTGTGAGGCCGAGTGAAAGAATGTCCCGGGAGTCAGCAGGCACCTCGGGGGTGGCGTGTCCACGCGCTGCAGCCCACTGTGCTGTGCTGAGTCCACGTGGCGGACGTGGTGACTGTTAGCGTTCGGTGGCCCACGTGAGGGTCACACTGATGTCCACTTTATTTCGATCTTTCTGTGGCTTGAACGTTCTTGGGCGGGCAGGGGAGGCAGGAAGGAAAACCAAGCAGAAGCCCAAACACCGAGGGAGGAGAGTGTCCTTTCTAAGAAGCCAGGCACCTGGTGACGACCTGCCTGATGCTGAGGAAGAAAGTAGAATAGGCCACTTGGTTCTGCGCCGCCTGCGAATGGCAGGCTTGGGTGGGCCTTGCCCCTGGGGCACCCTCGGGGACTCAGCCTGCGGTTCCAGCACGATGCACTGTTGTGCCGCTGGAGCAGCAGTGACAGGCTGCTTGGCTGTGTCAGGGGCTCCCGCCGCGGGGCAGTTGCGTGTCGGGTGGGCCACGGGAGCGGCGGTCCCCCGCGGGGAGCCCTCGGGTGGCCCCCGGCGCAGAGAGGGCAAATGCCAGTGCGTGCTTCGTTTAAGGTGGGGTCTCTCAATGTCAAGTGCCTGTCCACCCCGTGCCACACTTCTGGACACATCTGCTACTTTGTGAGCAAGCCCAACAGCTCCGAGCCTCCTGCCGTGTTCACAGGTGAGTGTTCAGGTGCGTGTGCGGGGGCGGGGTGTTCGTGTGAAGACAACCCTGACTTGGGGATGGCATGCCTGGGGCGTTTGCAGCCAGGCCTAGGGTACGGGGCTGCATGAGGAGGACGCCCGCCCCCAGGGGAGAGCCCGGGAACAGCCTGAGTACCCAAGCACCACCCAGCTTGGCCTGCGTGAGGAGCACTGTCGGCGGATGGGCCTTGCCAGCAATCCAGAGCCTTCTCCCTTGAGAGAAAGGGAGACTGTGCTGCAGCCCGGGGAGCCTGCGGGCCGGGCCGGCTGAGCAGCCGCTGTGGCCCAGAGCAGGCCTGTTGGCCGCGTGGACCCTCCCAAGTGCTCTCAGCGGGTGTGAGCGGCCCTAAGCTCTGTGTCTTGCAGAATTAAAGTTCCTGTGATGATGCAACTGCAGTGGGGGATGGTTGGGAAATGCAGGGGCCGAGCACGAGGGCACCAGTGTGAGGGGCCCAGCGTGAGCAGCTGAGAGTGAGGGAACCAGCCGTGAGGGGCCAAGAGTGAGGGAACCAGCATGAGGCGTCCAGCGTGAGGTGCCCAGTGTGGGGGGCCCAGCATGAGGGCCCCAGCATGAGGAGCCAAGAATGAGGGAACCAGTGTGAGGGGCTGAGGAGCATGATGGAACCAGCATGAGGCGCCCAGCATGAGGGAACCAGTGTGAGGGCACCAGCATCAGGGGCCGAGCATGAGGGTACCAGCGTGAGGGCACCAGCGTGAGGGCACCAGTGTGGGGGGCTGAGAGTGAGGGCACCAGCGTGAGGGGCTGAGCATGAGGTGCCCAACATGAGGGGCTGAGGGTGAGGGAACCAGCATGAGGCGTCCAGCGTGAGGTGCCCAGTGTGGGGGGCCCAGCATGAGGGCCCTAGCGTGAGGAGCCAAGAGTGAGGGAACCAGTGTGAGGGGCTGAGCATGACAGAACCAGCATGAGGCACCCAGTATGAGGGAACCAGTGTGAGGGCACCAGCGTGGGGGGCCGAGAGTGAGGGCACCAGCGTGAGGGGCCGAGTGTGAGGGGCCAAGTGTGAGGGCACCAGCGTGAGGGGCCGAGTGTGAGGGAACCAGCGTGAGGGGCTGAGCATGAGGTGCCCAGCGTAAGGGAACCAGCGTGAGGGCACCAGCGTGGAGGGCCGAGCATGAGGGGCCAAGCGTGAGGGAACCAGCGTGAGCGGCCGAGCGTGAGGGCACCAGCGTGAGGGCACCAGCGTGGGGGGCCGAGAGTGAGGGCACCAGGGTGAGGGGCGGAGTGTGAGGGAGCCAGAGTGGGGCTGAGCATGAGGTGCCCAGCGTGAGGGAACCAGCGTGAGGGCACCAGTGTGGGGGGCCGAGAGTGAGGACACCAGCATGAGGGGCCGAGCATGAGGGTGCCAGTGTGAGGGGCTGAGCGTGAGGGCGCCAGCGTGAGGGGCCGAGCATGAGGGCACCAGCATGAGGGCACCAGCATGAGGGGCCTGAGTGTGAAGGAACCAGCGTGAGGGGCCGAGAGTGAGGGAACCAGCGTGAGGGGCTGAGTGTGAGGGAACTAGTGTGAGGGACTGAGCATGAGGGAACCAGCGTGAGGTGCCCAGTGTGAGGGGCCGAGTGTGAGGCGCCCAGCATGAGGGAACCAGCGTGAGGGAACCCGTGTGAAGCGCCCAGTTTGAGGCACCCAGCATGAGGGCACCAGCGTGAGGGGACCAGCGTGAGGGGCCCCGGAGCAGCTCCACAGTGAGGGCGTGCATGGGGCCCCGGAGGTCTCCACAGCCGCTCAAAGTCCCACGGCACCCTGCTCCCAAGCTCGTCGTGGATACTATGGATTTCGGTGTCCCTGGTGTAGGAGCAGCAGGTGGCCGCTCTGAGCCGACTCTGAGTTTGGGACGGGGGACCCCGGGGACCCCAGGCTCGCTCTGGGAGAACCGGCCTCCAGCACCCCGCCCCCGCACGGCGAGTGCCAAGGTCCCCTGAGTGGCCGTGGGCACCTGTGTCATCGCGGGGCGGCAAACACCCCCGTCAGTCTGCCCATCTGCTGGGGGGAAGGCGGCTGGGCCTGGAGTGAGGCGGGTCCCTTGGGGCTGCGTAGACGTGGGAGCTGATTCAGGCTCTGGAAGCCCGCCCCGGGGTCCTCTGTGGGGTCCTCCGTGAACGGGCTGGCGGGCGCAGCATCTGTAGGAGTTGTGTGGTGTCGGGAGGCTCCGGGGCTGCTGCCCGCTCGCTGAGGGCTGAGCGCAGGGCAGCTGGGGTGTCCGAGGGCTGCTCCCCGGACCCTGACCACCTCGCCTGCGCGCTTTGCGGCCTCTGGCATCTCAGGATCCTCCACACTTGCCTCCCTGGAGGGCTCGTTCGGGGCGCGGCCCAGTGGCATCCCCGCGAGGTGCCTGTTGTCCCGGGGGGGCAGTGGGCACCGTGCCTGAGGGGGCCCGGCTCCAGCCAGGACGGCCCAGTGGTGGCCCTGTGGCCTGGGCTGTGGTCCGGGCTCCGGGCTGCCACTAGGGCCTAGAGGGCAAATGCGCCTGAGCCCCCGGTGGCCACGGAGCTCTTCAGGAGGAGGGGGCGCCCCCCTGTGGGGCTGAGGCAGGAGGGGGTCTGTGGGGGGTGCCTGCTGGGGTCCGGGGGTGCTCCAGGCTGGCCGTGGCCACTGAGGGAAGAGGACACATGGTAGGTGGGCCGGGAGGGACAGGGCTGGTTTCGGGGCCACCAAGGCCGACAAGGTGGGGCCGTGAGGAGGAGTGGGGGGACCGTAAGGTGTGGGTTTGGGGGGCTGCTGGCGAGGCTGGAGGGGGACGGGTTGGGGCTGGGCACCAGGAGCTGGGGGCCTCTGCCCTGCTGGGTTGCGGGGGCCTGTCCTGCTGGCGGTGCCCCCACTGCCCCGGGCTGTCCTGCTTCTCAGGCGACACCTTGTTCGTGGCCGGCTGCGGGAAGTTCTACGAAGGGACTGCGGACGAGATGTACAGAGCCCTGCTGGAGGTCCTGGGCCGGCTCCCTCCAGACACAGTAGGCAGAGCCCCCGGCTGGGTGGGGGGCAGGCGCGCTGCCTCGTGAGCATGGGTCTCGTGACGTACCTGCTACTGCCGTGGAACATGCACACAAGGAGTGTCGGTGTCCTGAGCGTCCCCCCCCCCCGCCCCGGTGTCCTCGCCAAGGGATCCCAGCCCAGAGCCCTGCGTGCCTGGCTCCGAGGGGGCCGGGGGGTCTGGGGGCAGCTTCCTGCGACCCCTAGCTCACGGCGTGCTGTTTTCCGCAGAGAGTGTACTGTGGCCACGAGTACACCATCAACAACCTCAAGTTTGCGCGGCATGTGGAGCCCAGCAACGCCGCCGTTCAGGAGAAGCTGGCCTGGGCCAAGGTGAGCGGGCCGTGCCGCGGGCTGCATCTGTGGGTCAGTGACCACGACGCAGCTCCCCGGGGGCTGGGCCGCCGCCCGTGGGGGCCTCTTCTCCATGCGGGCGCATGGTGCTCCTACCGGGCCACCTCCAGCTGGCGAGGAAGCCCCCCCCCCCCGTTGTGATCCTCGCTGACCCCGTGGGTCTGGGCTGGGCCTGGGACGCCGCCCTCATGGCAGGGGCCCCGGTGAGGCCGGAGCTGCGGGTCCCCACGCCCTGGGCCCGGGGGCTCCACCTCAGCACCGTGGCCGGGGCAGCCGCACCCACCGGTGAGGCTGCTGGTCTGAAAGGCATTGACTTCTGGGACGACCGAGGACTCTGGTCTGGTTGTCCCAGCGGCGTCCTCAGTGGGGACTGGAGTGCTGCGGCAGGAAGCCGGGGCATGGGCTCTGCCTTCGACCCTGCGGTCCCTGCGAGGTGGCGGGAGGACGCTCTCCCAGAGGCCTCGGGGCTTCAGTCAGTGATGAGCGGCCTTGGAGTTTCGTTGTTCGATGCGTCACCTGTTGTTGTCGAGCGTCTTTCTCAGTTTTGGGGTGCGCTTGCAAGATAATACTTGTTAGAATTCAGGCCACCTGATGAGTTGATGGGCATTCTCCTCCTGCGGTGCACGGGGGACGAGTATTTTCCACGGCTCAGAGGGCCTATCTTGTATATTTGCAGCTTGCGTTTTGTGGCTTCTTTTTCACTTCCTGGCCCTAGTGCCCTGTCCACAGCAGTCTATACACATTGGACTAATGCTTCCCATAGTTCCCTACTTTAAAAAATCCAGTCTTTATGGAGGATAATTTTTATTCAATACAACATAACCTGTTTTGAGCGAGCGGTACACAGATTGATGAATTTTGACAGCGTGTGCCGCCGTGTGGCCCCAGGATGTTCCCTGCCACTCCCGTGGGTCACCCTATTCTGGAGCATGTCCTGTAAACAGCCCTCAGACACACGGCGCACCTGGCTCCATTGCTCAGATTCCTTCACGCTCTATTTCTGAGCAATGTTGACTCTCCTGTGTTTTGTCCTGAAAGTTTATTGTTTTTGCTTTTATGTTTGTTCAAATTTATTTGTAGGTCAATGAGCCTCAGACCATGTGTGGTCTAAGGGAAGGGTAGAGCACAATTTTTTTTTTTTTTTTTTTTTGCAAATTCACTTCCAGCTGCTCAGCCCCATTCGTTGGAAAGACTGTCCTTTTCTCGTTGGATTACCTTGGCGTCCTCACTAGATAAATTGGGCAGCGTAGGCCTGAGTCACTTCTGGACTCTCCTCTCTGCCCCACTAATCTGTGGGACTTCTCCGCCCACAGCAGACAGTCTTGATTATTGTGGCTTTTGGTAAGTCTGGGAATCAGGCTGTATATGTCCCATATATAGACTTTCTTAAAGCTCGTTTTGGCTCCTCTAAGTGCTTTGCATTTCCATATAAATTTTAGGATTGTCTTGTTAATTTTTACCAGAAAAGTAAGCTTGGGGCAGCCTGGGTGGCTCAGCAGTTTAACGCCTTCCTTTGGCCCAGGATGTGATCCTGGAGTCCCGGGATCGAGTCCCACGTCAGGCTCCCTGCATGGAGCCTGCTTCTCCCTTTGCCTGTGTCTCTGCCTCTTTCTCTCTCTCTCTCTCTTTCTGCGTTTCTCATGAGTAGGTAAATAAAATCTTAAAAAAAGAAAAAAAAGTAAGCTTGGCTTTGGATTGGGACTGTATTGTAACAAAAGATTTGGAGAGAATTGAGGTCTTAACAATATTGAGTCTTTCCGTGAATATGCTGTAGCTTTCCACTTACTGAGGTCATTAGTTTTTCTCAGCAATATTCTATAATTTTTGTTGTTCCAGAAATTGCACATAGTATTAAATGTAGCCCTAAGAAGTTCATGTTTTTGGATTTTATTGGAAATGACTATTTGCTGAAGTCTTTAGAAATACAAGTGATTTAAAAAAAAAAGATTTTATTTATTTACTCATGAGAAACGCAGAGAGAGAGGGAGGCAGAGACACAGGCAGAGGGAGAAGCAGGCCCCACACAGGGAGCCCGGCGTGGGACTCGATCCCGGGACCCCAGGATCACACGCTGGGCCGCAGCCGGCGCTAAACCGCTGAGGCCCCCAGGCTGCCCACAAGTGATTTCTGTATTTTGATCTTGTATCATTGTGACCTTGTTCAGTGCCCTTATTCTAGCATCTTTTTCATAGATTCCTTAGCACACAATCACATCATCAACTAATAGAGACATTTTTTTTTCTTCTTTTAAAAACACGTGTGCTTTTTATTTACTTGTTGTGCCCAGTTGCACTGGCTAAGATCTCTAGGACAAAGTTAAATACAAGTAGTGGGACTGCACATCTGTGCCTCGTTCCCAATCTTAGGGGGAAAGCATTCAGTCTTTAACCATTTAACTATGATACTTCATAGTAGCTGTGGGTTTTTTGTAAATCTTCTTAAGTTGACAGAGTTCACTTATATTCCTGGTTTTCTGAGAGTTTAATCATAAGTGGGTATTGAATTTTATGAACTGATTGTTTTCTTCATCTTTTATGTAATTATGTTTTTTTCCTCTTTTACTGTTAATATGGTGGAGTACCTCAGTTGGATTCAGATAAACCAACCTTGCTTTCTGCCCAAGCCTTAGTCATGCCGTGTTACGTTGCTGTGGTCTCTCCTTCTGTCGTGGTTCATAAGAGATACTGGTCTGTCGTTTTATCTTCTTGTAATGTTTTTGGTCTTAGTATCAGGGTAATGCTGGCCTCATAAAATGAACGGAAAGTGTTTACTCCTATGTTCCTAGACAAAACAATTTGTCTAGGATATTATTTCTTCCTTTAATGTTAGAATTCACCACTGAAGCCACCTGGACATTGAGTGCTTTTCGTGGAAAGGTCTTTTTTTGTTGTTACAAAGGTAATGTCTTTATTTTATGTAGGGCTATTAGATTTTTTTTTTTAAGATTTTATTTATTCATTCATGAGAGACAGAGAGAGAGAGAGGCAGAGACACAGGCAGAGGGAGAAGCAGGCCCCATGCAGGGAGCCCGACATGGGACTCTATCCCCGGTCTCCAGGATCACACCCTGGGCTGCAGGCGGCGCTAAACCGCTGCACCACTGGGGCTGCCCGGCTATTAGATTTTTATGTCTTCTTGAGTCAATTTTGTTAGCAACTATTGTCTTTCAAAGAATTTGTCCATTTTGCTAAAGTTTTCAAATTCATTTTTATTTTTTTATTTTTTTTAATTTTTATTTATTTATGATAGGTACACAGAGAGAGAGAGGCAGAGACACAGGCAGAGGAGAAGCAGGCTCCATGCACCGGGAGCCCGACGTGGGATTCGATCCTGGGTCTCCAGGATCGTGCCCTGGGCCAAAGGCAGGCGCTAAACTGCTGCGCCAGCCAGGGATCCCTCCTTTTTATTTTTTAAAAAATTTATTTCTTTGAGAGAGAGAGTTCAAGCATGAGCGGGGGGAGGAGCAGAGGGAGAGGGAGAACCAAGCTCCCCACTTCACCACTGAGCAGGGGACCCAATGGAGGACTCGATCCCAGGACCTTGGGTTCATGACCAGGATGGAAGGCCGATGCTTTGCTGACTGAGCCACCTGGGTGCCCCATACTGTTTAAGATTAGGCATTTTTTTTAGGTTTTATTTATTTATTCACGAGAGACACAGAGAGAGGCAGAGAGAGAAGCAGGCAGAGGGAGAAGCAGGCTCCGTGCAGGGAGCCCAGTGAGGGGCTCGATCCTGGGACTCCAGGATCTCGCCCTGAGCTAAAGGCAGGTGCTCAACCACTGAGCCACCCAGGGATTCCCTCTTTAGGATCAGCTTTGCTGTGGTTTAGTTCACATGTAATAAACCACATTAGTTTAAAGTGAATGAGTGAACTTTGACAGCACGTGCGCACGTACGCGCGCGCGCGCGCGCACACACACACACACACACACACACCCGATAAAATGACTATTACAATTGAGATACAAAACATCCCCATCACCCCCAGAGGTTTCTGCATGCCTCATTAAGATTTTATTTTGTTATTCATGAGAGAGACACAGGCAGAGGGAGAAGCAGGCTCCACGCAGGGAGCCCAAAGTGGGACTTGATCTCACACCCTGGGCTGAAGGTGGCACTAAACCGCTGAGCCACCCGGGCTGCCCCTTAGTTTGCATTTTTTAGAATTCGATATAGGGCACCTGGGTGGCTCAGTCAGTGAAGTGTCTGCCTTCAGCTCGGGTCGTGATCTCAGGGTCCTGGGATCGAGCCTCACGTCAGGCTCCCTGCTCAGTGTGGAGCCTGCTTCTCCCTCTCCCTCTGCGTGCTGCTCCCTTGCTTGTGCTCACTCGCTCATGCTCTCTCAGATAAAATCTTAAGAAAAAAATTCATGTTAATGGAGCATACAATACGTATTCTTATTTTCACTCAGAAGGATTTTTGAGAATCATTCATGCTGAATCTGGGCCACGTTTTGTTTATCCAATCACTCGTAGTTAGACATTTATGTTTCCAGTCATTGGCTACTGTGAATAAAGCTGCTACCACATTTGTACACGTCTTTGTGTGACCTACCTTTTAGTTTCTCTTGAGTAAATATCTAGGAATGAAATGGCTGGGCAGTATCAGGTGTATGTTTGACTTGTAAAGAAACCGCCAAGTGGTTTCCTAAGTATTTGTGTTATTTTACATTCAGATCAGCAAATTTTAAATTCGGATCAGGCTTCTAGTTATTCTCTATCTGCACCAACACTTGGCATTGCCATTCTTTTTGATTTTAGTCACTTTAATGGGTATGTAGTGGAGTTACATTGTGGCTTTAATTTGCATTTTTCTAGTGTCTAATCATGTTGAACATCTTTTTATGTGCTGATTGGCCATTTTGTGTTTGTTCAAATCTTTTGGCCATTAAAAGAGTTTGATTGTCTTATTTTTGATAAGAGGATTTTTTTTTTTTTGGTAAATTATTCTGGTTATAGGTGTTTTATCAGATGGTTTCTCCCATTCCGTGGTTTGCCTTTTATTTTCTCAATGGTGTTTTTTGAAAAGTAAGCATTTTTAATTTTGATAAAGTCCAGCATGTTAATCTTTTTATGGTTCAGCCTTCTTGCCTCTTATCTAAGAAATATTTGCTTTTTCCAAGGTTGAGGTTTTTCTTTGTTTCCTTTTGGAAGTTTCATAATTTAGCTTTTATGTTTAATGCAATATGGTCGCACCCGCCCACCCCCATCTGTTGGATCTATAGTGATGTCACCTCTTTAATTTCTGATGTTGGTGATTTGTGTTCCTATTCTTCATCGTTCTTCATCGTTTGCTAATCTTTTCAAAGAACAGTTTTTGCCTTAATGTTTCTGGTTTTTCCATTGTCCTGGTTCCAGTGCTTTTTAAATTCCTTCCTTCTACTTACTTTGTTCTTCCTTTTATAGATTTTTTAAAAAAGATTTTATTTATTTGACAGAGCGAGTGAGCACAAGCAGGGAGAGCGGCAGGCAGAGGGAGAGGGAGAAGCAGGGCTCCCCATTGAACAGGGAGCCCAATGTAGGACTCGATCCCAGGACCTGAGGATCATGATCTGAGCTGCAGGCAGATACTTCACCAACTGAGCCCCCCCCCCCCCCCGCCCCCCGCCACCGGTTCTTAATACAGAACCTGAAGTCATTGATTTTAGACCTTTCTTTTTTTCTAATATAAGCAATTAATGCTAAGAACTAAACCTCAAGGCCTGCTTTAGGAACATTCTGCAAATTTCTAAATGCTATATGTTTATTATCTTCAGTTTGAAATAATTTAAAATATATTCCTTGGGATTCCTTAGACATGTGGGGTTATATTCAATTATGTGGAAACATTTTTTTAGTTTTTTCAGCATTTTTTAAAGAATTCTTACATATATAGAAAAGTTGAAGGAATCACATAGTGAACATTCCTGTGCCCAACACCAGGTTTTTTTTTTTTTTTTTTTTTTTTTTTTTTATTCATAGAGACACACATAGTGAGAGGCAGAGACACAGGCAGAGGGAGAAGCAGGCACCATGCAGAGAGCCTGACGTGGGACTTGATCCAGGGTCTCCAGGATCACGCCCTGGGCTGCAGGCGGCGCTAAACCACTGCGCCACCGGGGCTGCCCCCAGCACTAGCTTTTGAATATGAACATTTTAATCTACTTTATCACTATCCATCCATTTGTCATTCTTTTTAATAAGTAATCTATGGCACTGTGTGCATGTCACCCAGAAGCCATTTTATCTACCCCATTAGGGAGGATGCTTGGAGTTTCCAGCTTGTTTGCTCTTAGGAGCTATGCTGTGGCAAGCATCCTTATACACAAGTCTTAAGTGTCTACATCCTGCTTCTGTTGGAAAAACTGTTACAGGTTAACACTCATTAATTTTTACGATTGTATTTATTCATGAGAGACACACAGGCAGAGACAGAGGCAGAGGGAGAAGCAGGCTCCATGCAGGGAGCCCGATGTGGGACTCGATCCCAGAACCCCGGGGTCATGACCTGAGCCGAAGGCAGACACTCAACCACTGAGCCCCCCAGGCATCCCAATCAGCACGGGTTTTAGATTATCCTTCTAGAGTTATCTTATTTACTTCCCTCATAGGAGATGGAGAAGGAATTCTTAGGAGTGAATACTGGAGAAAGCCTGGGGAATATTCTAAAACACTCTAAGCTTGTTTTCAGTGGAAGGGGAAGATCAGAAATTAGCAATAAACTTCCATCTTGACCTCCTGCCAGACCCTTACTTGGCACACTGCCAGCAGTTGAGAGCTTGCTTCTTGATGCCACTGCTCACAGTTGGGGGTGACTTCGGGACCCTCAGGTCTGAGGACCCTGCATGGTCGGGAAGCCTGGGGGTGGGTGTTGACAGTGGCTGTCCGGCCTCTGATGCTGTGGCCCTCGGGGTTCACCCAACCGTAGAAGGGCAGGGGCTGTGGGGAGAGTGAAGACCCCGGCTGTTAACCCTGGCCTTCCCATAGGATTTTCTGTAGAAGTGAACAGTTGGCTGATGGCACAGTTTGCCTCTTCTCTCCATTTGCCCTGGTCAGTGTAGATCGGAGGCCATCCTGCCTGGGGGACAGGCTGCCTGCCTGGGCTCTTCCTGTGGCTTTGTCCTCAGGAGCCCGTGAAGGGGAAGCCCTGGCCAAATGCCTGGTGGTGAGAGCTCACCACCTTGTAGAAGGGTGGTCATCCCAGTGTGGGCACTTGCTACCTTGCTCTGCCAAGCAGTGAGCTCTGCATCTTGGGGGTAGGGCTGTGGGTGTTTCCTTCTTTCCTGTGTTTTCTGCATTTTTGCTGGTATTCTAGAACATAAAATACAAACTTCAAATTAGTGAAGTTTTTGTGTCCCCCTCTATATCCAAGACAGCGAGGGGAAGAGGGACAGTTTGTTGGCGGTGGCCAGGACACTTGGGTCTCCGCAGCAGGAAGGAGCCTGTCCTCACGCTGACCTGATGCTGTTCACTTTGCCTTCTGAGGTGACGTTCGGAGATTAGAAGGTGGTGGGAAGGGATCCCTGGGTGGCGCAGCGGTTAGGCGCCTGCCTTTGGCCCAGGGCGCGATCCTGGAGACCCGGGATCGAATCCCACATCGGGCTCCCGGTGCATGGAGCCTGCTTCTCCCTCTGCCTGTGTCTCTGCCTCTCTCTCTCTCTCTCTCTCTCTCTCTCTGTGACTATCATAAATAAATAATAATTTAAAAAAATTTAAAAAAAAAGAAGGTGGTGGGAAATGCTACCTTTAGCAATATCCATGTTGAAGTGACCTCTGTCCTGTGTAGGAGAAGTACAGTATCGGGGAGCCCACCGTGCCATCCACCATCGCAGAGGAGTTCACCTACAACCCATTCATGAGAGTGAGGTGAGTGTGCATTCAGGGATGTTTGCACCTCTGTGGCCCCCTCACTCAGCCAGCGTCTGTGCCCCTGCAGACCCCAGGTGCTGGAGGAGGCTACCCTGAAGTCTTTATCAAGTAGTCTGTAACCTGGGAAGCAGGCACCTCCTCTCAGGGGCAGGGGGGTGGGTGCTTGTGCCCTCTCAGGGGCAGGGGCGTGGGTGCTTGTGTGGGGTCCTTTCTGACCCTGGAGTCCAGATCCGTAGGTGGGCGAGGTGTGGCCCACAGGAGTCTTGAGGGGGCTGCCAGCAGGACCACTTGGCCAGCAGGCCCTCCAAAGTCAGGAGCGCGCAGGCTGGCCCTTGGTGGGAGCATTTCATCTTTTCAGAATGTCCCAACCTCTGCTGGCTCTTTTCTCCCCCAGTGCCCCGGGGCGGGGGGCGGGGGGGAGGCAGGTTTGCGTGGTGCGCAGCCTGCAGCCTGGTGGTCGGCTTCCACAGGGAGAAGACGGTGCAGCAGCATGCGGGTGAGACGGACCCTGTGACCACCATGAGGGCCATCCGCAAAGAGAAGGACCACTTCAAGGTGCCCCGGGACTGAGGCGCTGTGGGGCCTCCGCCGCCCTCAAGCACATATGGGTATTCAGGGGTTTTAGGTACATTTCCTGCTGGCAGTGCAAGAAATCCAGTCTTGGTTTAATTTTAAATTAATTTCAGAGCCCTTTGCTTGTGTTATCAGATGTTCTAATGCATATTTATAAGAGAAGTTGAGAAAGCGGATCCTGGATGCTCTGCTCACAACTTTGTGTTCTCTCCTGCCTTCAGTGGGACCTGTCCCCATGCCCCCTCATGCCATCTGGTCTGGAAGACCATGCTTACCAAAGCAGGGCCACAGGACAGTCCCCTTGTCCCCTCGGCACTGCACGGAGACTGCCGGTGTCGTCCCCTCTCCTCCTCTCCTGGGCCCTGTGTCATCCTCTTCACAAGATTTCTGTGTTGACATGGGGCCAGGCCCCGCCCGGGCTGGCACAGTGCAGGGCTCATTGACACCGCACCCCTGCGCTGGTGGCCAGGGCAATGCTGACTTTGGGGCTGGGCGTCCGGGGACCCCGAGCTCAAGGCCCACCGAGGCCCCTTCGTCCCTGAGAAGCCTGGCCTGTCCTGGGCTGTTCACCCGCCCACCGCCCCACTGCGGGCACCTTGCTGCTGCTGCTTGAGGTCCAGCCCCCACGCCCTTGCTCCTGAGATCCTGGCCTCGGTCCCTGCACCGCTCTGCTCCCCCTGCTTGTGTTTGAAGAAATCTGCACTGTACTGGCCCGGGAAGCGGCCATCTCCTTAGCAACCGCAGGCCCGGCCTGGGCTGGGGGAACCCAGGGGGAACAGACGAGCCTCAGGGTTGTGGTCAGACCCAGGGCACGATGGGGCAGGAAGTGGGAGGAAGAGGTGTTCCCAACGGCTCATCTCTGAGTCTGGAGGTCTTCCTCTGTTCTGGACGTTGTCCAATGGGCTCTGACCTGAGGAGGCTCTGCAGACGCGGATGGCTCCCAGTTAGCACTTCTCTAGCGGAGGTGCCCGCCACTGCCCTCCTGCCTAGATATCCTCAGGTGGCCGAGGTCGCGTGTCCAGGTCCTGGGTGGGCCTCGGTGCTGTGCGGCTGGGAAGCACAGTCATTCTTGTCCAAGGCTGTTGACCCCCTCCATGGAACCGGAGCTCCCTCAGGGGTGTCATGGAGCCTTCTAGATGCTTCAGTGTACAGCTCTGTGCCACCGTATGTGTGGAAGTACAGTCATTTCCTAGTCGGTTGCCAGCTTGGTGCTCCAGGGTCTTGCTGAAGAATCCTTCACGTGCTCAACTGCATGCTTCATGTCCACCTGTCCCTCTGCTGTCCTCCTGCAAGTCCATGTAGTAGTGACCCACTTGTTCCTGCTGGGAGCCCCGCTATGTGTCCCTCCTGCTTGCGAGCACCGCCAGCCGTGGGGGACAAGTGCCCAAAGGTGCAGGCCTGTCCGTGGTGCCCGTTACCACAGCTTTAGGATAATTCTTCATTTCCAGAAAGGGACACAGCCCAGCTTCGTCCTTCGGGCGAGTCTCGGCCATGTCCTCACATGCACGTAGTATCTGTGGCTGGGGTTGGGCCTGGCATAACATGACACCGCATTTCTGGGCTTCTTGTGACAAGTTTCAAGTTCTGAACATACCACCTGTCTGGCATCAGGGTTGCCGGTGCGTTCCATGCTGCTAAAACCCTACTGACACCGGCTCCGGTGTCTGCACGGCCCTATAGTTGTAGGACACGGTCCCCGAGGCAGCCCTGGCCTCAGACGCGGCCGCCACTCGCTGGATGGTCCAGAGGGCGAGGTCGGGGCCTGGAGTGCCGAGCCGCGCCCTCCCCGGAACACGGCATGTCACCCTCCTGACATGGACACGGGCAAGCCTGTGTCAGCCCTGGGATCCCTGGCCACGCAAGTGACCATCCCCCTTGGGTCACAGCCTCCACATTGACCCCAGTTCAGGGGGCTTCCGTGAGCGACAGCATCCTCCACACCGTGGGAGCACCCAGGGATGGACCGCCCCCCGCACCGCACCAGGGGTCGGGACTATGTCCCTGGAGGCTGTGCTCTGGATCGGCCACCCCCATCCTCTGTACGTTGACGCTGTCGCAAACAGGGTCACCGCAGGCAGCTTTGTTTCCTGGCATCTGCTCAGCCTGGGCGAGCAGCCTGGGCAAGCTCCGTGTCCACCTTCTGTGGTCCTGATGCTGGGACTTCTGCCCCTGAGGCTCCTGTGGTACAGGGAGGCAGGTGGGGCAGCGGCCCGTGTCCCCAGCCTCCTCGACTGCACCTTGCAAGTGCTGTGGCCAAGGCTGAGCTGCTCTGCCGTCCTGCCCTCATGGGGCTTCTGTCCTGGCGGAGGGCACGGCTGGGCAGCAGCAGGGCCGTGGCGGGGCAGGCCCGGCCATGGAGGGCAGGTGAGCAGCAGCTGACGGCTCAAAGGAGCGAATCTTGCAGATCTCTGGGAGAGAAAAGCAAGTGCCAAGGCCCTGGGGCAGGGGCAGGGGTGAGGCTGAGCTGGGGGGGGTGGGCAGCAGCAGACAGGTTGCAGGTGGACCTCAGCACCCACCTGAAGACAGGTGTGGGGGGTGGGGAGCAGCTGTTACCAGCAGGTCTCTGCGTGCCCGCGGGGCGGCCAGAGATGAAAGGGCTCCCAGCGTGAGCTGAGTGCGGGGTTCCCGGGAGACACACAAGGCCCGTGGGCGGGGTCTGGGCAGGTGGAGGCCAAGCTGCCTGTGAAGCCCCCCAGGGTGGGGGTGGCAGGCAGAGGAAGGTCAGGGTCGTTCCCGGCTGGAAATGCACCCGGGGGTCACCGGGCGCTGGGGGAGCTCGTGGGGCAGCAAGGTCAGGATGTCGGGGCTCCGGGGAGGTGCCAGGAGGAGGGGACAGGCATGCGGGACACAGGTGAGGCCAGAGGTCACCACAGATGGGCCTGGGTGTCCTCATGTGGCCTCCAGTCTGGCGGATCCCGCGCAGGTGCACCCTGGGGTGAGTGACGACCGGCAACCGAGTGTTTCTTCGGAAGGTCGAAGAAGGAAACCCCTACACGGCTGCTGCTTATTCTTCAGCCACTTGGGCAGGCAGTTTTCTTTCCAGCCTTTTCTTCTTCCTTTTTTCCCTTTAAAGATTTGAGAGAGAACATGAGTGGGGTGGGGGGTGGGGTGCTTGGCAGGGAGCCCGACATGGGGCCCGATCCCAGGACCCCGGGATCACGCCCTGAGCCGAGGGCAGACACTGCACCCACTGAGCCACCCGGGCACCCCTTCCTCTTTTCAAAGACCTTCAAGCATCTCCACCCCTCCACGGGGCTCAAGCCCACAATCCCAGGATGCGTCACACGCTCCACTGAGCCAGCCGGTGCCCCTTTCTTCAGAAGGGTCCGTGGTGCCCCCTGCACGCTGACCTCTTGCTGTGGCACCTGCTTCTCAGCTCCTGGTGGAGAGTGTCGTCTTTCCGAGCAAGAAGGTGGAGTGGAGGCACACGCAGGCGGCCGGCGAGGAGCCCTGCAGGGAGACGAGGGGACTTATGTGCTCGGCCTCCATCATGTCTTCCTGCCACGGACGCCCCCTGCCCCCCAGGGCTGAGCACACGGCCTGGGTGCTGGCGGCTCGTCTCCTGACCGCTGCCCCAGGCCCTGCTGCCCCCGGAGCTGGACCTGCGCCAAGTCCCTAGGGCTCTGGGACCTGTGCTCCTGGGTGGGGTCCGCTCTTGGACGCGCCCTGGGTCACTTGCCAGTCCCGGTGTGGCACGTTCCTCGCCAGCTGTGAAATCGCTCGGATATCAGTGGCGACCGCACTTTACCAATCAGAACCTTCAAAATTGTTTACTATGAGGTGGGGTTCACGACTGTGCACCGTTCAGGGCATTGAGCACATTGTGAGGTTATGCCACACGCATCTCCCCACCAGGAACCCCAAACTTTTCATCACTAATCTGTCAGGAAAACCATAAAAGGTCTGGCCCACCTACTTCTACGGATGCGGGTTCCGAGTGGGTGCAGGGCCCCCGGACGCTCCCAGGGCTCTGTGTGAAGCATGAGCCCGTAACAGAGCAGAGGTGGGGGACTGGCGGATCTGGGGTCCCACTGTGACCGGCGTGTGGTGGTGGGGGAGGACCCCGTCTCTTTTCTCTTCCTTCCCCAGCTCCCGGAGAGGCCTTTAGCTAGAACCTGACTTGTCAACAGGCTTCTGTTGAAGCAATGAGTGACCCCACCTGCGGGAATGGGCAGGGGCGGCTGGCAGGCACTGGGGCAGAGCAGCACTGCTCTATGCTCTTCCCTAAGTAACAGCATAATCGACAAGCTGAAAAGAAAATACGTGATATAGCAAGGAGAGTTTTTTTAATTAAAAAGATTTGAGAAGGGCAGCCCAGGTGGCTCAGCGGTTTAGCACGACCTTCAGCCCAGGGCCTGATCCTGGAGACCCGGGATCGGGTCCCACGTCGGGCTCCCTGCGTGGAGCCTGCTTCTCCCTCTGCCTGTGTCTCTGCCTGTGTCTCTGCCTCTCTCTCTTCCCCCCCTCTCAGGGATAAATAAATAAAATATTTTAAAAAAATGATTTGAGAAAAATGGGGGGCGGGGTGTGTGTGACAGAGGGAGAGAGCCTTAAGCACTGTCCCTGGAGTGTGAAGCCAGATGCGGGGCTTGATCCCACGACCCTGAGATCATGACCTGAGCCAAAACCAAGTCAGAGGCTTAACCGACTGAGCCACCCAGACGCCCTAGTAATCGGAGGTTTTAATTCTCCCTAAGAGCTAGATGGCCTAGACGGTGCGTCACCAAGGACACAGGGCACACTGCCCACAACCCATCTGCGTGGCCTTTTCCAGCATAGCCTAGTGGAGGCCAGGCAACAAGTCATTATGAATTTTAAAGACCAAAACCCGAAGTACGTTCACAAACTCCAGCACTTGGGAGGAACAGATCTCTAAACAGACCACGAGCCAAAGGGTTCCATTGGAAACCACAGCAACGCCGCTGGGACCTGCCAGAGCCAGGGCCTCACGCACCTGCACGGCAGAGGAGAGGCTCCTCCCTTAAGAAACGAGAGTCAGGGAAAATTAACAAGGCAGGAAACCACAAATGCTGGAGAAGATGCAGAGAAAGGTTTTTTATGGTTTTCCTGACAGATTAGTGATGAAAAGTTTGGGGTTCCTGGGGGGAACCTCTTATACTGTTGATGGGAATGTGACCTGGTGCAGCCACTCTGGAAAACTGTGGAGGTTCCTCAAAGAGTTAGAAATAGACCTGCCCTACGACCCAGCAATTGCACTGTTCGGGATTTACCCCAAAGATTCAGATGCAATGAAACGCCGGGACACCTGCACCCTGATGTTTCTAGCAGCAATGTCCACAATAGCCAAACTGTGGAAGGAGCCTCGGTGTCCATCGAAAGATGAATGGATAAAGAAGATGTGGTTTATGTATACAATGGAATATTACTCAGCCATTAGAAATGACAAATACCCACCATTCGCTTCAACGTGGATGGAACTGGAGGGTATTATGCTGAGTGCAGTAAGTCAATCGGAGAAGGACAAACATTATATGTTCTCATTCATTTGGGGCACATAATAGTGAAAGGGAATAGAAGGGAAGGGAGAAGAAATGGGTAAAAAATATCAGAAAGGGAGACAGAACATGAAGACTCTTAACTCTGGGAAACGAACTAGGGGTGGTGGAGGGGGAGGAGGGCAGGGGGTGGGGGTGACTGGGTGACAGGCAATGAGGGGGGCACTTGACAGGATGAGCACTGGGTGTTATTCTGTATGTTGGCAAATTGAGCACCAATAAAAAATAAATTTATTATTTAAAAAAACAAAACAAAACGAGAGCCAAGGGCACACGAAACGGAAAGGAGGTAGAAGAAAACAGATCATCAAGATAGAAAACAGAAAACCCAAAAGTTAGTTCCGTGAAAAAGCTCACGAGGGTGACAAGCCCTCAGTTACAGCCGCCAACAGAGAAGCACAGTGGCCAAAGGCCTGCAGGGAAGCGGGTGCAGGATGCCACCGCCGCCCGCGGAAACAACCGTTGGGGCCCCTCTGGGACTGCGAGGAAAACCAGGCGGCCGCTGCCCAGGAGGGCGCGGAGACTCACCCAGACTCGGAGGGACAACCTGAATATTCGACCTGTAACAAGAAATTGAATCGATGCGAAGTCTGAAGTCTTTGTGCGGACCGAGGGCTGTCAGGGATGCCACTCATGTGCTTCCAGAAAATGCCGGGCATGTCCCCGCTCCTCCTGCCAGGCGAGCGTCGTCCCAACCCTAAAGCCTCAGACGCCTCGGGAGAAGATGAGGCATCAGTCTCGGAAGCCTGGATGTAAAACTCGTAACAAAAGGCCACAACCCTACGCACTAGGAGCAGGTGTTCATCACAGGAGTGCCCGTCAGCTGCACGTCCAGAAACAAACACGCGGCCCGTCCTCGAGGAGGGAAGGACGAGACCTCAGGATCGGCTCAAGGTGCCGTGTGAAGGTGCAAGTGCCCCAGCGGCAGGTGTGCTCGGGGTCAGCGCCCGCGGCCGTGCTTACTCCTGCGGGCCCGGGGCGGCCCACAGCGTCCTCCCGTAGCCTTGCGCCTGCCCCGAGGCCCTTCTGCTGCTAAGGACCTTCGTGATGACAGTGGGTCCACAGTCTCGGCCAGCAGGTGAGCGGGCGTGGGGCAGGGTGAGGATGGCTGTCCCTTCGACAGCATTACTGTCACACGTCAGAGTCCACGGGGACCAGCCTGATCTCAGCTCTAAGACCCCCGTCACCGCTGGGCTGTGCGCAGGGAGGCGCGGAGCAGCAGAGGGCAGGATGCAGGCCTCGGAGGGGGCGGAGGCGTCCTCAGGGCAGAGCCGGGGGTGCTGGTCCCGGGATTCAGGGTCAGCGAGAAAAACCCACTGCATTTCCAGGGCTGTTAACAAGCCAGAAGCGAAATCAAGAAGATTCCAATCACGGTAGCACTAAGCTAATAAAACTCAAATTGTTTTGTCGAAAATAGTGCAGGAATTTTTTTTCTAGATTTTTTTTTTTAATTTGGGAGAAAGCGAGAGCGTGCAGCACGCACATGAGTAAGGGGGAGGGCCAGAGGGTGAGGGAGCAGCAGGCTCCCCGGGGAGCAGGGGACCCGACGTGGGGCTCAATCCCTGGGCCCTGGGATGATGACCTGAGCAGACGCTTCACCGACGGAGCCCCCTGGGCGCCCCTGGTGCAAGATTTACACAGATGATGGAAGTAAATGGGAAGGTGCTCCCCATCCCTGGGAGGAGACAGGGGCGGGGGGGAGGGGGTTCCGGCGCGAGGCTTGCCCAAGCCACGAGCCCGAGGAAAAAACGCCAATGAGCTGCACTTCATCCAAATACACAGCTGCACTGTAAGAGACAACGTACCTTTTCTTTTTGTTGAAGGAAGCTCTACCCCGAGCGCGGGGCCAGGCAGGGCCTGGACTCGGGACCCCGAGGTCGAGACCAGAGCTGAGGTCAGGCGTCGGTCCCTTACCCAGGGCCCCCCAAAAGGTGGTATTTTGAAAACCTGGATAAGCCACAGCCCGGGAGAAATTGCTGCAAATATCCTGATAACCCGTCACCCCTAAAGCCTTGGAAAACAACTTAGAAGCAAGACTTAGGCCCCCTCCCCCAGAAGGCGGGGCAAAGGAGCCTAACAGTCGCGGCCAGAGCGACACGGCACTGGGACAGCCGGCGCATGACCGACCATGGCGTGTGCAGGCGAGGACGTGAAACCGCCGCACTGCTCGTACTTTCCAAAACGTTATCTAAGTAGTTTTGTAAGAAGCTGCACGTAGCAGTAGCCGGCTCGGGAGCAATAGTCGGCTCTGTCGGGCGCAGATGTGACTTACACGTAAAACCTACGAACCGTGAACCCGCAGTTCCGCTCACACCAAGCTACCCAAGACACGACACACGTGCAACCGAGAGTGGAAGGTCAATGCTCGTGGCCATGTCCGTGGGGCCCCCGAGTGGCAGCAACCTGGACGCCTGTCACCTGGGCTGCCTCCCCACCCACCCCGCTGGAGCACAGCCTGGACCGTGTACCTTGTGCCTGTGGCTGTCTCAGGGGACACCTGTGGGTGAGGGCACCTATGCGGCTGTGCCACATGCGGAGCGGAGCAAAGGACCCGGCGGCAAGGAGGGCCCCTAACTGCCATCTAGCAACGAGACCCTAACAACCATGCAGGAGGCGGACGACGGCAAGAGAGCCAGGCAAGACGACGTCGGCCGGGGACACGGGCTCAGGTGTGTCTTCCACGCAAACCGCAGCACAACCCCGACCCCCCACCCCGCCCTGGCTTTGGTTCAGACGCTGGCGGGCTGCTCGGCCCGGAAGGGAGGGACCCCCTCCTCACCCTGGGGCTCGGGGACAGGCCGCCGGCAGCAGTGAGGGGACCCCGGGGCGCTTGGACAGCATGTGCTCGGTCCCTGTGCCAGAGCGGCGGGTGGCCACGGACACCAGCCAGAGCCGGGCCCTGTCACCTTCACGGCCCGAGGCCTCCGCTCAGCACCATGTGGGGCGTTGGGGACCGTGAAGATGGGCGGAGCCTGGGGTGAAGGGACAGTGGACAGGCTCCGGCCGGTGCAGGGCCCCTGCCCGCATCCTCCTGACACTTGCTCCAGGCCGTGACCCTTCAGAACCACGACTCACGGTGACCCAGGTGACCCAGGACGAGAAGTCGGCGACAGCCTGAGGGGCCGCACTCTCGCTGGTGTTTGACAAACACTGAATGAGCGCCACGGCCACGGGCTGCTCTCCCTTGGGGTCAGGAACACCGGGGGGGGGGGGGCGGCGGGGTGTGTGTGCGGCCCCAGGGGGTTGTGACCCGCTGAGCACACAGGAAGGCTCGGCCTCACCTGCTGGGGCGCACCCCGGGTCCCAGCACGTCCACCGACGCCCACAGGCTCCGGGCACGGTGTCCCCGGCCGCAGGTGGGTGAGCGCGTCCCGAGACTCAAGCAGGGCCAGCTGCGGGGACGGGCCAGCTGAATCCCACGTCACACACGCAGCCGGACCCAGGGTTCGCGTGTGACCCCGTGTCTGTGACAATCTGGAGCAAATGAAACCAGGTGCCTTGGGGAGCCCCGCAGGTGGCCAACTCCCTGAGTGGTCAGGCTCCGAGGGGCCGGGGAGGCTCCAGGGTCCTTCTGGGGGGCTGGGGGCAGCCACAGCCGTGGGGAGGGCTGCAGCTGCAGGGGCCCTGCCGGGGTTTCCAGAACAAGCCCGACCCCTCCCTCCCTGCCTGGCTGAAGGCCCCGCGGGGAACGTGCTGAGTCCGCACTTTGTGCTGTGGAAACGCGTGTTTACCGTGTAAATTTCTGGGCGTGGACTTTCTCCCGGCGGATCTATAATTTCTCAGAACAGAGGCTGAGACCCGACCTGGGGATCAATCAAAGCTCGATAAAGGGAGAGATAAAGCCGCCCTCACCCCACCCCCACCGCGGGAGCTCTGGGCCCGGGGGCTGAGGCCAGGGAGGGTGCTGCAGTCCCGGGGGCCCCGCCCCTCTCCCTGGGGCCCGGCCACGTGCAGCCCAGCCCCCACGGGACCCACAGAGTCGGGGCCTATCGAGGTGCGGGTGCGCCGGGGTGGGGCGCGGCCAGGGGCCCTGCTGCCTGGGAACCTTCTTCCCGGCCTGACCTGGGGCCGACCTCAGGCAGGGCACCGGGCCGATGGCGGGGTGGCCACAGCCCCATGGGGGGAGCTCCAGAGGCCGGGCTGCGTCCCCAGGCAGGTGGACGCTGGTCCCAGGGCGACAGGACGGCTCCCCCAAGGCCAGGCCTCTCCGCTCCTCCCAGGAGGGCCGTGCGGGGGGAAAGCAAACACAAGGTGGCTGCCCCGGGTGTTCCTAGAAGAGGTAGGGGGGAGGAGGCGTGGCCAGACACCAGCTGACCCCGAGGTCCCAGGAGTCAGGCTGGGCCAAGGCTGGGCCGGGCCTGGGGAGTCCTCACAAGGACCCCACCCAGGCTGTTAGGAAACGGGCAGGGGAAGGAGGGGGGTCAGCATGCCAGGCTCTTCTCCTGCTTAACTCCCACGTGGCCATCTGCTGAGGGGAGGTCCCTCACCGCTGCCCCAGGGGTCCCTATGAGGGGCAGGAGACCAGCCAGACACGGGGACCTCCTCTCCTGGCTTCCCCAAACCCATCTTGAGCCTCCCAGCCTAGCAGACTGCTCCAGGGGACACCCCTGTCCCCCACTGGCTTGCTGCCCGGCTCTGCCCCGCCCAGTCCTGCAGGAGGATGGCTGGGGGTGACCACCGGAGCCTCGGAACCATACCCGGCCCACCTCAAGCCCTCAAGGTGACTTCAGGGTGAATGCAGCCCCCAGCTCCCCCCCGTGCCGTCTGCATCCTAGACACTTGGGGCTGATGCTGGCCGCTGGGCACGGGAGGGTTAATGGAATCGGGGCCAGTCGGGCTGGGCTGGGCTGTCCGGCCACGGGGTGCTGGCTGCCCCGGCAGTGGGGAAATCAGAGGGCAGGCGCAGCCAGCCCCAGCAGACGCATCCAGCTCACAGCCTGCCTGCGCTCCGCCCTGCAGCCAGATGGCCCTGATCAGAGGTGAGGTGCCTCAAGGGCCCTGGCCCCTCACTCGGGGGTCCCAACCTTGTGCCCCCCCGAGCCCCATGGCCAGGGGCAGCCCCAGGGAGGGCTCAGCTCAGGGCAGAACAACAGGGCAGGCATCGCTGCTGAGGCGCTGCCCAGGGATGCACCCTTGGGCACCTCTCTGGCCCTAGGGCCCATCTCCTCACACCTCCACCCTGGGGGACCCTTCCCTAGGCTGGGGACTGCTGCCCTCGCAGCCCCTCAAGGCCAGGCCATGTCACCCCATCCCCCTCGGGGCCCAGCCCCATGCAGGTGGGTGTGGGGCATCCTCTGGCCTCATCCTGAGCCCTCCAAGGGCAGGGACGGGCCCAATGCGGTGGGCAGCCCAGTGATCCACGCAGGTTTTGGGGTGTTGTTGGTGTGGGGCCTGGTGTCCTTTGTCCTGGAAGGCCCCTGCCTCCTGATGAGTTGATGGCAGGGAGTCCCGTCCGCCCCACTCTACCCCTCCACCAGCGCCAGGCTCCGTACCCAGGTGTGAGGTGCGCAGGCCAGGGAGCACGTGGGTGAGGGCCCCCCAACCGGGGAGCCGAACCGGGGCAGCCTCACCTACTCAGTCCAGGCCTCAAGAGCACGGAGTACATGCCTGCTCAGGCCTGCTCCAGAATGCCCGCTCCCCCCCAAGCCTACCTGGTGACACGGCCCCATCGAGTGTCCACAAAGGGATGCAGACCGCCCCACAGCAGCAGCAGGGTACCCCTACCCTCAGGTCGCTCCAGAACAGGCGTCCTTCCTCTGGTGTACCTGCAGGGCTGGAAAGGGCAGGCGGTTCTGAGCTGCGGGAGGTGCCCGTTGTCCTGTGTGGCTCCGCTTCTCTCTCAGGCAGGCAGAACGCAGCTCCGAGCTCCCACCTTCCTCTGGGCCGTCAGCAGGCCACCACCTCCGGTCAGGCACCGCGGTCGGGAGCGGAGTTCCACGCTGGAGCACACGTGTAGGCTGTGGCCTGGAACGTTCCCCGTCTCCCTCAGCCCGGGGCTCACACCCTCTGGCCCCTGTCCCCGCAGGAAGCCCGGTCCTGGCCATGCTGCTGGTTTCCTGGGCAGCGCTGGGCCCTCGCGGCCTGCAGGCAGCAGAGCCCGGGGTCCCAGGGGCCCCCGAGAGCCTGCAGTGCCCGGCTGCCTGTACCTGCGGCCACGACGACTACACGGACGAGCTCAGCGTCTTCTGCAGCTCCCGGAACCTCACGAGGCTGCCCGATGGCATCCCGGCTGGCGCTAGGGCCCTGTGGCTGGATGGCAACAACCTGTCCTCCATCCCCGAGGCGGCCTTCCAGAACCTCTCCAGCCTGGGCTTCCTGAACCTACAGGGCAGTGGGCTGGCCAGCCTGGAGCCGCGGGTGCTGCTCGGCCTGCAGCAGCTCCGCCACCTACACCTGGAGCGGAACCAGCTGCGCGGCCTGGCAGCCCACACCTTCCTGCACACGCCGGGCCTGGCCTCACTTGGCCTCAGCAACAACATGCTGGGCTGGGTGGACGAGGGCCTCTTCCGGGGCCTGGCCGACCTCTGGGACCTGCACCTGGGCTGGAACGGCCTGGCCGTGCTCCCCGACGCCGCCTTCCAGGGCCTGGCCAGCCTGCGCGAGCTGGTGCTGGCGGGCAACAAGCTGGCCTACCTGCAGCCCCCGCTCTTCTGCGGCCTGGGGGAGCTCCGGGAGCTGGACCTGAGCAGGAACGCCCTGCGCAGTGTCAAGGCCAATGTGTTCGTCAAGCTGCCCAAGCTACAGAAGCTCTACCTGGACCACAACGTCATTGCTGCCGTGGCGCCCGGCGCCTTCCTGGGCATGAAGGCGCTGCGCTGGCTAGACCTGTCGCACAACCGCGTGGCCGGCCTCCTGGAGGACACCTTCCCCGGCCTGCTGGGCCTGCACGTCCTGCGCCTGTCACACAATGCCATCGCCGGCCTGCGGCCACGCACCTTCCGAGACCTGCACTTCCTGGAGGAGCTGCGGCTCGGCCACAATCGCATCCGGCAGCTGCCTGACAAGGCCTTTGAGGGCCTGGGCCAGCTGGAGGTGCTGACGCTCAACGACAACCAGATCCGCGAGATCGAGGCGGGCGCCTTCGTCGGCCTGCTCAGCGTGGCGGTCATGAACCTGTCCGGGAACTGCCTGCGGAGCCTCCCTGAGCGCACCTTCCAGGGCCTGGGCCGGCTGCACAGCCTCCACCTGGAGCGCGGCTGCCTGGGCCGTGTCCGCCCGCGCACCTTCGCTGGCCTGTCGGGGCTGCGGCGGCTCTTCCTCAAGCACAACGGCATCACAGCCGTGGACGAGCAGGGCCTGTGGGGGCTGGCGGAGCTGCTGGAGCTGGACCTCACGGCCAACCGGCTTACGCACCTGCCGGCGCGGGCCTTCCAGGGCCTGGGCAAGCTGGAGTACCTGCTGCTCTCGGGCAACCAGCTGGCGGCGCTGGTGGCCGACTCCCTGCGGCCCCTGCAGCGCCTCTTCTGGCTGGACGTTTCGCACAACCGCCTGGAGGCGCTGCCGGACGGCGAGCTGGCTGAGCTGGGGCAGCTGCGCTACCTGAGCCTCACCAACAACTCCCTGCGGACCTTCACGCCGCCGGCTGCGGGCCTGGAGCGCCTCTGGCTTGGGGACAACCCCTGGGACTGCAGCTGCGCGCTCGGTGCCCTCAGGGCCCTGGCTCTGCGGGAGCCGGGTGTCGTGCCGCGCCTCGTCCAGGCTGCGCCCGAGGGGGACGATGGCCAGCCGCCCATCTATGTCTCCAACAACATCACCTGCGCCGGCCCCCCGGGCGTCTCGGGCCTCGACCTGCGTGACGTCGCCGACGCCCACTTTGCTCAGTGCTGAGCGAGGCTGGGGCCGGCTGGTGGCCCCTGGGGGCAAAGTGGGCCCTCGGTGTCCCCCTCGGCAGACACGACACAGCCCCGGGTCCTGGTCCCTGACCGATGGATGGGGAGGGGGGTGGAAGGGAGGGGCCACCACACATCCTCAGGATCCCAGCCGTCGTTTATTAAAAGCCATCTGACACAAGCATGTGACCCCGGGGCATAGCTGGGGGTGGGTGGTGGGTGGAGGAAAGCTCTGCCCTGTGGCCGCCACCCCACAGCCCTCCAAGGATGCCTGCCCATGCCGGAGGGGCAGCAGCGCCCCCTTCCCATCGTTCGGAGCCCCTGGTCCTGCGAAGGTGGCACAGCTGGGCCCCCCCATACCCCTGCCCTCTCCCTCCGACCAGGAAGCATCAGTCTGCGCCCCCCTGCCCCAGTCCCTCCCGGCCTCCTGCACCTTGCCCCCTTTCCCGCCCAGCTCTGCCGGCCACCGTGGGGAGGGTGTGGGGGAGGGCGTGGGGGCCGTGGGGCTGAGCCCCCCAGGGGCACGCAAGTCCTCAGCACCATGCCCTCTGCAGTCTACCCCTCGCTCAACCCGGGGGCTGCGGGGCCTATGGGCGGTGTCACAGGCACAGCTGGCAGCTGCGGGGGCACTGAGGCCCAGACAGGACGGCGCACAGCTCTCTGAAGCATCAAGCCCGAGCCACGCCGGTGGAACACGTTTAATTGTGGACTCCTCTGAGGCCAACCGGCCCAAATCCTTACAGGATGCCCCCCAGCTCAGTCACCAGCATCGCGGGCAGCAGACGCCGGGGATCTCCTGGACCCTGTGACCCATGGGGCCCCGGAGGCAGCCGGCCATGCCCTGGGGCATGCTGTTCTCTGAGGGCTCAGGCCACCCCCCCAGGTAGAACCACCCACCGCCCCCAGATGCGGGGAGACACGGCGGAGGGGCTGCCTTGGTTAGGAGAGCCGAGCGGGTGCCTGACTCAGAACCTTCTGGGCTATGGAGAAGAGCGCGGGGAAGGCAGAACTCTTGGGGAAGTCCCTGATGAAGTCTCGCCCTTCCTCCAGACTCCCACAGAGCTCAGGGTCCAGAGGCACGGAGCCTGCGGAGGGAGAGGGCGGGGATGGGCTGTGAGGGTGGCGGAAGGCAAGCCTGTCCTCCCGGTCCCCAGAGCAGAGCAGAGCAGAGCGGCGGCCCTGACACTCACCCAGGAACGGGACTCCGGCGAGCGTGGCCAGCTCCTCCCCGCCTCCTCGAGAGAAAACGTTGGTGCACTCCTAGGAGAGACGTGCGGGGCCTGAAGGACACCCACACACCCAACCCCCGGCTGCCCTTCCGGCCCATGGCGTGCCTGACCCCACCCCACCAAGTCCCCACGACTCACTGCGCAGTGTGGGCAGACGAAGCCACTCATATTCTCCACGACCCCGAGCACCTGCAGCCCTGTCTTCCGACAGAAAGTCAGCTCCCGCCTCACGTCCCCCACGGACACCGCCTAAGGGCCGGGAACCAGTCACCGCCGGCCGCTGGGTACCCTCAGAGCACAGCGCCAAGGGCACGGAGGGCAGAGGAAGGTGCTTGGCCCCGGGAGCGGCCGCCATACCTGGGGCGTAGTGACCACGAGGGCCCCCAGGGGACTGTAGGGGCGCAGGGCGTCCACGGTGGCCATGTGCTCGTCAGAGGTTCCTGGCGGCGTGTCTACGACCAGGTAGTCCAGCTGCCCCCAGGCCACGTCAGACACGAACTGCTTTATGAGTGCTGTGAAGGCCCGGGGTCTCACTGGGGGCGCAGCAAGGCCCTCACTTCCAGCCAGCCTGCTGCTCGGGGGCCTCTGCAGGCCCAGGGCCCACCCAGCACAGCAAGGCACGCCTCTCACGGTGGAGCGGGGCACACAGCGGGGGGGGGGTCCCCCGCGAGCACCTCTCCCTTCCCAGCTGCGGGCTGCTCCTGCCCCATCAGACTTCCACTCAGGTCTGGACCCAGGAGCTGTGATCCTCGGGGGGCCGTCAGCACCTGCACTCGGGGACACCTCAAGCTTTTACAGGAAGAGGGGAGCTGTGGTGGCAGGGGAGCCTGCTGCCTGCCCCCCCAATTACAGGGGCTCAGTGGGGCCCAGGCTGGGCGGACTCGGGTCTGAGCTCAGGGACGGGGGTGTGGTGACGCCAGCCTTGGAGGTGCCTTCTGTTCCCAACTCCGTGTGGGCCCGACTGCTCAGGTGAGCAGCACGACCCCTTGGGAACAGTCAGCTGTCAGAGTCTCCCACGTTACCCAAAAACCCTGGGGCGGAGGGCGCGCAGCTCCCACAGGACTCCCGCACTGACTCGTGGGTGCCATGGGGGCAGCTGGGAGAAGCGGGAAGGCGGACTGCGGCGTTACCGTTCTTCTTGGGGCCCCTCCACACCAGGGCCTCGTCGGGGTTCTCCAGCAGGAAGCCCACGGACATGAGGGAGATGCTCTGCTCCTGGTCCACAAAGACAGGTACCCAACCGCCGTCACACTGGTGCACAGCCCTGCCCTGCGCCCGCAGCATGCGAGGGATGCTGGGGCCGCACAGGTCCACGTCGAGGATCCCCACCTGCGAGGAGACAGGACGTCCGCGGCGTGCAGGAGCCGCGAGGCGGGCAGAGGCTGAGGACCGCGGCGGCTGGGCGGGGGGCTCACCTTCTTGCCGGCATGGCGCAGGGCCAAGGCCAGCTCCGTGGAGATGGTGCTCTTCCCCACGCCCCCCTTCCCCGAGAGAACGAGGAGGATGTGCCGGACGCCTGCCAGGTTTCCGGGCCCTGAGCAGGAGAGGGGGGCACGACGCAGGATGCCCTCGCACCGGGCGCCCTGGGAGGCCCCCAAGCACCTCGCGTGGCCCTAAGCTGAGACCCGCCCTTGGCCCCGACGGACGCCAGCGCCCTCAGGGTGAAGGCCTTCCGCGGCGGCCCGGGCCCACCTGGGGTGCCCTGACTCCGCTCCGCCGGTCGTCAGCACCTGCGAGGCCGCGCACCTGGAGCTGCGGGAGGACTGCGGGGGAACCGGCGCCGGGAGCCTGTGTCGGGGCGGCCCCCCAGCACCCAGGCCCGGTCCCGGGAGCCCAGCGCTGCCCTCCACCCCCCCGCTCCCCTCTTCTCCGGCCGCAGTCCCGCCCGCGCGCTCACCTGCCGCCGTCCCCATCCCGGCCGCCGCACCGCGCGGCTTCCGCTCGCGGCCACGCTCCCGCGCAGTGCCCGCCCCCCGGCCGTCCTCATAGGCTCCCTCGCGCTCTGCTCAGCCAATTACATCCCACGTAAGGGGCACGTAGGTTCCGGGGCCGACGACGACCGGAAACGGGCTCCACTCCGTGTCAGGCGCCGCCTCGCCCCTCGCCCAATGGGTCGCCGGGCCCTCGAGCGCCGACCAATGGGCACGCGCGGCCAGGATTGACGGGCCCAGCCGCCTCTCCGCGGGCCCCAGCCGCGCGGCCCGCCCCCCGCCCGCCGCAGAGCGGCCGCGCCCGCCCGCGCCTACGAGCGCCGCGGGGCCAATGCAGCGCGGGGGGCGGGCTGCGGGGCGGGGATTGTTTACGTTCAGCTCCGGAGCCGAAAGTAGGTCACGGCGGCTCGGCGGAGCTCGGCGCTAGGCGGCAGGTGAGCGGCGGCCGCCCCGACCTCCCGGCGCCGCCCCCGGCCTGGCGGGACCGCTGGCGGCGGGGGCCCGGCGCGCCTTTGTTCCCGCGGGCGGCGGCGCCGGGGCCGGAGTCCCGACCTCGGGGCGGCCCTGGGTCGCGGGGAGGCGAAGGCGCTCGGGGCAGAGGGCAGGACAGGGCTCGCCCCGCCCCGGGCCGTGGCTTGGCCAAGCGCGGGGGCGCGGGGTGGGCTCTGCAGGACAGGGTATGTACCTCAGGAACGACGCAAGGCCGGGGGGCTTCGGGACTTGTTAAGGCTTGTTTAAAAAATTCTTACGGTTTGTGTTTCCAAGAAGTCGGCGAGGGAAGTGGGAGGAGCCGGGGCGGAGGAGCGTTGTGGCGGTCCTCGGGCCTCGGGCTGGGGGGCTCCGACCTGGTCTGGGGGTGGGGCCGGGAGGCCACCGCCCGGGGAGGACAGGCTGGCAGCATGACTGCTGTGGGTCTGGCATGAGGAACTCGGATGGTGGAGATGCCTTTTGTCAAAGTGGACGAGAGAGGTGGAGCCAGACAAGGAGCGAGATGCCCGAGGGACAGGCCGAGCCCAGAGAGGGGCCAAGATACGTGTTCAAGGGTCATGGGCATCTGGACGGTGCTCCACGCACTCTGCTCAGCTTTCGTCAAGGTGCCTGCCCGCGGGGGCAGGGGGCGGTCGGGGAGAGCTCCGGGGCCCTCGCCCCGTGTCCGCCGGGCTTGGGAGAGCCTCCACCTCGGCAGCGGGCTGAGGACGCAGCGCAGGTGCTGCCACAGGCTTCTCCGCTTACAAGCTGGGTTTCCTTCCAGATCCTGTTCACCATGGCCAGGCGCCCTCGGAGCAGCAGAGCTTGGCATTTTGTCCTGAGTGCCGCCCACCGAGACACGGATGCCCGGGCTGTGGCTCTGGCAGGGACCGCGAACTGGGGCTACGACTCTGACGGGCAGGTAGGTCCTAGTGGGGGCGCCTGGCTGAAGGGGGGTAGAGGCGCCAGCGGCGGGAACGAAAGATGCTCCTGAGAGCAGAGGACGGGCCAGATGAACCCACATGGCCTGCAGTGACGGGACCCCAGGACGGACACCACAGTCTTCTCTCAACTCGTCTGTTTGCCGCACAGCTTGGTCAGTTCAACAGAAGCTTTGCGTTCTGCTTACCCAACCTGTTTCCAAAGGTGGCAGTGGTTCCCTTGCCATGTGCGCTCCCAGATGTCGTCCCCGCCTGTACACACGGATACTCCGTGTTCGCGTACACGTGCATAGAAAGAACGTAACAACGTTTAGAGGCCGGGATGCCTGTGCCTTCCACGCACAGCAGCTCGAGTTCTGGGAGGCCCGGAAGCCTTCAGAGGAGCTGCTGGGCGGGCTGACGCCTCTGAGTGGCTCACTGGACTGACCTCAGCCATGCCGATTGGAGTAGCAGAGCCGGGCGACCACTGTGCCTGTCGCTGGGGTGGGTGCTGGATGGCCGCTCGGATCTCTGGGACCAGGACAGGGCTTGGGTTCTGCCCTGAGTCACCTTGGCTGCTTCCTGCAGGGGTGATTCTTGGGTGACCAGGCACAGCCACCCTGTGTGTGTTGTTGCCCTGACACAGCTAGGTGGCCTAGGAGGAAGTGGTTGTCTCTTTTCTTTAGAGTGGGGTGGCTGAGCTCGGGGGAACTACCAGGGCTCGGAGGAGAGAACTGGAGGCAGTGGCTGACTTGTGGATGTTCTGGGTCCTTTCCTAGAGCCTCCCCAAACTCCTTGCTCCACCGGCAGGAGGCCTAGGCTTGCATTCCTTCCTGTCTCTGGCTCCCACTGACCCTGTGACCCAGGTGATCTGTTCTCATGGCTGTCCCTGCCTTGCCAACTCATCGCTAGAAGATGTGGGCGGTGTTGGGGGGCCCGGGCGTAGCCCTTGACACACGTTTGTAGCTTGCCTGTCACCTAATGGACCTGGAATCCTTGGCTGTGTGGGTGGGCGTGTCACCCCAAGCACGTCTGAAGGCTGAACACCCCCCTCTTCCCTTCTGCTCTGATGCTGCCCTATGGCTGGTGGGCGGCAGCTGACCCCTGGGGCTTGGGAGCAGGGGCCGACCACATGGGCCTCCAGTGCTCCAGTCTGAGACCCTGGGTCTTGGCCAAGTGGGAAGGGGCTGCTTCTGGGTAGCGGTGAGTGTGCCCTGGCTTTTGAGGAACCTGCATTCCACCCAAGCACAGTGCTCTGGGCCTTCTTCCCATCCCGTGTCCATCCTCGGCCGAGGCTTCCTGCCTGAGGGATCAGGGCAGCCCGTGCTCCGTGGCCCTGGGTGCAACAGGAGAGAAACGGGAGCGTGCTCGTCAGCTCTTGTCCTGGTGGGAGTATGTAGAGCAGCAGGACAGAGGACGGGGTATGGGAGTGAAGGGGGAAAGCCTCTCCCCCATGATCTAGGAACAGAGAGGCTCCACCCCACGGGAGACAGGTGCACACACCAGCTGGGGGGGAGGGGGTGGGCCTGGCACCAAGCACCAGAGTGTGGAGGTGTGGCCAGCCCTGGCCAGCAGTGCAGATGGCTTTGCGGGGGAGAGGAGCGCCTAGGGGCGGGGAGCAGGGGTGCAGGGTGGGCCCTAATCAGGACCCGAGGCTGCCTGCCTGCTGGACAGGGGACCAGATGTGGTCAGGATAGGAACATCTGTGCGCACAGGCAGGCCTCCTGGCTGCTTTCAGGAAGGATCTGGCTCTGGGCCACCATCAGGCCCCCGTGTGTGGCACATGCCGTGAGGATTGGGCACCCTCGGGCAGAGGACCTCTTATAGCCGAAGCTCCAAGTGTCCACACAGGACCAAGGGGCTCCAGGGCCCTGTGGAGGGGGGGGTGGTCAGAGCCACCCATGGCATGGATGATGGGAGGGCCACCGTCCAGGACAGGCGCTCACGCCCTGCCATGCTGAGGGGCCCCCGCTGGAGCCCGGCCGCTGCCAGGCTGCCCTCCTGGGGTCAACAGCAGACTTCGTCCCGGGCTCCGTGCTTCCGGCTGTCCAGAGAAAGAACTGGCAGGTGGCCCCTCCTGGCTGGCCGTCAGCGGGGCTCCCAGTGACCGCAAAGCTATGTGGGGATGGGGTGGAGCCCTTGACCCCCCTCCCAGGGTGGCACTGAGGAGGGTGGGGGCTGGCCGTGCGCAGGAGACCCAGGGAAGCTCCGGTCCTGTCCTTGGGTATCAGTGCGGTTGACCCACAGGTGGCTGACCTTGGGGTGGAGGGCACGCCAGGTGGGGACAGCCAGTCCTTCTGTCCCAGCACAGTGACTCTGACTCCGACCCTGAGTCTTCGGCCCTGCCGCCGCCCATCCCCAGCGCCGTGCCTGTGACTGGGGAGTCCTTCTGTGACTGTGACAGCCAGAGCGAGGCCTCCTTGTGCGGCAGCCTGCACGTGGTGCACCGGGGCAAGGACAAGGACTGCCGCTGTGGCGAGGAGGACGAGTGTGAGCACCTGGGGGGCCGGGGCTGGGGACCGGGGAGGGGCCTGGCCGAGCTGCCACAGCCTGGCCTTCACTCCTGCAGATTTTGACTGGGTGTGGGATGACCTGAATAAGTCTTCGGCCACTCTGCTGAGCTGTGACAACCGGAAGGTCAACTTCCACATGGAGTACAGCTGTGGCACCGCAGCCATCAGGGGCACCAAGGAGTTGGGGGAGGGCCAGCACTTCTGGGAGATCAAGATGACCTCGCCGGTCTACGGCACCGACATGGTATGTGGTCGCTGGTGGGGAGCAGCGGGCAGCACCCCAGGCGCCCAGGACAGCCCCTGCCCACCCTGCTCTTTTTTCCTAGATGGTGGGCATTGGCACGTCAGACGTGGACCTGGACAAGTACCACCACACGTTCTGCAGTCTGCTTGGCAGGGATGAGGACAGCTGGGGCCTCTCCTACACAGGTGCGCGGCACCCCAAGGGCAGGCAGAGCTGGGGGAACCCTGAGGTCCCCAGGCTCACCCCATCCCACTGCCCCCCCCCCAGGGCTTCTCCACCACAAGGGCGACAAAACGAGCTTCTCCTCGAGGTTTGGCCAGGGCTCCATCATTGGCGTGCACCTGGACACCTGGCATGGGACGCTCACCTTCTTTAAGAATAGGAAGTGCATAGGTGAGGGCGGCCATGACCTTGACTGGGGCCTGGAGTGTAGAGCTGGAGCCCTGGGGAGCGCCCCCAGGCTTCCCCAAAAGGCTCACCTCACAGAAACCGGAGGGCGAGGTGGCACGGGCGGGTGGGAGTGTGTCCCCACGCGCCTCCGGAGGACATGCCACCTCGTGGGCGGCCCAGGGTCCAGCTGCGCTCCCCACCCCCCAGGCGTGGCGGCCACCAAGCTGCAGAACAAGAAGTTCTACCCGATGGTATGCTCTACGGCCGCCAAGAGCAGCATGAAGGTGATCCGCTCCTGTGCCAGCATCACGTCCCTGCAGTACCTGTGCTGCTACCGCCTGCGTCAGCTGCGGCCCGACTCCGGGGACACGCTGGAGGGGCTGCCCCTGCCGCCTGGCCTCAAGCAGGTGCTGCACCACAAGCTGGGCTGGGTCCTGAGCATGAGCTGTGGCCGCCACAAGCCCCCTGCGCCCTCCCCCAAGGCCACGGCCACCCCCGGCAGCCCTGAGCCCCGGCACTGCCAGAGGAAGCGCTACCGACGGACATAACTTCTCTTCCAGCGAAAACTGCCTTCCTGGGGCCGAGGGGGCGTGTCCTCCATCCCTCCCTTCATGCCACGCTCCAGAGGGAGGCCTTGGGCTGAGGTCTGTCTTGGTGCCTGTCCCTCTGCTCCCCAAGGCGAGGACAGGCCCGGGAGCCTGAGTGCATCTGGCTCCGGCCTGCACTGTGTGAAAGCGGCTGCCCTGCTCTCCTGGACCGACTGCGGGCCCTGGAAGGCGGCACCCAGGAGGCTGCGGCCCCGCCCACGAGGACACCCCATTAGAGGCGGCCCTGGAGGTTGCCGCCAGCCTTGAGTTCTCTTTAACTTGCTTGTGCATGTCATCAGCTGCTGTCCCTCCCGCCCCAGACTGAGATGACTGTAATAAACTTAGATTTTGTGTAACATCTCTGTGGTGGCAGGACCAGAGCAGCCTGGTCCAAGCTCCCGGGTGCCTGTGGCTCTTCTCCTGCCATGTCTGGTTGCATCACAGCACCGCCCGGGGGAGAGGTGTTTGCTCCCCTTCCTGACCGCCCCAGCTCAGCACCAGCCCTGGGGCCAGTGGTACAGGACCCGGGGCATGGGACACCCTCGCCCCATTCTCTCCGGTTTGTCCCAGTTATCCAAGAACATTGTGGCCACCCCATGCCCTCCCCTCGCACCTCCCCAGGTGTGGTGCCCTGGTCCCTGGTCCCTGCCCCCAGTGGTTTGCAGCTGTTCCCCCTGGTGGGGCGGACCCTGTTCTGTCCTGCTGGGAGGTGAAACAAGGCCCCTTCCTGTCCCTCAGGCATGGTCAGGAGCCCAGGTCCAGTAGGAGCTCAGGGTCGGTGGAGGTCAGGAAGAGGCAGATACGACGGGAAGAGGTCAGGCCCCACTCTGCGGGGCCGCACACCTCAGCCCACCTTCACGGGGAGGTCCGCTAGGAGGGCCAGGTGCTCCTGCTCCGTGCTACAGGCTATGTATGGCTAGGGCAGGCACAGGGATGAGCAGGGCGGATCTTGGACACCTGGCTCCACACTTGGAGGGTGCAGGGGACCCACCTGCTGCAGAAGGCGGGGGGAGGGGAAGGCAGCGACGACAGCATCGGTCACAGCCAGGCTGACCCGGTTAAACTGCTTGATCTGCTGCCACCAGACCCACGCAGGCCTGTGCCATCTCTTGCCACTCCTCGCCTGCTGCCGAGCACCCATCCCCGCAGAAGGAAAAGGCGCAGGACTCCTGGTACTGCTTGAAGGCAGGAAGAGACTCGGGGAAGTTTCTAGAGACCTCGTGTCCTTCAAGCATCCCATCCAGCTCAACGAAGCCCCCGGCCCTCTCTGCTCTCAGGGGAACCAGAGAGCTACCGCCCCTGCAGGTGTCCCTGTCTCCCTCCCAGCCACAGCCACAGTCGGGGCGGGGGTCACGCACTTGAAGGGGCGCTGAGCAAAGGCCTTGGTGAAGGCGCACACGTGCTGACTCAGCTCCCCCCAGGAGGGCACCAGCAGCACATCCAGGTGTGCCCAGAGCTGCAGGAGTACCAGGGCCTTAGGAGGTGAGCTCACACTGTGGGTCAGAGGTCACCCCTGGGGTGAGACCGACCCAGCTGGGACCAACCCCACATGCTGCTCTGGGACAGAAACCGGGGCTGCGGGGCCTTGGAGAGCAGCCCAAGCACCAGGATCAAGGGCAAACACCTCACCTCCTCCACCTTGGGCCAGCTGAGTGGTGCCACTGGGGCACAGGCCACTGCTGGACCCTCTGGCTGCCGCACCTCCCGGCTGCTGGGCTGGTGAGACCTGAGCAGAGGTGACCATCCCTGTGGCTCCCACACCTCATTGTTCCCTGAGCCCTCCCAAGGGAGTTAACCGTCACAGCCACCCTCGAGCCCAGAGCTGCCACCACCTTTCCCCCACCCAGCCTAGTCGGGGCACCAGAGTGACTCGTACCGCAGGTAAGCGTCTAAGCCCGATGACAGCCAGGTGGAGGCCGGCGGAGCTCTCAGGATAGGCCCAGGGCATGGAGTAGGCCGGGCCGCAAATCTGCAAACCAGGGTTTAACCCGTTGGCCTGTCTGCGGGGCTGCAGCAGGCAGGGCCACTGGCTACCGGGCCACTGCCAGTTTGCAGACAGAAGCGAGCCCGGGAGTGACAGGAAGCCCAGACGGGCATGGGCTTCCTCCACAACCCAGCTATGTGCCTCCCACAAGGCCGAGGACCTGGGAAAGCCCCAGCACCTCCCAGTTTCTGCCCACCTGTGCACCCCTGCCCAGTTGGCGTAGCTCAGCCTACAGCAGGTGTGTGGCAGCTGCCGACGCTGGCACGCTGGGACCTACAGAGACTCTAACCCAATGCCTGGACTCGGGCTCAGCTCCGGGAGAACCTTCCTAGATCTCTCGCCTTCCAGACATGCCTCAGGCCTCCAGCTGCTCCCAGGCCAAGAGCCCTGCCGCTTCCCTGCCCGCCTCTCCCCTTGAGGGAGCCCTGATGGCAAAGCAACCCCGCCCCCCGCCACCGGTGTGGAGAAGGGGTGCTGCCCCTGCCCCCAGCGCCTGGGTCAGCGGCTCAGAAACTCCTTGATGCCCCGCAGAAACTCCTCAGGCTCCAGGAGCAGCAGCACCTCCTCCAGGTCTGCGGCCTGCACCTCAGAAGGCACCTGAGGGGACAGCGGGGGCGCTGCTGCCCACACTCCAACCGCACGTGCCCCTGGGCCACTGGGGCCCCACGGGGCCTGCTGTGCAGCCCAGCGTCCCACCCGCGGTCCGGGGATGGCAGCCCGGGGACTGGCCCTCCTCCCCTTGGCTGGCCGCTCTGCGGGGTGCGCAGCTGGCGGTGAGGGCAGGGAGGGCGCAGGGTGCACGGGGGCGCGGAGGGCACAGGGAGGCATGGAGGGCACGGAGGAGCGCGGGGGCCCGGGGCGCACGGAGGGGCGCCGGGGGCGCGGGGGTCGCGGAGGGCATGGGGGCGCGGGGCATACGGGGGCGCGGGGCATACGGGGGCGCGGGGCGCACGAGCTAGGACGCTCACCGCGCGAGGACACGGGTCGGGCTGCGCTCTGCTCCACCTGAGGCTGCGCGAGGGCCGCTGGTCCTCGACGTGGCGCTCGCAGCCCAGGGCGCGCAGGGCCTCCAGCAGGACGCCGGCGTCTCCCAGCAGCGCTGCTCGGGCCGCAGGGACACGGCTGAGCCCCCCGCGCGGCTGCGGCGCCCCCGCCCCCGCCAGGCGCCCCCGCCGCCTCCCCCACCTGGGTCCACGCGCACCGCCACGCGCCGCAGGGCCTGCTCCGGCCGCGCCGCCGCCCTCCGCTCCTCCCGCGGCCCCGCGGGGCCCTCGGCGTCCGAGTCCGAGATCTCCCAGGTCGGCCGCCGCCCCCCGCCCGGCGCGAGCGCCCCCTCCACCCGCGCCCGCCCGCGCCATAGCCGCCGCCGCCGCCCCCCGCCCGCTTCCGGCCGCGCCCGGACGCCTTAGCGCGGGACACCGGGCGCTTCCGGCGGGCGGCTTCCGGCCGGCGCGGACCCGGCGCCCCCATGGCGCGCAAGAGAGTGCGGCCGCGGCTCCTCGCTGAGCTGGCCCGGCGCGTGCGGGCCCTGCGAGAGCAGCGGGAGCGGCCGCGGGACTCGCAGCGCTTCGCCCTGGACTACGACACGCTGACGCGGCCGCACTCGGGGCGCCGGCTACCCGCGCGCGCCTGGCCCGACGTGCGCCGCGAGAGCACCCTGCCGCAGCTGCTCCGCCGCCTGCCGCTCTTCGGCCTGGGCCGCCTGGTGACGCGCAAGTCCTGGCTGTGGCGGCACGATGAGCCGTGCTACTGGCGCCTGACGCGCGTGCGGCCCGACTACACGGCGCAGGTGCGTGTGCGCGGGCCCCGGCCGCGGCGAGGGAGGGAGGGAGGGCGGGAGGGCGCGCCCGCCGACGCCGCTGCGCTTGCCTTGCAGGACCTGGAGCACGGGCGGGCCTGGGGCGTGCTGACCTTCCGAGGTGAGGCCCGGGGCGGGGCCCGGTGGAGGGGGGACCCGCAGGCGCCCGTGCGCTCAGCCTCGGCCCTCGTTCCAGGGCGCACGGAGGGCGAGCCGCGGGAGGTCGCGCAGGCCATGTACCACGACTGGCGGCTGGTACCCAAGCACGAGGAGGCGGCCTTCACCGCGCCCGCGTCCCCGCCGCCCCGGGACGCCCCGCGCCGCGTGCCCTACCCGCCGCTCCTGCGGGCCATGATTCTGGCCGAGCGGCGGAAACGCGGGGACGCGAGCACCGCGGAGCCTATGCTGAGCCTGGAGCGGGCCGGGCAGCCCTGGGACTACCCCGCCAGGCCGCGGGCGGAGAGCAAGGGCACGGCTGTGTAGCGGCCCGCGCGCCGTCCGACGCCCCGGGGTGACTGGAGGGCGCTTCTGCGGGCCGCTGCCTCAGCCCTGGGGGCGCGGCCCGGCGCCGACCCGGACACTGAGTCCGGCGGCCACCGCCGCCTGTGCCCCGAGCTGTGCGTGCAAATAAAGGCGGCGCCTGCGTCCTGGGCTGTGCTTCTTTCGAGTGCGGGACGCGGGACGGGGAGAGCGGGGACCGTGAGCCGGGGCGGGGAGAGCGGGGACGGGGAGCCGGGAACGGGGAGCGCGGGGACCGGCAGCCAGGGACCGGGAGGGGGCGGCCCCCGCCCCGCCCCTTTAAGCGCAGGCCCCGCCCGCCGCCGCCGCCGTCGCCATGCTGTGCCTGATGCTGACGGTGCTCGCTCACCTCTTCCCGGCGGGTGAGCTGCGCGGGCCGGGGGCGGGGGGCTGTGGGCGGCCGGCCCGACGCGCCCCGACCCCTCCGGTCCCCGCGGCTCCCCGCAGCCGGCGCCGGCGAGCACGAGCGCACCTTCCTGGCCGTGAAGCCCGACGGCGTGCAGCGGCGGCTCGTGGGCGAGATCGTGCGGCGCTTCGAGCGCAAGGGCTTCAAGCTGGTGGCGCTGAAGCTGGTGCAGGTGAGGGCGCTGGCGGGGCGGGCAGGAGGGCGGGGACCCCGGCGCGCAAGGCCCGGCCCCACCAGGTCCCCACCCCGGCCCCACCCCGTCCCCACCCCGGCCCCGCAGGCCTCGGACAAGCTGCTGCGCGAGCACTACGCCGGGCTGCGCGAGCGCCCCTTTTACGGCCGCCTGGTGGACTACATGCGCTCGGGGCCCGTGGTGGCCATGGTGAGTGCCGGCAGGGCGGGGCGGGCGGAGGGCGCGGGCCTGGGCGCTGACCCCGCCGGCCCGCGCGCAGGTGTGGCAGGGGCTGGACGTGGTGCGCGCAGCGCGGGCGCTCATTGGGGCCACCGACCCGGCCGACGCGGCGCCCGGCACCATCCGCGGGGACTTCTGCGTGGAGGTTGGCAAGTAAGGCCAACCCCGTCCCGCCCCGCTGATCCCAGCGGCCGCAGGCCTCACGAGGCTCCCCCTGCAGGAACGTGATCCACGGCAGCGACTCCGTGGAGAGCGCCCGGCGCGAGATCGCGCTCTGGTTCCGCGGCGAGGAGCTGCTGTGCTGGGAGGACAGCGCCCAACACTGGCTGCATGAGTAGCGCGCGGCCCGCGGGCGCCTCCTGTGCAGACGCCCTCTATCTGGGCAGCCTTTCCTTGGACAATAAAGCAGTGAATGCTCTGGGCTTCCGCTGGTCTGGGGCAGGGACGCGGCTACGATGTTAAGACGTTTATTACATACAGAGCAGATACGTGGGTTCGTTTGCAGGACCAAAGCCTGAGGAGAATCCCCACCCAGCCCCTTGCCCCAGCTGCACCCACCCGGCTAGCCCCCGAGTCACTTCATGGCCCCGTGGTAACAGACAAGGGACTGGACGGACATCACAGTGGACAGTGGCAGGGTGGTGGGGAGAAGGCTGCAGCTGCACGCGGCTGTGGCGGTGGCCGGCTGGACTTGTGGGGCGGCTGCCCAATATCTGTGCTTCTCTGGTGGGAGGTGGGTAGGCAGCAGGGCCTGGGCCTGCCCCCATCAGTGCCTCTTGAGCAGGAGCAAGGCCTGCCCTGGGGCAGGTCAAGGAGTTGTGGGTCCAGGCACCCCTCCAAGTGGCATCCCAGCCTAGAGCAGAGGCAGCTCCCCCCAGGCCTGCAGGCTGTCTTCAGTTGCCCTCGAGGGAGCAGGCCACACTGCCAGCCCGAGGCACTTCATAGCGTGTCTGGGGAGCCAGGCTCCTTGGCAACTGTGGGAGGCAGGCCCCAGACCACGTTCCCCGAGGCTGAGCCTGTGTCCTAGGACCGACCCCAGGAGAGGCCAGGGGCCTCCCCTTCTTCCTGAGGCCTGGGCCTGTCCTGGCAGCCTGAGAAATTCCACCCTGGGGATTCTGGGGGGGTGGGGGGGTAGGTCTCCAGAGCCTGCTCCTACAGGTGGCTCTTCCACCCAGGGAGAGGTGGGGCCTGTCACACAGGGTGAGCGGGAAGAGAGCATGTCTCTGTCTTCTCAAGCAGCTGCCAGAGGCAGCCTGGGTACGTGCTTTCATGCCAAGTCCTGGGGTGGCAGGCATCGGGGTGGGGGGAGTCCAGGGAAGGCCAGGGGCTAGGCCGGCTCTTTGGGTCAGGCCCACCCTTCAGGCAATAGGCAAAGGCAAGTGGGCTCCGGTGGGGAGGACCTGGGGGGCTTGAGCTCCCTGCTCCCTGCCCTGGGGGATCCTGGGAGCAAGAGAGAGGGGGCCTGGGTGGAGCTGGGAGCCCCCAGCAGAGGCTTCTCGGCCCGACCTGCCCGGGATCCTGCCTGGCTCTGGCCCTGAAGCACCCCTGGGTCGGGAGAATGTGGGGCCAACCAGAAACCGCTGGGGAAGGCGTCCCGAGAGGTTCTTCCCCTTGGGGTGAGAGCAGCACTCCCCTCCACCTCCCAGCCAGACCTGCGCCGCCGCCCGCTCTCGGAGAGGCCCGGCCCTAAGGTGAAAGCTGCAGGTTGAGAGGTTCTATGAGGGGCAGATGTGGGCTGCCTGTGGGGCGGGGCTGTATGTACACGGGCGGCGGGCAGGCGGGGCGGGAGCCAGGAGCCTCACTCGGGGCTGTAGGACACCTGCCACACGATGATGTGGCTGCGCTCCGCCTTGGACAGCAGGTGCTTCACCTGGTTCACGTCCCCGGTGCTCTCCTCCGTGTCGTCATCCTCTCCGTCCCCTGGACAAACAGCAGCCACTGTGATGGGATGGCCCTGCTGGGGACCCCACGACCCTGGGCAGCGCCCACTCACCGATGCGGAAGTCAATGTAGCCCTCCCCGCCGCTCAGCACCAGCACGTTCTTCAGCTGGCCCTCGGCATCGGAGGCAGGGGCGGTGGGCCCCGGGCTCTCGGATGGGCTGTCAAGCACGCTGCCATTGAGAGTGGCCAACACGTTCCCTGTCGGCAGAGCACAGGGACCTCAGCGGGCAGCCAAGGCCTGTACGGAGGCTTCCGAAGGGGGGCCATGCCACAGCCCTGCAGATAGCAGGGCCCAGCCCCTCACCTGGCACCGACACGAAGAATTTGACGGCGTCGCGATGCCCATGGAAGCAGAGCTGGGCCTGGGCCATGGAGCAGTAGGGGATGAAGCTGCTGGCCGATTTGTCACTGCTGTCGTCACCATACACATGGATGACACCCCCGGGGCGGGCCCCCTCCCCAGAGGTGGGGGACGTCTTGTTGGCTGGAGACAGAGAAGGGCCCCAGGGCCTGAGCACAGGAGACCAGATTTCCAGCAGGCAAGGGCAGCGCATGGGGGAGTGCCCACCGCCAAGGGATGAGGCCAGTGGGGGCATCTCGGGCGGCTCCCTCTCAGGGCAGGAGGCAGGGGCTCTGGACTTACCTCGGAGCCCCAGGAGCTGGCCTCGGTGCAGGACCACGGCTGGGGAGGAGAGGAGAGAGTCACAGGATGGCAGCACCCCGTCCCCAACGCGGGGCCTGGCAGAGGGTGCCCCCCACCCTTACTCTGCCCTTCAGCCGCGGGCCCCACCACAGGTGCAGATGCCGGGGGCAGGGGGAGCACTCACTCTCGGTCAGCGGGATGGAGATGACCACTCCATTGCCGGTGCCCACCCAGAGGCGGTTGCCTGCGATGAGCAGGGCCGTGATCCGCACGAAGGAGAAGCCCAGCTTGCCTGTGCCTGGGGTGAGGAGGGGGAGGCGGTCCGTGGGGCTGGTGCCACAGGCCCTCCCCACCCTGCCCACCCTGCCCGCCGAGCCCAGCGCAGCCCCTCACCCAGCATCTTGCTGACGTAGGGCTCGATGTCCACATCCTGCAGGTGCTGGTGGGTGTGGGCGTGGTAGAGACGCAGCGTGGAATCCAGGCGGATGGACACCCACACCCCATCCCCAATCCATGCCAGCTGCCGCACCTGGCTCTCCCGCCGCGGGTGGGCGTCAAATGACTTCTGGGGGGTCATGGCAGCCCGTGTCAGTGGGGTTGGGGAGGCCCGGGGGGGGCTCCGAAGCCTCCACAGCAGCTCACTGCAGCCGGCATTCTAGCGCCTGCTTTGCTCCTTAGGGTCCAGGCTCCTGGGAGGAGCTGTAGCCCCCCACACCACCTGCTCGGCCCGCAGCCTGGGGGCCACGTGGCTGTTGGCTGAATTGCTGCACAGTAAAGCAGCAGCAGGTGGAAGCCAGACAGATGCACTCATGGCCCAGCTGCCCTCCACTGGCCTGTGATGCAGTCACCTGGAGCACGCTTCCTTTGACCCCACAAACCCCCAGTGCCTGTTAGGAGGCATGTTGGGAGAGACCTCTGCCAACAGGAGCCACTTCCCCTCCCGTGGTCCTCCTGCAGCCAGCACTTGCCTCGATCTGCATGGTCTTGGGCTGGATAACGTGCACTTTGTTCTTGTAGCCACACCAGACGCGGTCGCACACAACGGCCATGCAGCGGATGGAGTGGTGTGGGTGGCCCAGGTCCATCAGGTGGTAGTTGCTCAGGTCCCACTGGCTGTCTGCAGAGTCCGCGACACCTGCTCAGGCCTGGCCACCCCACCTCTGCCCACGGAGGGAGTGGCCACTCACCCACCCGGAGCCCTGGGGCCTCACCTTCGCCTCGGTGGAAGATGGCCAGAGTCCCATCTGCCAGGGCAACCAGCACTCGCCCTTTCACGTGCCTGGAATGGGGGGGCAGTGAGCCAGTGGGCTGAGGCGGGGCTGCCGCAGGCCCCTCCCACTGTCCCGCCCTCAGCTGGGGTCCCTACACCAGGCTCAGCACGGAGTCCTTCAGCTTGATGGAGTGCAGACACTTCTTCCAGTTAGCCACGGCTGAGTGCACGTATAGCCTGTGGGAGGAGGCCGTGGTGGGCGGGAGGCTCGTCCAGGAGACGCTCCCCAGCCCCTGGCCCAGGGCCCACCTACCAGCCGTTCTGGGCTCCCAGCCACATCGTGGGGGCAGCACTGGTGCTGGCCCCCGCAGGGTCTGTGCTGGGCTCTGGCTCAGGTTGCGCACCACTGGTGTCGGCCTCTGACCCGTTCTCGCTGCAGGAAGGATGGCGGCTCCAGAGTGGCCCAGGGGGACTCGTCCCCATCCATCTCTGCCAGTCCCCCTCCCATCTGTCCCCCCATCCCAAGAGCCCACCTGCCAGGCTGCGCACTGGGGGCTGGGGTGGGGGCCAGGTCAGTGAAGACGTGCTCCGTGAGGGGCCCAGGCCGCACCGCAGCTGCCTCCACCTCACTGGGCCCAGAGTCTGGCACCTCTGTGGCCTCTGTGGCTTCCTCCGTGGACTGAGATGGGTTGACCTTCCCGTTGGCGACAGTAGCCACCTCCCCTGCAGAAGGGAAGAGTGAGCTTGGCTGGGTAGTGGGGAGGAACGAGAGGTTTAGGGAAGGCTGCACAGGCGCAGGCCCAGGACTCACCCTGGCCCTTGTCCAGCACTGGGGTGTCCCCTCGGGAGGAGCAGTTGCTGCGTGGCACGTTGCAGCGAGTGGCACAGCCCACCAGGGTGATGCCCGCCAGCACGCCATCGGCACTGGAGTCCTCAGGGTTCACATCGCTGTCCAGGAAGATCTCCCCCGGAGGATAGTCACTGTCACTGGCCGCTGGGGGGACAGGCACAGCCCTGTCACCCCACGCTGTGCAGCCCCTACTGGGGCTCACTGCCCGATGCAGGTGCCGTGGGAGGCCGGGGGACCGCCTGCCAATGCAGAGGCTTCTGCTCTCGCAGTGGGCCCCAGGCTCTCAGGCCAGAGTGGCCCTAGCACACGTGGGTACCTGCTCACAACCACCGCCCACAGGCCTGGAAAGCCAGCAAGAGGCACGGAGTAGTGAGACTCTGGGCTCTGGGAGCAGACAACTGTGATCATGTGACAAAACCTTAAGAACTCTGAGGAGCTTGGGGCCATTGTCCTGCCTACTGGTTGCTGCTGAGAGGCAAAGCCAAGCCTCCACTGGCTCAGCTCCCCCCACTGCAGTGGGGCAGTGGGAACTGGGCCTACCAGCAGGTCCATGGTCAGTGCCGCATTTCAGTCTGTCCCGAGGCCCAACCCATCTCCTTCTGGTTAGGCGAGCATCAACTTGGGGTCTTCTCCTGGTTGTTCATAAGACTAAGGAGCGAGACCACTTGTGTGCTCTCCCTGGACGCCCCCAGGGGCTCCTGTGTCCAGAGAGGGACCCAAGCAAGGCTGGTGCGGCTCAGTGGGCCTCCTGACGCGCCCGCCATCTGCAGCAGTGCAGAGCCCCATGCTGCTGGTGCGGGTTCCCCATAGGTGGGGCTGGCCCTCACCTGGGATGCTGGAGATGCACAGAACATGGGCGTTGCAGACGGTGAACTGGTCCACCACGGTGCCTGGCTGGTTGGCGTCAATGATGACCACTTTGCTGGTGGTCAGGGTGCTGGTGAGGATCCACACGCGGCTGGAGGTGGCGTCTGGCTCAGGGAGCTCTTTGGCCTGTGTCAGGGCACAGGAGGGCAGGACTGGCACTGAGCGCGGGCCACTGGCACAGCCACACGGGTTGTGGGGCCCACCCCTGCAGGGCTCTCTGAGGGGGCCGCGGCGCTGCTCCCACGGAGCAGGGCAGCTTGCACGGGGACTGGACTCCTTGGCCGCACCACCGCCTCACCCCCACTGAGAACGGAGCTCTGGTGCCTGGCTGCCTGCCTCCCAAGGCAGTGGGGGGCACAGCCCTACTTGCTTGCAGGGAGGGAGACGCCTCGGGGGCCTGATCCCTCCAGCTCTACCGCCGGGGGAAGGGACCTCAGATGAGCCCACTCATGTGGCCCTGTCCTCAGCTGTCCTGTTTCTGTCACCCCAGTGCTGGGCACAGTCATCCAGACCCTGGCCCTGCCTTCCACTCTGACCTTCTTCTCGGGGGACGTGTGATTGCTCTTGCTCTCTCCTTCCACTTCCCGGTCGCAAGTCAGAGGGTCACGGCCCGGCACCGGCTTGACTCCGTTCCCAGAGTCCTCCTCACTGGGTTTCCAGCCATTCAGGTTGACGCCGGCAGCACACCACAGCTGGGAGACCGGCCACGGGGTCAGTGAGCGTGCTCCCCTGCGTGGCCCACCCTCTCCGCAGGCCCACGGCGCTCACCTTCATGGTTGGGTCTTTCTCCACCAGAGGGCGGCAGTACACGGGGACAGGCACGTTCTTCATCCGCGTGTCCTCCTGGCCTCCATTAGGACTCAGCTGCAATACCAAGGCAGAGGTGCGTGGGCGCGAGGCCTGGGGCTGGGGGCTCCCCTCAGCTGTCCTGCCAGGCCCAGCACCCACCCCACTCCTCCTGCACCCCGCGCCCCCTGCAGCACCTGCTTGTACTTGGCCGGCAGGCTCCAGCCGCAGGCCTGCAGCCGCCCATCGTCGTTGCGCACGTGCTCGCGCACCTGGCGGTACTGCTCGCGCTTCTGCTCCCGGCGGGCGGAGGACGTGCAGTCACTGGGCAGGAGGCAGGCAGGTCACTTACCGCTTGGTCCCGCGGGCTGCCCTGCCCGGAGCTTGCCCGCCCAGTCCAGCTCCTGCCCTGCCGCACGGCCACCGAGGCTGGCTGGCAGGACCGTACAGTGCAGCCGCCCTCCCTCTGGACCCGTCCTGGAGAATGTCCCGTCTTCTGACACGGGACACACAATCCCCCACTTCTGCCCTGGAGCCAAAATCTTGGTACCAAAACTTAAGGAAAACACAAAATTCCAACAGGTATTCTCAGGAAGAAGCACAGCCCTGCTGGTAACCTCCTGTCGGCTCCAAGCATCCCCGGGGAACGCGGGTGTGCTGGGCAGCCTGGGCGCGGCCCGACCCAAAGGTGGCTGCAGTGACATCCCCAAGGGCAGGGGCTGGGGCTGCCGCCAGCATACCCAGTCACGTTCAGGGGCGCAGGGCGAAGGCGCAGAGGTCGGCCTCCATGCCTGAGCCTGGAGGGGGGACCCTGGCGCATACAGCCTCCCCCCAGTCCCCCCACGTGCAGGCCAGCAGGAGAAGCGGGGGAGACGGTGGGACACTCACTCATCAGGGAAGAACTCCAGAGGTCGGCTGCCAGCCGAGATCTGGCACATCGCGTGGCTGCGGCGCTGGCTGAAGCCGGCTGTGGTGGGCGACTTGTAATGGATGTTCACTGACGGGTAGGACCGCTTGGCCGGAGGGGGGCTGGAGGAGGAGCTGAAGAGGCGGCTGAAGCTGCCAGTGGAGGCATGGGGAGTGAGGGGCGGCCAAGGGGCAGCCTTCCCTGCCCCCCACCCTGGCACCCCCGACTCACAACTGCCAGATGGTGGACTTCTTCTTCTCCTGGACGGACGGATGTTCTCGGGATGCTCTAGGGGAGGGGCAGGGGAGGAGCCAAGCTCAGCCCCCTGCCCAGGCTGACCTGCTCCTAGACCACACCCACCCACCCCGTGACCCTGTGCCATCCTTGCAGGGGCCCCTCCTGCCTCCCCTGCCTGGGACCTTCTCAGGGTGCTGGGTGGGTCCACCACCACTTCCGGAGGGGCCCCAGCACAGGGCCCCCGACAGGCTCCCACCAGGTCCCCCTTCCAGTCTTCCTGCGGGAGAGGGAGGTGGGGGTGGGGATCCGCCTTCATCGCATTGTCAGGGCATCCTAAAGTGAGCACAGGTCCAAGGGGAGACCCGGGGGCCCACCTAATCATCTCAGTCCACCGCACGGCCTCCTGGAGCTCCATCAACCTCTCCTTGTACTGGTTGCGCTCCATGAGCACACGGGCCATCTCCACCCGTGTGAAGCGGCGGCGCTGTGCCATGGGGATCTTGTCCTGCAGGGGAGGGCACTGCTGTTCAGCCAGCGGGGGGGCCAGCCAGCAGGTCAGTCCGGAGTGGGCCAGTCCCCATGTGGATACGCCTCCCCGTCCAGGCAAACGCGGTGGGAAGGTGAGGGCAGGGGACCGGACATAGTGGGGGTCTACCCACCCCGAGAAGGGTCACCTTCCAGAAGGTCACATGATACGCTCAAGGGGTACAACACAGCAACTTTTCTTACAAGCCCCTGGACACCAGGGCAACCCCAAATGCCATCAGTGAGCATTAACAGGTGAGCCTGGACCGGGTGGAGCCTCAGAAAGAGAGGCTCCAGGGAAGGTCCAGTGAGTGGACCTGGGGTTAGTACGTCCGCGTGGGACGCTGCAAGAGTTAGCAGATCTGCTTGGGGCCTGCCAGCTGTGAGTGCCGAGGCAGGGCCCAGGAGCTGTGGCCCTGGGCTGCCGTGGGTTGGCACGGGGCAGGGGGAGCAGAGACCCGCCCTGATCGACACCTCCTGCTGCCCCACAATTCACCCACACCTTCGTGCTGTCCTAGGATGCTCGGGGTGGGGGGTGTGCAGGATGAGCCAGAGTAAGTGGCAAGCACTCTGATCCGTGCATCACGTGCCCCCCAAAATAACAGCTACTGAGCGGTGTGGTCAGTGTCCACTATCTACCTGGGGCTGAAGAGTCAGGTCTTGCCTTCTGTGGAGGGCTACTCATCTCTAGCCAAAAGGGGTCCCCGCAGGAGAGGGCCAAGGCCCCAACACACAGTCCCCCTCCGCCCTCCTGCGACAGTCACGGACCAGCCCCCAAGGAGTGGAGGGCTTTCCTCAGCACCGTGCTTGCACCCAAGAGGGGCATGGGCACCTGTGGCTGCACAGGGTTCCCACCAAGATGGGGCAGAGGAGACGACACAGGGTGGGTAAGGAGGGCCCCGAGACCTGGAGGGATGGGCGCCCCTGGGAGCCCGCCCCGTGCAGCCCGCCCCCCATGCCCACATGTTAATAGTGGAATATACCAATTCTGTACAGAGATAGCTGCTTACATCCTCCACCTCTTCTTTGGGCTCACGGCGGGCAATGATGGCCTCCGACTTCACTCTGCAGGACGAGGAGGGAACGGTGGTGGGGTGGTGGCCCCGCTGGGCACGGCGCCCTGAGCACTCCTATCGCCCTGGGGACCAGCAGCCCACTGCCCTGCTCACGCGCCGTGAAGCCCCAACTCTGTCCTGGCTGCCCCAGCGGGGGAGCAGGGCATCCGGGAACGGGGATGCAGGGCAGCTGCTTGGACGGCGCAAGGCAGGTCGGTCACCCCCACAGGCGTGCACAGGTGCCACCCGCCTCCCGCCCTCCTGTCACACCTCCCCTGTCCAGTCTGCAGCAATAGGCACCCCTCGGGGCGAGCATCAGGCTAGAAGAGAAAGGCCACAGGGAAGTGCCGAGTGCTGGGGAGGACACCCCAGAGTTCTGGGGTCCCCTCCCCTCCCTTCTTTGTAAGAGGCTGCCAGAGACACCCAGGCCTGGTGAGGGATTCGGGCAGGATGGGAGAGGTGGCAGGGGGGTAGGTGGGCCTGGGAGTGCTCCCATGTGAGGGCAGGAGGAGGAGGCTGCTCAGTCAGCACCCCAGTGGAGCCTCCGTGGGGCAATGCCCTCCAGGGGACGCCAAGGAGGAGAGGCCTGGGGTCCACCCTGCCCCTTCCAGGAGCCCCACCCCCTCCTGGGGCATTCCCCGCCCCCCCATAGGCCCACCTCTCACCTCCTCAGCTCCTCCTCCAGATCCTTGATGCGGCCCTCCAGCCGGAGTTTGGCCTGTCTGGCGGCTTCCAAGTCCCCCTTGAGCACCTCCTGCTCCCCAGACAGCTGGTCCACCTTGGCGATGAGGTCATTCTTCACCACATTCAGAGCGTTTCTTGGAGAAGGCAGAAAGTGTGGACGTCCGTGTGAACCACTGTGCATGTGGAGCGATGAGGGCTGAAGGGGGCCTGCTGGGACGAGGGGTCGGGAAGGGCACCCCGGTGCAGAACGCAGGGAAGGGCGGTGACCCTGGAGGGTGTGCCAAGCCCTCTGATCCGGGTCCTCCCTGGGGTTGTGGCGGCCACGGCCCTGGGGGAGGGCTATCTCAGCAACCTCCCTGCTGGAGGGCAGCATTCCTTTTTGGGGGGGGGCAGATCCCAAGCAGAAGCCACACCCAGTGCAGAGCGGGACACAGGCAGGGCTGGATCCCATGACCCTGAGATTACGACCTGAGCTGACAACAAGCCTGGGAGGCTCATTGGGCTGAGCCACCCCGGTGCCCCTGGAGAAGGGCATCCTTACTTGGTTTCCAGAAGCTGTGAGTTCTCCAGAAGCAGATTCCCCACTTCCTTGCCCATTCCTGAAACAAAAGGCAGAGAGATGTTACCTGTGCTGGTAAAGTTAGCCCCTGAGGTTACGCCGCCTGCCTCAGAGCAATAGACCTCGGCCCCAGGAGGGCACACGGGGGGATGAGGCCCACAGGTCTGGGCCCTGGGGAGAGGCCTCTGCTGTTCTGTTCTTTAGGTGGGCACCCAGCCAGCAGTGGTGCCAGCGAGCAGCCTGCAGATGGTGTTGCGCGGGTCCCCCTCCCACTGACCCCCCACAGCTCACCAGTGACGTGAGCTGACCCCTCAGTTGCTGGCCTCTCTCAGCACCCCCTGTATCCCCGAGCCCTGGGGTTCCTGAGCCCTTTTCAGAGCTGGCCCAGGAGAATAGCCGTTGGAGCCACAGTGACAGCACAGGACGGCAGAGAGCCCCTGGCCAAGGAGATGGCTCGGCCTGCCACCGGGGCAGGGAGCAGGGCTGTTGAGACCCGACCCCAAGCGGTGGGGTCAGCAGCAGGCAGAGGAGGGAGTGGAAGGGAGGGCGGCGCTCCCTGGGGTTGGTGCCCAGAGGGGCCGACCCTGGTTTACAGGAGCTGGGTCGGGGGATCCACTTGGGGGCCCCACCGACTACGCTCTCTGCAGGCACGTCGCAAACTCGCAAACTCACATGTACTGACGCTCGGCCTGAGGACACACAGCCCCAGCAGCCCAGGGTCTGTTCCTAATACCCACTTGCCCTGGTCTGAGGCGCATGGTGTACTCAGCACGGGGTCTGACCACTGTCTCTGCTCCGGCCCCCTCAGCCTGTCCAGGGTCTGCTCTGAGAGAGGACGCTGGGGGGTCGGGATCCCACCCCAAAAGCCAGGGGCCAGGAGAGCCCGTGGCCCCTGCGGACCCTACCGCTGCCCCCAGCATGCAGAGCAAAGCAAACGGCTCACGGAGCACCGAAGGAGGTGTGAGGTACACAGGGGGAGCCAGAACGGGAGAAACACAAACTGAAATCGGGGCCTTGGCCTTACCAAAGAAATCATGGCGCACTAGGAGAGCCGTCCCAGTCCCACGGGAGCCGGGCGACCAGGGCGGCAGGGAGAGGGAAGGAAGGGAGAAAAGATAAGCGCATTAAGCCTGTGTGAGCAGCAGGGCGGCGGGACGCTAGGGCTTCGGTCTCCAGGCGGGTGCGTCCTGGAGAGGGCCAGGAGGCGGGACGCTCCCTCTGCAAGGACACAGCCAGGCCAGGGGCACCCGGTGGGGCGGGGAGAGGGGGGGAGGGCAGGGCAGTGCTCCGAAGTCACACACGGAAGTCCTGGGCTGGAAGGGGTGGGCGTTAGGGCGCGAGTCTCCACAGGTGTGTCCTGGAGCACCTGGGGAGGCTGCATGAGGCTGGGGAGAGAGGGGGGCTCATGGCCTCCTGCTGGGAAGGAAGGAAGCAGGGGCTGAGTCGAGGGAAGAGGCCCCCCGACTTCCGGGGTGCACCTGACAGAGGGGAGACCCACAGAACTAGGTCCTGCGGCCCCATCCCAACTGTGCTATGTTTCTCATGGCTCCGTAGAACCTTAAGGAATGGCACGGGGGACGGTGGGGCTCTGAAGGGACAGGGAAGGCCATGGTCAGTGGGCTAGTAGAGCAAACCAAAATAAGCTTCCGAGCGGCAGTAGGCTGGTGAGCAAAAGCACGTGTGCCTTAGTGGCCTGGAAAGGAACCAGGAGGGGAGAGGCTGCAGCAGGGAGTGCCCCAGGGAGGCCGCCCCACTATAGCTGGACGCCGCCGTGGGGCGTGCAGACAGACAGATGGGACAGATACGCACCTGAGAACTCCCCTGGGGTGTGTGTCCAGCGAAGCACAGAGAGATGGGGGAAAGGAAGTGACAAAGGTCAGTGGGTGACTGGAACCAACAAAATAAAGAAATTTTCATTAAAAAGAAAGCAACACCAAGCAGCCATCTCCATGTTGAAAAGCATGAAGGAACCCGAGCTGATGTCACCAGGTCTGTGGGTGACAAATCCCACTGGGGACGGCCACCCTACAGGAAGATGGGAGACCCAGGGCCAGGCCCCACACCTGCTCAGCCCTCGGGAGGGGGAGGCCTGGGAAGGCGAGAGCGTGTGTGCGTGTGCACGTGCAGTGGCATATGTGTGCATTGGTGTGCGTGTGTGTGTGCGTGCGCACGTGGGTGGGTCGGGTGCCCAGGGCGGCCAGGCTCGAGGGCCCGCTGCTGGGAGGGAGGGCAGGTGGTGGGGGCAGCGGGCCTGTGGGCTGGCAGGGGCCCCCTCACTGGGGTACAAGCCTCTCCACTGCCCCGCTGGAGACGGGTGCAACACTACTGCTCTGCGTGGTCATTTCCCGCACAAGGAACGCTACAGTCTCTTGACTTATCCAGAGTCTGATGTAGGAATTTAAATGACAAACAGGTGCACCCTCTCTCCTTGCTCCTTCCTGGGGCAACCTCTGTCCACAGCTGGGATGCTTCTCAGAACTCCAAGATAAACACCAGCAGTGAAAGGACAGCCTCAGGGCCATGCTATCCATGCTCCTGGGCCAGGTGCTCTATGCCAGGGGACACTGCATGGGAGATCCGTATCACCTCGGGAGCAGCGCCCCGTGCCATGGCGTGCCGGGTGCAGGACATGAGGGGGCCCGCCGGAGGCCCTCTCCACGCCCAGCCACCACCCCACACTGCCAGCTACTCCGCGGGCCACACCTCCCGGCAGCAGGCGCAGCAGCACTTGCTTGGGCTTTGTGGATCTCTTGAGGAAAGAGTTCTCTCCGCGTTCCCTGGATTGTTCTCGAGGTTGAGCATCCATTGGTGTTCGCTGCCGTCTTGTGTGTGTGCACCACTGGGTTCCACTCGGGTGGGAAACGACACACCTTTTCTTAAGCTGCGTGCATCAGACGTATCAGTATTTTCCCCTACGGCTGTGGCCACGGAGGGGGGGCTCCGATCGCCAACACACTCTCCAGGATGCTTCGGCTTCCTTCCTCATGTTTTTTTTTTTTTTTTTAAGATTTTATTTATTTATTAATGAGAGATACAGAGAGAGGCAGAGACCCAGGCAGAGGGAGAAGCAGGCTCCATGCCGGGAGCCCGACGTGGGACCCGATCCCGGGTCCCCAGGATAAGGCCCTGGGTGGAAGGCGGCGCTAAACCACTGAGCCTCCGGGCTGCCCTCTCGTGTTTTTACACCTGCATCTTCCATCTACTAGAAGCCTTTGGTGTGCTGCACGAGGTGGGGGCCACACTTCATTCTTCACCAAGGGGATGCCTGGCGAGTCCACCCCTCACATGGCGCTGGTCTCGCACCAGGGACCCCAGGGCCGCTGGCATGTGGCTGCAGCACTATAAATGCTTTCACGCCTGGAACTTCGGGCAACCCTCGACCTTGTTCTTTCTCAATCATCCCGTGCTGCTCCCACACGCTTACTCCTCTGGGTGAACCTCAGAATCCCTTCGTCAAGGGCACTTCCGTCCGGACCAGGGGCCGCTGGGCGAGGTCGCGGGGCGGCTCTGGAGCTGTGCAGGCAGACCCAGCACGAACCGCACGTCTCAGACTCCAAGGCAGGTCTCCTGCTCTTCAGTCGTGTTTCCTGACTTGTTCACACGCGTTGGTCTCTTTCTCAAGGTGATTTGCACATGCTCTGGGTCTGGCCGGCCAGTGCAGCCCTTCATAGTCTAACTGCCTGGCTTCTCTTCCATTCCCTCATTTGTGAAGGGGGCACACGGTCTCCCTCGCGGGGACTACCCTGGCTCACGGGACACCGCCTGCTAGGCCCCAGTGCGCGTGGAGTGGTCACCAAGCACGACTCCCTCACCTCGAGGGATGCACGGTGGCAGTGCGGCGCCCCTGGCACCAGGCATGGTCTCACTCGATGGCACCCCCTCCAGGGACCGGCAGCAAGGGCTCGATTTCTTGGAGATTTCTCAAGTCACGGTGTGTGTGGCAAGCAGTGGCAGGAGTTTAGTGAGACCTGAGACCTGCCTCTCCGGGATCTTTCTTTCCTTCTTGCTACAGGAATTCACAGCCCAAGTGCCAAGAGGCTGGGAGCAGGCGGTGCAGGCCTGTGAAGCGCAGAGGACGCCGCTCGCCCCAGCCCGTGGCACTGGTGTTTCTGAGGCCACAGGGCCTTTCCTTGGCAAAAACGGCCACAGAATGGAGACCACCAGAGCCGCTCCCTGGCCCCAGGCTCCTCCGTGGAGCAGCCACACTGGCGAGGCACAGCTCATTGACAGGTGTTTCCCAAGAATGGGGGGGGGGGGGGTCATCCCAGCCAGAACTAGGCGGTGCCCACCAACCAGTGGAATATCGCGGTGGAAGTTCTGAGCACACAGCACAGTGACTCGCGCCCTGTCGCACTATGGCAAGAGGATTCTGGTTTGCATTTTCCCAGAACAAAGACCCAGTAGATGCACCAGTTAGGTCTTCTCATGAAAAGGTCACAACAGGTGCTCTTCTAGGGAAGTGACCCCAGGACATTCACCAGACGTCACTTCCCTCCCAGGAGCCATCCTACGTCTGCCATGGAGGTCAAGCTCACTGACGTGTGCTGCTGGTTCTCCACTCTTTCCTCTCATCACTGCTGATGCGGTTTCTCTACCAAAGTGGCATCTGGTGTGATGCTAAAAGCACCCTGCAGCCCTGAAGATGGGAGGGAGGGGACAGCCCCGTGGCCTGGAGCTGCTGGGCGAGGCAGGAGACTCAGGCCAGTGGGATGGACCCACAGGCAGGCTGCAGAGTGCCTGGGCAGTGAGGAGGCTGGTCAGTTCTGGCAGCCCTGGACCACGTGAGGGACCGAAGGTCTCGCAGAAGCATCAGCCACAAAGGCCAAGGGAGGAAGTGACCCCTCAGCGGATGAATGGATATACGAGGTGTGGCCTATCCGTGCAACGCAATGGCACTCAGCCATAAGGAGGACCTACTACAAAGTGCAGGAACCTCAAAGGGAAGAGGCCGCTTGGACAAGGACCGCTAGTATCAAACGGCCAGAGGAGGCCAACGTGCAGACACGGGAACACAGGAGTGGCTGCCAGGGGCTGGGCGTGAGATGGTGCGGAGGGACAGGGCTACCCACAGGCACAGGTCTCCTTTGGGGGTGAAATGTTCTAACATGATGGTGATCCCTCGACTCTGAATATGCTCCAAGTGCTCAGAGACATGCGACTGTACACTTCTAGCAGGTGAACTGTATGGTGTGACACTGCATCTCAACAAAGCCATGATGAGCAGCAGAGTGGGAGGTCAGCAGGGGCTGCTGCTCTAGCAGACCTGGGTTCAGGTCCTGACTCTGTGGCTTCACCTCACCCTCCCTGACCTCATTTCTTCATCCATGAAATGGGGGCAGCAGCATTCCCCCGGATGAACGGCGGCCACGCATGTCCAACACTGGCAAGACTCTTCCCGTGACCATGTTAACGTGAGACGTGAGGGGCCATAGTACAAGGTCCGGTGGGCTCCTGCTCTGCCCCGGCCCTACATTCCATTTCCTGCCACTGCCAGCGATGTTGGCACAGAAATGCAAGCCGCAGCGTGCCTGTGTGTTTTCCTAAGGAGAAGGCTGTTGTCTCTTTATCAAATCCTCCCACACCCGAGACGCACAGTGGCCTGCTGGGTGGTGTCCTCTGCACGTGCAGTCTCCGAGGTGGGCCCAGGCAGAAAAGTGTGCCTTCATGGACACACACAACGTGCACGGCTACCCCTATAGCCTCGTCCCAGCCAGTGAACCCTACTGATGGGCATTCCTTCCCATGCCCCTCCCAGCCCAGCGGGCCCAACGCCTGAAGGGCAGCCAGACCAGGGCCCTGTGGCTGTGGGTGCAAGCTCCGGCGCAGCCTCATCTGGGAGAACAGTGTGCAGATGCTCTCAGAAGCCCACTTTTACCTTGAGGCTCCCACTCTAGGAATCGGTCCTAAAGAAGTTGTCACAGGTGTGGGCACAGACGTCTGCCCACAGCACGTGTGACGGCAATGTCCAAACAGCAAAATGCAGAACCAAGAGAGTTGAGTAATTTGCAGTCCCGTGAAGTAATCTGATGTGTGGAGTAGTATCAGTGGGCCAGGGAAATGTTCACATACCCGCTGGGGAGGGAGACATGACCTGACACGCACATGTGTGTGCTACGGTGCCGGAGAAGGTGTGACAACGTATTAAAACACTCATGACGGTGGGGGGGAGGGGGACATTTGGTGTTTACCCTGTTCTTGGCAGTTTCTCATATTATTTGAATAGTATTTAAGCATGTATTACTCTTCCGAAAATGAAAATCAGAACGTATACAGGATCATCTGAACCACATAGAGTAGAGTAGAAGGATGTCAGAATGTTAAAAGTGATTTCCTCTAAGTAAATTGTTTCTGAATATTAATAGTTTTTCTTTTTAAATATATGTTTCTATAACACTTATGAGAAAAATCCCGTTAGAAACACCCACTGCTGGGCCTCCTGCTCTTGCTCCTGGTCTCACCACCGAGTACGAACATCCTTTATAACACTGAACTATATGCTCAAACATCAGCGAGAAGGTAAATTTTACCGAACAATTTAAAAACTGGCTGAAAAGACTTCCATTTAGGCACAAGGTGATGCTGGCGTGGACGCCACAAGGAATCGGTTCCCGGGAGGTCCCCGCACCCCAGCTAAGGCAATCTAATCCAACAACAGCCCCAAAGCAAAGAGAGAGTACACGTGGTGGAACACGCCAGTGGCGTCCTTCCCTCATGGCCTCAAGCCCGGCCACATCTGCCGCTGGAAGCCTGGCCGAGCCACCCAAGACAGTGCTGTCCACACAGAGTAGCTGAGCAAGTGCCCTCAAGTCCCTGAGGGCAAAAGGTCACCAGTGTTAATCAGTGGAGAGGGACAACAGCAGGAGGGTTGGCAGTAAAAACTCTTTGATGAGATGCAGCTCCTCCTCCTCAGGCAGCAGGCGACCGCATGTGGGTCACAGCAGCTGAAGCAGCCTGATTCTCATATGGGACCAGCACCTCCCCTGAGGAGGCAGCAGCCCCGGCTCTAGCTGCTGCTCCCCCCTAAGCCGTGAGAAGTGGGGAACACCCTTCCCTAGGAGTCACCTCCATGGAAGCTGGTGTCCAGAGAGGACTAAGTGGAACCACTGCTCCCTCAGATCCCAACTCCTGCCCCGGACCCCACCTCCCCTGCCCTGGAGGCTACCTCCCGCCCCAGAGCCCACCTTGTCCCCTGGAGCCACCTTGTCCCCAGGAGCCCACCTCCTGCCCTGGAGCCCACCTCCTGCCCTGGAGCCTACCTAGCTAGCAGGAAAGGATTAAGTGCAGCTCTAAGGTCCTGGAGCTCCTGTCCTGCAGGCGGGCTTTGGGGTCAAGCTGCTTCTCAAAGTTCAGGCTCCAGACACAAGGGCACAGGGCATGTGGTGGGGGGAAGGTGAACACCACCGAGCACATCCAATTTCCTGCCTGCAGTGCCGAGGGCCGCAGCTTGCCTTGGAGCCCTGCCTGATGGGCACGCCTGACACCCATCCCAGGACGGGAAGGAAGACCCGAAGTGAGTCTACTAGGGACTGTCTCTGTACCCATTTCCTTTTTTACGATTTATTTATATATTCATGAGAGACACAGAGAGAGGCAGAGACACAGGCAGAGGGAGAAGCAGGCTCCTGCGAGGACCCTGATGTGGGACTCCATCCCAGGACCCCGGGATCTCGACCTGAGCTGAAGGCAGATGCTCAACCACTGAGCCACCCAGGCGTCCCTCTGCACTCATTTCCAATCCAGGTGCAGGGAGTTCTGGGGGCAACCGTAGGCTCGAAGATGGGCAGTGACCTCATATGAGCATATTCTTTGAGGAAATTGCTAGAAAGTGCACTGCCTAGACTGAGTGCTCAAAGGCACAGTTTTATTTTCGGAGTGATAGAATGTTCTAAAATTAGAAAGTGACACAGCTCTGTGAGCACCCTGAAACCCGCTGAACTTTAAGTAGTTTAACTTTAAGTTTTATGATATATGAACTACATTTCGATAAAACTGTAAAAAGAAGTTCCTGGCTCACAGCTGACAGAAACTTTGCTTTCATTACCAACAAAACCAACAACAGCAACCTGAGGCCCTAGGGTCATGGGGGTGGCTTGAGTTTACCTAGCAGGTCAGCTCCTTCATCCACGTCCCCAATGACTTCTGACCCTGCGGTTGACAGCTCGTGGTACAGGGAGTCAGTGTTGATGCCAAAAGCCTTGTTCACGATCCCCTGGGTCGGGCTGTGAGGAAACACACCCGGGAAACACAGGGTGAGTGGGCAACGTTCGTGGGCTGTGGGCAGGGGCCCTCCAACACTGCCCACCGGGCCACTCAATGCCAATGCTGCTGTGCAAGAGGTTGCAAGGGACACCTCCACCAAAGGCACCGATGCCCACAGTGAACACGGAGCCCACCAGGACCCCGGGTTCAGGGAGTACCTGTTGCCCGTGCGATCAAGGCGGGGTTCCCGACTCATGTCCAGCTCTGGGGTGGAATCGATAATGTCTTGAACATCAGACCACTCGTCACTGCTGCCCATGCCTGGGGGGGACACACAGGAACCCCAGGGTTGGGGGGGCATCAGCCCTCTGGCCCCACGTCTGAAAACCCCACACTAGATCCCCACCAGCCAGGAACTGTCAGGAAAGGGCTCTTCCCTGGGTGGTGCCTGGCTAGAACCCATGCCCCAGAACCATGTCTCTTTTTCAAGACCTCCGATGAGCACACCCAATGTCCCGCTTCTCCTCCTCCCCTTCCTCTACTGAGCATGTCTGTGGGATGACAGGAGTGCAATGCCAGAGGCCAGTGTGTCCCCCAAATCCACATGCTGAAGCCACAGCCCCTGGGACCCCAGCATGTGACCGCGTTTGGAGATGAGGCTTTTACAGAGGTGTGGATAAAATACAGCCACATGGGTGGGCCCTGACCCCATCTGACTGTGTCCTTGTTAGAGGAACGGATGAGGACACACATGCAGAGGGACGAGCTGGTGAGGACACAGGGAGAGGCGGCAGTCTGGAGTGAGGCCTCTGGGGGCCCTAGCCCTGACGCCCTGCTGCTCCCTTCTGGCCTGCAGGGCTGTGAGAAAGCGTATCTCAGGTCTGAACTGCCGGGCCTGTGATGTGTGTTATGTCACAGCAGCCTGAGCCCACTGATACATCTAGCAGAACTAACACTGGTAGCTGGAAGGGAAACCTCCCTCGATAGCTGGTGACAGCTTGATGGGGGGGGGGGGGTCAGGGGATGGCAAGGGGTGGGCCAGTGGAGGGGGACAGCGGGGGGGGGGCAAGGATAGCAAGGAGTGGGCCAGCGGCGGGGGGGGCAGGCCAGCGGGGAGGGCAGGCCAGTGGGGGGGGGTTGTCAGAATAGTAGGGAGGGCAGGGATGGGGGGGCGTGGAGAGTTGGAGGTGGGGACAGCGGGGAGGGCGGGGGTGGGGATGAGGGGACAGCAGGGGGGTGGGGGGAGGGGACAGCAGGGGGCCTGGACGGGGGATGGGGGAGGCTGGGAGTGTCCAGCCCTGGGAGGCACGGCCGCCAGCCGCCGCAGCACCTATGCTGACGTTCCGCATCTCCTGCGTGACCTGGACCTCCATGTTGCGGCTGTTGCGCTTCTCCCGGGCCCGCTTGCCGCCCTTCGTGCCAGCACCATAGTCCCCCAGGGGCTGCAGGCTCTCGTTGAGCGGCGTGACGGCGGCCGAGGGCACGGAGGACGTGGGCGTGTTGGACTTGGTGCCGGTGGTGCTGGGTGTGGCAGCCGCCGAGGACTGGCCGGACTCGGACATCTCGTCCTGTTGACACTAGGGCCAAACAGGGAAGGGAGAAGCTTGCCATGTGGGTCAGCATGTCCCCAGGCTCCCGGTGAGGCGGGCACAGCCTGCAGGGTCAGCGGGGTCCCAGGCCACCTTCTAGAGGCTCCCTGGCTTGGCTTCTCTGGCCGGGGTCAAAGGCTGAGGGCACAGGAGGCCCCCTGCCCTCCTGTCTGCCAAGTCCTCTGGCCTAGTCCCTTGGTTCAGCCAGCCGCTGCCACCTTATCTAAATGGCTTGGATGGGGCCTTTTAGCTGGCACTCCCCAGGACAGCCCGCTGATGTCGCGTGTGATGGACATGAAGCTACATGAACATGGCAAGCAACCCTTTGCAGCCAGGGGGTGGTCAAAAACAAGTTGCAGCCCAGGGCAGGGCAAAGAGCTGTAGACAGGGTCCAGGGAGGAGGCCGAGTACGCTCTCTGATCAAGCTGTTGGGGCGGCAGCCCAGCCGCTCCTGTCTCAGGTTCCCTGCACTGGGATGAGAAGGGGCTGGAAAGGGGCACCCACCTCCCAGAGATACCAGGTCCCCTCGGCTCAATTGGAACTCAAGGTCTATGTATCTATGTAAATGCAATCAACCTATAACCCCACTTCCAGACAATGGGTCACCCTTAAAACATTCCAAGAGAGACCAGCTCATTGAAAACTTCAATCAACTGTTGACCTTAAGAATCTCCCTGGAGGGGCGCCTGGTTGGCTCCATTGGTGGAGCATGTGACTCTTGATCTCAGGGTAGTAAGTTCGAGCCCCACGCTGGGTGTGCAAATTACTTAAAAATAAATAAATAAAAATTAAAAACAAAAAAACAAAAAAACAAAAACCATAATCTCCCTGGAGAGAACACACTGTATGTGAGTACCGCACGGGAAACGAAGCCACCCTTTCCCACAGTCCCTCCTCATGAAACCATCTGACAGGGGCAGCCCCGGTGGCGCAGTGGTTTAGTGCCGCCTGCAGCCCAGGGCATGATCCTGGAGTCGCGGGATCGAGTCCCACGTCAGGCTCTCTGCATGGAGCCTGCTTCTCCCTCTGCCTGTGCCTCTGCCTCTCTCTCTCTCTCTCTCTCTGCATCTCTATGAATAAATAAATAAAGTCTTAAAAAAAAAAAAAAAGAAAAAAACCATCCGACAGTATCTGGGAATTGGCCCACTTGTCTACTAACGCTGATGACCCTGACTCACCCCAATGCCGTCCTCAGTGGGCAGCACCCTCCTCAGACCTTGCTACCCTCTAGGGGGTGGAGAAGGGGCGCGGCTTCCCGAGCGGCTGCGGCTCGCATGCCCCAGTGGCCGTGGCCATGACTGTGGCCGACAGCACTGGGCCACGTGTTTCTGCAGAAGGGGAGCTTCTGGGAGTGCTTTCTCGCAGGGGAGGAGCTGATGGCAGGGGGCCTGTCCGTAAAGCTGGATGCACACTGGGACTGACCCACACCCCCTTCACCTAGGGAGGGCGACCAGGCTCCCGTGGCTGCCTCCAGATGCCCAAGAGGCAGAGCTGGTTGGGCATCCCTGAGACCTGCCTTTTCCTGATCGTGTGGTGTCAGGCCAGGGCCTGGGAAGGCGATGTCCGGTTTCATCTAACAGGCTCCCGACACCTCTCTGCCAGGACTCTCACTATTCCACATCCTCCTCTAGGCAGGGGCTCTCACCCAGGCCCACCATGTCCTCAGGGGATGCTTGGTGATGTCTGGAAACATCTGTGGCTATCATGCCTAGGGACAGGTGGGTCCTCCTGGCGTCCAGTGGGTGGAAGCGGACCACTACCCTGCAGGCCCCAGGATGGCCCAGACCATTGATGTGCCGAGGCGCTATGCCCCGTGCGACAGCCTGTGCCTCTCTCTCCCTAAAAGCACCCCAGTACAAGCATTTTCTATTTGGGTTCTACAGCTTAAGGCCAATTAGAGAAGGAAAAATCCTTTCCTGAGAGCCTCTGTGATGGAGCTGCCCCAGCAGTCTGTCTGCCCCACACGGCAGAGGCTTCTGGGCATCCCACAGGTAAGGGCCCTCTGCTGCCACCCAGCCCGGGCCAGCACTCAAGGAGACATGGCCCCAGGAGTCCAGAGGCACGGGGAAGTCTGGCGGGGGCTGGGGGAGGCCAGGTACAGGAGTGCATGCCTTTCAGAGCCACACGTTTCCCGGAACACCTTCCTCAGGGCCACGGTCCCCGGCTGGTCCGTGCCTGGCAAGCTCAGGTCTGTGGGTTTGCAGTGGGCCTCCTTGACCCTGGAAGTCACCGAAAGGAACCGTGCAGCGTGGCCAGGCCCCCCCAGTCCCTGGCTCTCCCTGACCCTACAGGCCGCCACCTACCCGCGGGACAGTCCCCTGGCCACCACTTACCTAGCAGCAAACCTCTCAACCTCCTAAACACCAACGTGTGGCAGTGACCTCCAAATGCAAAGAACCCAAACTCTTAGCGGTCATTCCTCACCATGAGTAGCCACAACTGTTTGGTTAAAACACTGAAAATACAGCACATAAAAACAAAAAACAAAACAAAAAACAACAAAAAAATTAAGAAATTAGAAAAACCTTAAAACCTAGGGCATGAAATAAAAAGAACTTAAACGTAATTAAAAAAAAAAAATCAAATCAAATACACCTACAAACTGAAGCATACAACAGTGGGATGAAAACCCAGGCTACTTCAGATGACACGGCAGGAGAAAGAAGAGACAGGCGGGAAGAAAGCTGGCTCGGCCACAGGCAGGCCTCTGTGGCCACTGCAGAGGACCCCACAGGCCCCTGCCCTTCTGCCCGGCTCCCCACACAGACAGGGCAGTCCTAATGGGGACGGAGGGTAAGCACCTAGGTCAGAGGTTGCAGACACACGCTCCCTGTCTGGGACAAAAGCTGAAGCGAGCGGGGTCACTTTCTGACAGAGTGGGCAGCTTGCAGCCGCCTCCTGCAGGCAAACTGGATGCCCAGGGACAGAGGGACAGTCAGCCACAAGCTGCAGCAGGAAGAAGCTTTGGGAGAAGTCCAGGCCTCGGATCCACCAGCCTGGCCTGGTGGCCCAGCAGCGTTGCCTTCTGCAGCCCCAAGGGTGGCATCCTTACCTGGTGACGTGGCCATAGCCTGTCTGACGGAGTCAGGGCTGAGCTCATGGACCAGCACTGGCCGCCAGTGACCAGGGGCCCTGAGCGAGCCAGGCCAGGGGGAGTCCCTGCCCTGGCTTTCTCGGGGGGCCCGCTGAGAGGCACATTCCCCTGTGCGTGGCGCATATCCGGGACAGCCACCTCTCCAAACTCAGAGACCCAGCAGTTGTTAGCACAGACAGGCACCGTCTAGAGGAGAGACCCTGGCTCCTCACCTTGACTTTCTCCCGGTGGAAGTGCAAACCTTAGACACCAGGATACGAGATGTCCTGGGCTGGTGTCCAGTGTGGCCTCAGGGCTCGTACTCTGGGGCGGGTCTGGGGGACAGGCATGCTTGTGCCCCCCAGAGCAAAGGCTCAGCTCGGACGAACGGATGGGCACACCCTGGCTGCAGAGGCCCTGGCTGCTGCCCGCGCCCCCTGAGCTGGTGCTTTCCTTGGGCGCACACCTCGGAGAGCAGCCCCACCACCCCAGGGACAGGGGCCAGGAGGGGGAGCTGCAAAGGGTTGTACACACAGACGCTTCCTGAATGAGCATGGGCGACAGAGAGGGACCCTCACTCCACGGCACGGCTATAAAACCTGGTAGCTGGAGCTGAGGTCACTCGGGTGCCAATGGTCCCCCGCAGGCGCGAGCTTGCCCCCCATCTGTGCACGTACCATGCCGTCGGCCAGGGGGAAGACATTCAGAGAGGTGGGGCGCTCCTTCCTGCTGAAACATGAGGGAGAGAGCAGGGAAGCGCACGTTAGACGAGGCGCACGGCTCCAGAACTGCAGGCTCTGGGGGCCCTGGGGCCTGCCCTGCAGACCCAGCTGCTGTGGCCGAGGGCCAGGTGTGGGCGGGGCCGGAGGCTGCCCGCTCCCTGAGCTACGGCTCCCTGGAACCAGACCTGTTCCCACGTTCAGGGGCACCTCAGCTGCACTGCGAGCCGAAGGGGCTCTCCCCTTCCCTCCATGGTGATTTGTCAGGTTTATAGTTATTTTGATTTTACAGACACCTGCTCTGTTCGCTAAGAAATCCCACAGCGGTGCCAGTAGCAGGCCCCTTGGCATCGTGGCCAGCACAGGCGTTCCAGGGTGACCACAGCTCCCCCAACGCTTTCCTAGGGGGAGCCCAGACCTGCCTCCGGGCTGCCGAGGGCCCCGCGTCTGCCTCCTCGGGCCAGGTGGCAGGAATCAACCCTTCCGCCCTCTCTTTGCTCCCTGTCCACTGCCCTCCGCCTTCACTGTTCCTTCGAGAGATCTTCTCAGTGTCAGACGTTGGCGGGATGCGTACAGAGTAACAGGGGGCCCATCCTTCATTGGGTGTTGCACCCTGTATGGTCCACGGGGGTCCCTTTCTCCTGCTCCATGTGGCTCTTCCCAGTTGTCACGAAGCGCTGACCCCAGAGGGGGTTCTTTTAAAGGAGGCCAGAAGACTGCTAACGGCAGGCGCCAGGAGTCAGGGGGGACGAAGCCAGAAGCTGCCCGCTGGGTTTAGTCCGAGGAGACGCTCCAGGTGGGCGGTGGCCAGAAGCCCGGCCCGGGAAGCGGGGTTCTCTGGCTGGTGCCCCCGGGCAGTTCTGGGACCGGCCAGGGCTGGGATGAAGCAGGAGGAAAGCACAGTCTGAGCAGGAGTCCTGGCTTGTCTGCCCCGAGGCCGGCTGGTGGGTCCTGTTCAGCCAGATGCCGCCTCCCACAGAGCGGCCCCGGGAGCGGAGCGAGGCTGTGGCAGGGACACACACAGAGGAGCGGGTGCTCCCGAAGGGCGGGAGCCACCAGCACCTCCACATTTCAAGGCCTAGGCCGCTCAGGAAGCTGGTCTCCTGTGGACAACCGCAGGTGCCTCACGCAGCCCTCGGCCCCTGCGACAGGGACACGGTCTCAGCTGGTCACCTGAGAGTCAAAGATGCTTAGATGCTAAGAAAGGCACCAAGTCAGGCCGCTCCGAGTCTGTCCACAGGCACCTGGACACTGCAGCAGGTCCCCCCGAGGCTCTGGCTGCGCCCGGCCCTCTGCACGAGCAGCCCCGCCTGCTCCCGGGGGTCGGGGAAGGCGCCGGCTGCCACATGGAGCACATCCCTAGGAGGGTCCAGGCACGTCCTTCACCCACTCTGCCTCCATGGGCTCCCAGTGCCACTGCAGGAACCCCTGTCCGGGGCCCGGCTCCACCTCGGGAGAAATGCACAGTGGATCCCTCAGCACCAGGCCAGGGGCAGACTGAGCATCTTGCCTCCAAGGACAGGGGCATGTGCCCACCACCTGTTTCAGCTGCTGTGCACGGACACATGCCACACCCGGAGACAGCCAGGCTGCCCTCCTGCAATGGGAATCGTCCCTAGGAATCAAGCCCCATCTTCTCTCTCTGCTCCTCACGGAGCCACGGGTGGCCTGCTCCACGAGCCCGGGGGCACGGCAGGGTACTGCCGCCAACAGCCCAGACCCAGTCCCCTTGTCACAATCCCCGCTGCTCCTTCGAGAGATGCCAATGCTCGTCCACTTCAGAAGCCGCAGTCCGGGGGAGTCACATGGCCCGCGGAGGTCAAGCTGCCTGCACGGGTCATGGTCACACCAGCAGCTCTGGGCCCAGAGCTCGAAGTGCCGTAGCCGCCTATAAGTCCAGGTTCATCTGACGCCAGAGGGCGGGGTCTCCAGCCCTGCCAACCACCTCCCTGCAGTGCCGGCCCCACGCTCAGGCCCGAGGCCGACCTATGACCAAGGTCGTGTGTGCTGGGCGGGGGCCCCTGTGCCACTAGCTAGTCTGAGGCTGTCTTGGGGACCTGGGTCTCGCCCGCTGCCTCTTCTGCATGGCCTCTAAGTGCCACACCCACGGTCTGTGATCTGTAATACTGCTGCAGGAAATCTGTCGGGCCGGCCAAGGACCAGCCCCGTGCCCGTGATTAGGAACCACCAGCAGGATGGACTCTCCCGAACCCCAGGGCACCCCGGGCGCCTCACACGGCAGCAGGAACGCTGCCCCAGGCTTTACCTTTTCCTCCACGACTGGCGAGGACTGCAGGGCGGCGACAGACACAAGGCAGCACACAGCGGCGACAGCACAGGGACGAGACGAGAAGACAGTATTAGAGGACACAGGTCAGGGGTTAGGTCACACGGAGGGTGAGCATGTGGGGCAGAGGGCTTCCCTCCGCAGAGACAGACACACGTGGAGACATGCGGACATCTGCACGTCACACACACACGACAGACATGTGACCGTCTCTGCCTCACCACACTCTCCGCCTGGGTGGTGGGCGGTGGGCCCTCCCAGGGAGGGCAGGGCTGGAGCGTGGGCACACACACGCTCACAGCCCACTCACGCTCTCTGGTGTTTCTCCAGACATGCACACAGAGAAAACCAGGCCAGGGGTGAAGGGAAACGGTGTGGCCACCATGGGGGACTTCCAGCATTGAGGACGAGGCCCTGCAGGATGGAGCCAGGCCGTGTGAACCAGGAAGCTGAGGCGGACATGCTTATTTGTCCCCAGAGAACTGTGGCAGGAGAGGGGACACCCCAGAGAGGCGGGCCTTCCAGGACCCCACAGACGCAGCCCAGCACCGCTGGAGGCAGACGCAGTGCCCAGCACAGTGGGGAAGGCTCCTGCTTCCTCCCTCCACCTGCCTCCCCTGTGGAGCCCCAGGCAGAGGCTGCTGCCCTGGGGCTGTCAGACTGGCACGGGGCGCGCCCTCGAACACCCAGGGAAGCGGCTACAGGGGAGACAGGCCCAGCTGGGGGCTGGTTCCGGGGGCTGGTGAGCGAGGTGACCATGGGGAATGGGCCGGCAGGGTGATGGGGGCAGCCCAGACCCACAGCACCACCTGTCTGCTTCCCAAGCAAGGCCCAACAGAAGCATGCTCCTCTCCATGGCCACGGGGACGTGGTGGATGCAGGCCACGCGGGTCTCGGCTGGCAGCCCAGGGGCCTCTTCCTGCAGGCAGGAATCTCTCGCCCACGGGTCTGGCTCAGGAAGGTCTAGTAACAGAGCGCCGGGGGCCCGCCACCACGGAGATCATACACACCTCAGCCTTGGAGTTCCCTTCAGGCAGGATCAAACCGGGGAGAGGGGGCTCAGCGGAAATGTGGACCAGAGCCCCTTGCTCTCCTGGATAGCTGCGGGGTCCCCTTGCCCAATGACAGGGTCCTGCGGGCCTCAGCCGGGTGTGGGACAGCCCCGGGCAGGACAGCCGCCTCCGGAGAGCAGTGCTCTCTACGCCAGGCACCGAAGGCCCCCCGACCCAGGGGTAACATGCGGGCCCTGCTGGGCAGCAGAACAGATCAGCATGAGCACAGCCTCCTGCGGGGCCTCCCTGAGGGAGGAGGGCCTACGTGGCCTCCAAGGGCTGCCGTGGAGCCTCAGAGGGCAGCCCAGGCGGGACCCCGCAGCCAGCCCCTCTGGAGTGAATTCTGATCAGCAGAAGGGCGGCGCCAGTGACAGGCCGGAGCCCAGCTCTGAGCACCAGAGAGCGCCGCAGGGCCTGGGGCCAGGCTCGGTCCACGCGGGCTCAGGACCAAGGGAGCCACAAGACACGTGGGGACAGCAGGCTCCAGACCACGTCCTGCCTGCAGCGCAGGGAGATCCGCAGGGAGCAGCCCCGTCCCACAGCCATGGACCCTCCACGTCCAGGAAGAAACCAAAGCCTGATCTGCCTCCGCGGACAGCCGCCAGTAATGGCCCGGACCCTGAGGGCCTGGCTCTGGCGCCTGGGCCGCTCCTGCTTTTGGCCAGGCCCACATCATCCTGAGGTTCCGAGGACACATGTTCTGTGGCATCCCCACGGCCCGGGGTGCTGGCCACGCTGACTTAGGGCCCTGGACATTCATGGCCTCCCAGTCCTGAGTTCAGAGATCACACCTCCCGGGCTTCTGGGAAAACTGGGCCCTTCTCCCTGGGCACTCTCCTTCGTGACCTTCGCGGTGCTCCTGCCTTAAAGGAGCTGGCAGGGAACCAGCTGAAGCTTCCGGAATACTGCAGCTCTCAGGAATTGGCCGAGAGCCCAGCGCTCATCAGAGATGCCCAAGCCGCCCAGCCGCTATGGCCGCAGCGCAGAGGGCCCTGCCCGACGCCCCACAGGAAACACCCCAAAGCCACCTCCGCCCCAGGTCAGCATCCAAGTGCAGTTACTCAGAAATCCTCCTGGTGACTTTGCGGTGTGCTCAAGAGAAGCTCCCCTGGCTGTGAGCTGGGAGCTTGGAAACAGTCACTTCCCACCATCAGACATTCACGACAGTCCTTCAAACTGTGGTCCATGTTCCCGCTTGGCGCGGAGCCGCTAACCAGCAACCTGTGAGATCCTCCAGGGCTGGAGCGTGCCCAGCCGCCTAGAAACACGCAGGCATTGGGGCGCCGCCTGGCCTAGGTCCTGCTCGGCCTTCGTGCACGTGCTCAATGTTTCCGAGTCGTACGCCTTGAGCCGGATGCTATGGCTTTGCCACTGGGACCAGACCATGGCTGTTGACACCGGAGTAGAAGGGCCTGAGCCCTCCTGCTTGTGGTGCAATCGCCGGAGAGGCAGGCCCAGACAGAGCTTCCTGGCCAGCGAGCGACGGGGCGTGGCCAGGGCTTCAGGCGTTGGCCTGAAGGAACGAGGACCAACAGCTGGACGCCATCTGCGTGACCTGGGATTCCAACCTCCGGCCCCTCCTCCCAGCTATGAGGGCCTGGAGACATGGGTACCCCCCATCTCACCCCCAGGCCCAGGTGGACGGCCTTGGTCTCCCACAGGCCAACCCCGACACTCACTGGCTATACCCCAGAGATGATGGCTGACGGTCTGCGCCCTCGGAGACCTCAGTCCAGCCTTATCCCGACCAGAGGGCACAGAAGGTGATCACCTCCCCCACTTCAGACGAAACCGGCACCGCTCCCAGCCCTAGACGGGCAAGGGCCCCAGGACCTACTGGTGCTGCCCTGACCAGCCTGGGGGTCGCCAGGCTGTCTGGGTCGCTCCCCTGCCCACGCACTTGGCTCTCATGATCCGAGCTATTCACGGCCCACAGAGGCCCCCGGAGCCCTGGGTCTGTGACGGGGGAGCCGTCGTGCCTACGTGTACAGATCCACGTCCCACAGGGATCAGAACCTTCATTTCCGACTCATCCAGGTGGATGCTACCTGCTTCATTTTGTGGAGGAGAAAACGAGGCATGGGGCTGCTCCCCGACAGGGGTCAGAGCTGGGCTTTGAACCTTACCAATGGCCCCAAGTGCCAACGTCCTGCACCCAGGCACCACCCCTCCTGTCACCACGCGTGGTGTCTCTGCACCGGCCTGCACGTGACCCCAGAAGCCCGAGTGTTGATGTCGAGGCCACAGACAAATATTAGGTGGTAGGCGGACCCACAAGCACAGCATCTTATCAGGACCTGCCACCCCATTTTCCCTGGGCCTTTGTGACTGCACACGGTGAGCAGAAGGCCTGCCATGTGCCCCAGGCCCACTCTGGCGCCTGAGCCACGTGCACACACACTCCTGCTCCGGCCACACACTCCGACCAGACCCTCTCCTGAGTCAGGGGTGGACACAGCTCATCCGGAGCACCTGGGGATGAGGGATACCCGCTTCCCGCCTTACCTCCTCCCCGGCAGGCTGCCCTCAGTTTGGCTGTTTCCCCCGACTTGCTGCATCTTGGACCTCTCGATATGTTCCACGTAGGTCTGGATCATCTGCAGAGGACAGAAGTGCGGTAAGTCGTTCCTGTTGACCCAGGCCTCTCTTCCCTCCTCTAGCCCACGCAGTATCTCAGGCTCGCAGCACTGACGGCAGTACGAACATGTTTGTGGAGTGCAGCCCGACCAGCACACGGCTGATGGCTTTTCGGCTGGGGCAGTGGAAACCAGAAAGAGGCCAGAAAGGCAAGCCCGGGCCCACCAAGGCACACGTCCGAGTGTGGCCCTGCCAGTCAAGGCCAGGCACCTACCTCTGTGTGCCGCTGATGCAGAGCGTTATACTCCTTCTTCATCTCCGACTCTCGCTCCTCCAACCGGGAAACTGGAAAACACAGCCATGGCCTGTCAAGGATGCAGCCCACTCCTCCCCCTCCTCACTCCCTCAGGCCCTGCATGTGGGCGGAAGGTTCCAGGACAAACTGACGCCTGTTGCAGAGTGCAGTGGCACCACCAGTCCAGATGGGTACTGTCAGCAGAGAGCCCCGGGGCCACGAGAAGGCAGACGCTGGCTGGCCTGGGTGGCACATGCTGTGTGGGCTGTGTGACTTGAGGGTGATCAGTTCTGCCACGGAGAGAAACAAGATGAACGAAGCTCTCCCCCAGGGCTACCATCCGTGCTTGAGATGCGGGGAGCTCACCAGGGTCAGGTGGAGGCAAGATGGGTAGCAAAGTGGCTTGTAGAAAGCGGTGAGGTCATATCTGCATAACCTCCAGAGCGTGTGCAGAGAACATGCACGCATCTGGGACTCACACCAAGGGCTGGAAAGACCAAGCTGCGCCGACGCCACCTCTAGGCTGCCCTGCTGCACGACACCCAGCTGCATGTGCTCTGCACACGACACCCAGCTAAGTCATCTGACCAGTTGACGGGCCTGCTGGGCATCCTGCCCACTGCGTACCTCCACCGGGGCAAGCGTGCCGGCCCTGGATGCTTTATGCCTGTGGTCCTTTGTTCAAACTTCAGCTGTGGCCCTGTAGCCCAGCAAGTGGAGGAGTGGACGCATGGAGCGAGACAGGGCGTGCAATGGTCGTGGGACCTGGCGCTCATGGTGTGAGCTGCCCTGCTTCAAACTGATCTAACAGGGGCACCAGTCCACATGTCGCTTTGGTCCACATGCTGTCCTGCTCCGTGGTGTCGTTCTCCCAGCAGTGTCCTTAGAGGCCACGTGTGTCCAGGCCACTCTGCACCTGACAGCAGGGTCATGTGCTCCTCTAAGCAGTGCTCTGGGGACCACACTCTGAGGAGCTGCAGGGGCGCCAGAAGGAAGCAGAGGTCAGAGTGCACATGATGCTCATGCAGCTGGCTGCCAGAGGAAGGCCCTGTCCCGGGCACAGAGTCTCTGCTCCAGCCTTGGGAGGGGCTGCCTGTGTGTGCAGCAGGCCCTGGAGAGGACCCCTCCCCCGCTGGGCAGGTGTGCAGGCCACCGCCTGGCTGGAGGAGCCCAATGCTTGCTCTCCCCTCCTCTGGCTCATGGTCCTGCTGCCACCAAATGAACAACTTCAGCCAGTAACTTGGAGTTTATATTGTTTTCCAAGAAGAGCCAGAAAGTTTTCGTATATGAAAAGACTAAGCAAAGGGAATGATGAGGACTCTGTAATCACAGAAAGGGCTGACCCATGCATGCCTACAACAGGCCTTTTGGTTTGCTTTCATTGTGCCTGTACGCGTGCATGAGCTGCTGGGCCAGGGGGTGCCTGCGCATCTCTGACTCAGCAGCAGAGTGCTGACCTTTGCAACAGGCCTCAAGCCTTCAGATCATTTCCCCCCAAAGTAAGAGATGAAGGGACCTGCCACCCAGGTCACCAGGGAAACCAGCACACCAGGCCTCCATCACAGGAACGTCTGCTGATGGTTCACAGTAGCTCTGGCCGCAAAATGTGAACAAGGACCGGTGAAAACTGAAATAATACTTCTTATAATCATCGTCCTCCAAAACCCAGTTTCTTTGCCTCTCCTTGGAAGGGACGGGGGGTTCCAGCAGGCTCTATCAGCAAGCTCTCCGACTGCCCAAGAACAGCGTCTCCTTGGCGGGGCGACCAACAGGAACCCACATCCCAGGGGAGATTCCATGGTAAGGACCAGGCGGGGATCGCGGGCTGGCAAGGTCTGGCCCACACCGCAATATTCAGCGAAAATGCTTTGTCATCAACGCAACCTTGTGTATTTATTACCACAAAGGATGTGAGGCCGATTACAGAAATACTTACAGAAATTCAGAGCAGAGCAAAGGCAGAAAACAAGTGGTTGAGAGAATGACAGTGAAAGCAACCAGAGGCTGTCCCTCTCCCTCTCCCGAAGGCTCTCCACGCCCTTCCCAGCTGGGACCAGCCTTAGAACAACACAGACATTCAAATGTACGTCCCCCTCCCCCACACTCACTCTGATCTGCATAGTTCTTGGCCTTCAGTTCCAGCTGGCGGGTCTGAAACTCATACTGTTCCACCTGGACTTGCAGCTCTTTCTTCTCTTGTTCCAAGGCATCTTCAAACTCAATGAATTTCTGTACACAGAATGAGAAAATGACAGGAGTCGTGAACGTGGGAGGCCAGATGACAGCAGAGCCCCTCACAGGTTGCGGGCCCCCCTCCACAGGCAAACCCTGACACACACCACCTGCAAGCAGGGGCCAGACTAGTGTCCTGGAGTTAATGGCTCTGGAACCTTCTCACCAGCTACCCAGAGAGTCACGCAGGGCCCGGATTCAGAAAGGCTCATGCTTCCTTTAATGATCTGCTGTCACCATCTTGAAATTCTTAATAATGTTTGAACAAGGGACCCTACACTTCATTTCCATTTGCAGGCCCTGCAAATCACGTAGCTGGTCCTTTTGCAACAGAGCAACATTACTCCTCCCGACGCGACACTAAACATCTAAATGACGTCAGGTCTAGTTTGCTCCTAATCTGTACTCAATCACTGCTCAGTTCCAGAAGCCATCGCTACTGGGATAACTGGCAATGGGGACTGGTCTTTGGAATCTATCCCTTACATGGTAGGTTTCTTTTCTTTTCTTTTTTTTTAAAGACTTATTTATTTATTCATGAGAGACACAGAGAGAGGCAGAGACACAGGCAGAGGGAGAAGCAGGCTCCCTGCAGGGAGCCCGATGCCAGACTCGATTCCAGGACCCCAGGATCACGCCCTGAGCTGAAGGCAGATGCTCAACCACTGAGCCACCCAGGTGCCCCAACATGGTAGGTTTCTGAGCAAAATTATTATCAAAGTGAAAAGAAAGCAGAAAAAAAAAGAAAGACATCTTGAAAGACGTCGGGAGGACTCCTGCTTTAGGTAGGATCGCAGGCCTCCGGCAGAGGGAGGAATGGGCACTGGGGGCTGCCCCCCCCTCCGTCTGCAGGGGTGGGGCTGGGGTCCCCCCAGACGCCACTAGCTGTAATTCCTACAACAGCCCTGAGGAGGAGCTGTTAACACCTCAATTCTACAGAGTAGGTGGGCCACGGGTGGTCAGCCGGGCGAGCTGGGAACAGGTCCAGCAAGGGGAAGCACCACCGCCCACAGGCAGGAAAACGTACCCTGGTGGTGCCACTGTGCACCAGGTACCAACAAGCAGGTCTGACTGACCTGCACACAACCAGTGTCTGAAGAACAGACAAAGGTTATTAATTTTCTGATAATAGTACGTTTTCATTTGGGTAATTTTAATTACTATTACTTAAAAAAAAAACAACCAGGGACACCCAGGTAGCTCAGTGGTTGAGCCTTTGGCCCAGGGCGTGATCCTAGGGTCCCAGGATCGAGTCCCATGTCGGGCTCCCCGCAGGGAGCCTACTTCTGCCTGTGTCTCTGCCTCTCTCTCTGTGTCTCTCATGAATAAATAAATAAAATCTTAAAAAAAAAAAAACAAAACCAACCAAATGATGCACAATAAGCTATGCTTCTGTAGAGAAATCAGGTGAGAGTGTTAAGTAAAATGGTTATTTTCACAAAGCCATAACCGTACAACCCAGAGTCGGTCAGAATCAAGCGGTGCCGCACATAAGCGTGGGTGTGCGGGGCACACACACTCCCGTACATGGAATCTCGGGGCCTGGGTGGTCAGCCCCTTCAACTGGAGCGTCTTTTCTACCCCGAGAAACACACTCTCCCTCTTCCACTGTGGGCAGGCACGAGTGGGCTGAGCCGAGTTCGTCAGTCACCTCCTGTGGGTGTCCGTTGTCGGGGTCACTGCCGCCGGGCGAGTGGACGGCTTGCTGCTCCAGGAGGCAGTGTCCGGCCCGCGGCCTGCTGAGGACCCTCGACCCCAGGAAGGCCCCCCAGGCTGGGGCAGCACTGCCTCGGTGCGCTGAGTTGGACGGCAGTGGTGCTAGCCCAACGGGGGTGGGGCACCGCACCTATCCCGGTGTCACCTCCTTGGTGACTGTGCTGTCACCTAGCGGCCACCTCTTCTGCCAACAGCTCGCAACCTCACGTCCAGTGCCCCCTTGCCATGGGGCTCCTGCCGCGGGACGTGCAAGGGCTGCACCTACACCCACCCTGGCCGCAGCGGGGGCCCCGCAAGAAGCAGGCGCTGCGCCCCTGGCGCGACCTCACGCGGGCTCTCCTCATGACCTCTGCTTGTGACCTCTGCTCGCCTCACTGCCCTGCGCTGCCTTTCTGCCTTCTCCCGACCCAGATCCCAGATCCCGGGTGCTTGGGCGCCAAGGCCGAGGCTTCTGCGAACGGTGGCCCCCACATCATCCTTCAACATCTGACACCCGTTCATCCTCCCAAGTCCCCCTTTCAACTTTGTCCTGGTTAGTCCCCCTCGCTTGTCCCAGATGCTCGAGGACCGAGGACCGAGGATTACTGATCATGTAACTCCCTCTGGGGCCAGTGAGGGGATACAGTGGATTTCCAAAAGACAAGTGCTGTTTCTTTTTTTTTCCTTTTTCTTTTTTTAGATTGTATTTATTTATTCATGAGAGCCACAGAGAGAGAGAAAGGAAGAGACACAGAGGGGGAAGCAGGCTCCCTGCGGGGGGCTGGATGCGGGACTCCAGGATTACAACCTGAGCCAAAGGCAGATGCTCAACCACTGAGCCACCCAGATGCCCCTCTTTCTTGGATTTTTATTTTCAGTGGGAGGACCGATAAACACTTGGGGTGTGGGGCTTCTGTGCCTGGGGGCGGCTCCCTTCTCTCTGCCGCAGACTCCCCTGGACAGTGTTGACAGTGATCAAATGCTTACCGGGCACTCCCGGGGGGGCAATGAACCCCCAAGATCTCAAATCACAGATGTTCTTTTACAGCTTTCTTTCCATTTTCCACAACGTTTCACCACGTAGACGTGAAATGCAATACAGGCAGGGGAGCAGGGCGGGACAGCAGCGAGGTGGCTTTAGAAGTGCAGGAGCTGCCGCTGAGGCCCGCTGGGTGGCGCACAGCGTAAGGGAGGGGACACTCCCGTATTCTAGTATGACACACACGTCTATGTGAGAGATCAGGCCACCCTGCAGGAATCCAAGGATCAGGCTGGACTCATTAAAAAAAAAAAAAAGGCAATGGCGCCTCATGCTCAAGTTAAAGGGACCACGGGTTCAGTATCCGCCTGAGAGATGCCAACCAATGGCACTGGTTTAATTCACACTGATCTCCAAGGGTTGGCAAGAAAGACAGAAAAAAAAATCTATATGTGCGTGTTAAAAAAATTTTTTATGAGTATGTTTACATATTAAATAATAATATACATTTTACATATTAAAACACAGGCTATGGCAGCTAGATACTCACACACGTAAAATACATTATACGGTTGAGGACGCGGGGCAGGAGAAGGAAATCCCAACAGCCTGACTGCCCCTCCCTGGGAGAAATTACCCTCCCGCACACAGAGTCCTCTGCAGCCTTCTCGGCAGGGTGCACTGGCTTCTTCCACTTGCTCACCTGCTCAGCCTCTACCTGGCCTTGCTCCGAGGGATAGGGTGCCGGCTGCGGCTGTCGGGCAGATGCGGGGTCTTGCTGCCCAGGAGTGAACGCTGTAGACGCGACAGGGGCCCCGGGCCAGGCATGCACGAGCAAGCACCTGCGGGCCTCCACAGGCTGAGAAGCAGGTGTCGGGAGGCCTGGGGAGAAGAGCCCACGAAGGAGTACAGCGCCCAGGGCGTGTGCAAGGCTCCCAGGGAGGGGCGCACCGGGACGCCCACGACAGGCCCCACTTTGAATTTGTCGCTGCTGATGAGCAGAGCCTGAGCTTGCCAACCCTCGCCACACAAACCCCACTGAATGAGGGGCAGTTCTCTGGGACAAGGACCTGCCCCCACTAAGCTGCCTTCCCCAGATCTCCCGCGTGTAAGAGGTGATGGGTGCGTGGACACCTGAGGGAGATGTTCCCGCCCTGGACTGGCTGGTCCTGTCACCAGCCCCCCACCGCCCCTCCTGACCTCTCTGGGTTTTCTCTTCCTGGGAGCTCCCAGGCACAGCTGCACCTGAGCCCGCCGGGCCCCAGACAAGCAGGAGGGCCTCGGATGGGGCCGAGCCTGGACCAGAAGCGCACCCCCACCCACCAGCAGGAGATGACAACGACACTCATAACGACCCGGAGGAACCGCAAAGTCTTTACGCCAAAAGAAAGGAGCCAGACAGAAAAAGACAAAAACCTGCATGATTCTATTTATATGAAGTTCTAGAAAATATGGAGTAGTCTACGTGAAGAGAAGCAGGCAGGTGGGGATGGGGGAGCTGGGAGAGGCAGGAGGAGACCTCGGGGATGCTGGCCGCGGAGGGCAGGTTCCCGGGCGCAGGTGTGTGGAGACTCTGCAAACGGCACCAATCCGTCCAGTTCATGAGCCTTCTCCCCAATAAGGCTGTTAGAAGGAAGCTCAGAGGAGGCTGCAGCCCGGGGGCAAAGGTCACGCCACGGGCTGTCACACCAGCCTGTTCCTAGCGCTGAGGACTCCTCGCCAGAGTCCTCGCAGCCCTTCAAGAATCTCACCACCCCCCGTGGGTGGGGAGCTCTCCTCTTCGGGGACCGAGCTCACGGAACACTCGAGGGCTGTGTGACGGGGTGCCACCTGCCCCCCCCAGGGGGGGCGCTGAGGGCGCCGTGCTCCATGCCAGCCCCAGTCACATGTGGAGTTTCAGCTAACTCAAGTGACAAAATAGAGACGCACTTCCTCTGTTGCGTGAGCCACATGCAGAGTGTCAGTGGCCCCATCTGGTCATCAGCTACTGAACCCGCCAGCACAAAGCAGAAATTTCCATCCTCCCGGGGGTTGTGTTGGACAGACAGCTGCTCCAGAACCCCCTGCACAGCCCTTACCCCCGGGAGCTGCCCTCCGGAACCCACCGCCACTGGGGGTGGTATGCACAGGGGGCCAGGGGCCGCCTCCCTCCCCGTCTGCAAGCACACAGGGGGCCCCGCCTCTCTTGCAGGTGTGCGGTCAGGGGAAAAGAACCAGCTCTGGGGCGGAAAGAGCTAGAAGGGGGCACCTGGGTGGCTCAGCTGCTTGAGTGTCTGCCTTCAGCTCAGGCCATGATCCCAGGGTCCTAGGATTGAGTCCCACATCGTGCTCCCTGCTCAGTGGGGAGCCTGCTTCTCCCTCTCCCTCTGCCACTTTCCTGCTTGCACAATCTCTCCCTCTTTCTCTGGGTCAAATAAATACAATTTTAAAAAAAAAGGAAAAAGTTAGAAGGGTACTGCTCCCTTGATTGGGCAGAAGGCAGCCAGGGGAGCTGGGGTGAGCGTGGGGATGTGTCCCTCCAGCCCTCACTCATCCAAGCACCTGGCGTCTGGATGTGCTGTGTGAAGCCCTGTGCCAGCCGCCCAGATGGCAGGGTCGCAGAGGAACTGGCACAGCATGCAGAGCAGTGGCACAGAGAGCAGGCCCCAGAGGGAGGTGGGCCTGGGACCTCATCAGAGCGAGACCAGACCTGGCAGGGTTCAAGCAGGAGGGGATCCTCGCCCTGTCTACCCAGTGTAGCCACCCCCCCATCAGCAGGCGGGTGTCCAGTGGTGTCTCCCCCAGCACCACCCCACCCGGGTGCCTACCCCACACCTAACCCCCAAAGCCTGCAGCTGAGCCTGGCACTCAACTACCCTGGCGAATGAGCACACGGGGGAGTGGGAGATGGGGCAGGTGGAGCAGCAGTGTGACAGCTGGAACCAGGACGGTGGCAGAAGAGAAACCAAACTCGGGCCAGAAGAATGGCTGGGACTTGGTGAGCAATGGGCCAGCAGATATGCCTGGAAAGCCACGCTGGACCAGTTGCTGACACTGCCCCAGGGGTCTGCTGCGGTAATGGGCCACTTGCCCGCCTTGAGCTGGGACCCTCCTCTCCGGCACCCGTCCGGCACAGGGCAAGGCTTTCAGAGGCTCGGGGAGGCGAGTGACATCACTCAGGGGACCTCCTGCTGGGGATGTCTGCCCTAGCCTGTCTGGGGCCACACGGAAGCCACACGGAAGCCAAACTGAGGGCTGTCCTAGAAACAAGGGGCCTGTGATGTCACCATCATGGCGGCTGCATAAAGCAGAAAGCGGGGATCCTTCGGTGGCTCAGCAGTTTAGCGCCTGCCTTCAGCCCAGGGCGTGGTCCTGGAATCCCAGGGTCGAGTCCTGCATCAGGCTCCTTGCATGGAGCCTGCTTCTCCCATCTGCCTATTTCTCTGCATCTCTATGTCTCTCATGAATAAATAAAATCTTTAAAAAATAAAAATAAAATTACAGCAGAAAGTGAGGACCTGATCCAGAAGAGAGGAGACTAGGGGGATGAGTGGACCTCGGAGATCGTGGCAGAGTAAGGGGGGGGATGGAGATAAGAGGAAGAGTAACATGGAAAAATGTTCCCAACTGGGAATCTGGGTGCAGGGTTATTTCTGCAATTTCTAGAATTGATTCCAAAACAGGAAGTTTTAGAAAATAACCCAGTGGGGTGTCTGGCTGTCTCAATTGCAGTGTGTGATTCTTGATGTCAGGGTCATGAGTTTAAGCCTCACACTGGGGATAGTTTATTAAAAAAAAAAAGTTTGTTTGTTTGTTTTAAACAAAAAGCACACAAGGGCACCTGGGTGGCTCAGTCAGTTAAGCAACAAAATCTCGATTTTGGCTCAGGTTGCAATCTCGGGGTCATGAGATCGAGCCCCGACTTGAGCTCCACACTCAGCACAGAGTCTATTGAGATTCTCTTTCCCTCTCTCTCTATTCCTCCCATTGCTTCTTCTCTCTCTTCCTCTAAAAGAAATAAACAAAAGCTTTAAAAACAATAATTAAAAAGGGGCACCTGGATAGCTCGGTGGTTGAGCATCTGCCTTTGGCTCAGGACGTGATCCTAGGTCCTGGGATTGAGTCCCACATTGGGTTCCCCACAGGGAGCTGGCTTCTCCCTCTGCTTGTGTGTCTGCCTCTCTGTGTCTCTTATGAATAAATAAATAAAAATCCTTAAATATAATAATATAAAATAACCCACGAAATTCAGGTATTCACTCTAATTTAGAAGTCCTCATTTGGGAAGAACTAACTCATGCCAGTCCTTGACCCCAGTGCTGTCTAGCTGGGACAGTTCTTGCCACAGGAGGATGGGCAGGTGCCAGGGCTGAGGGCCCAGAGGCCTGCAGACCAAAGTGGGCCCTTCCCCACATGCTCGCTCTGGCTGGGAAGCGCCTCTCTTTGCTCTTCTACGGCAATTTGTCTCTATTTCTAAGTCAGATCTGGTTGTTCTCCTGGAGATTCGGTACAGCTATAATGGGCCAACCTTTTTTATTTTTTATTTTTTTAAAGACTTTATTTATTTATTCATGAGCGACACAGACAGAGAGGCACAGACACAGGCAGAGGGAGAGGGAGAAGCAGGCTCCATGCAGGGAGCCCGACATGGGACTCGATCCCGGGTCTCCAGGATCACGCCCTGGGCTGAAGGCGGCGCTAAACCGCTGAGCCACCCAGGCTGATAGGCTGACCTTTAAAGTCAATTGGGAAAGGCTATGCTGGCCACTAACCGTAACAGTCTTGTCTAGAAAAAAAAAATCTAAAAAATTTTTAAGACTGCTTTTAATATTACAACATGGCAAAAAAAAGGGATCACATGCCTTGTCCAAGTAGAGGTGAATTTGCTATTTGTCATGCGGGGAAAGTAGAAGAAAACCCCTGCTTTGGTGGATCAATTCATGCACGAGAAAAGGCAGGGTGACCATCTCTACAGAGGAGGATTAGGGCTTTCCCTCCCTCCAGCTTAATCCTATCCAAATGTTCTTCACGAAGTAAATTACTTTTATGTAACCAGAAACAAACGGTTTGGGGTAAAACTTTCCTCCAGCTGCACACCTTCCTTACGCCACAGGAGATGCCCATGCACACCTGATTGTCTGGTATGAGCTGGGGTATCACTAGTAGTTTTTTTAGGGCTGAGATGATTTTGACGCCGACAATGGCTACTGAACTCACACACAGTCTCTCAAACACGATTTTCCCTCCTATGCACTACGTGCCTGACCTCCGCAAGGAAGAGGGCTCTCTGCTGCCTGGGGAGGCCTCTGCCTGACCTCCGCAAGGAAGAGGGCTCTCTGCTGCCTGGGGAGGCCTCTGCGTGTTCCTCCTGCAGGATCACACTGGGTGGGCATCCACTCGCTCTCCAGTCCTCCCACCCACTCAACCGCACACTTTCCTAATGTTTGGAAATCAGATAAAGACATTTTTAAGGTCTCTGTAGAAATTTTAGAAACCAGCAATAGGTCCACTTGGCTCTGCAAGCCTGAGCAGGACTCGGGGATGTCCCTTACAAGGGTAAAGCCCACACAACCAGAGACCGAGATGCCCCGTGCCTCCATCTGCAAATCCATCGAGGTGTTCTCTCCTGACTCAACTAAACCCACCTCTCCACAGTTCTTCAGGCCAACAACAGCCAATGATGGGACCTGGCACTTGATATGCAAGTAACTTCACATCTGGCAACTCACTCGCTTTACGGAGGTGGCCACTGCGGCCAGACAGCAGCAGACTGGTGGATGGAAGTGCAGCTCCCAAGGGTTGCACTGGTGCTCAAGCCTGCGTCTGTGGACTCCAGGACTCGGCCCTGTTCCCTGGACCCCACTATCTTTAGCCACCATGGCTCCTGTGAAATGAGCCATCCTAGAAACGGAACATACTGGCAATCTCTCGCTGCAGTAATTGTGGGCAGTAAGTGGGGGACAGGGGCATTTGCTCTGCTCGAGGCTTTTTAAACAAAGCCTGCAGATTCTGTTTGGAAGGCTGCAGGCGGCTCGGGTTACCAGCTCTGACTAAGCCTTCTGAAGCAGAGTGGCCAGGCACCGGGAGCTCCTCTGCAATATGGACAGGCCTCCGCCTGTGACGGTCCAGCTCCTGTACTATCAGACACACATCTGTGATCTCAAGTCCCTGCCTAGAAAAAGAAGCGGTCTTTTCCACAAAACCAGAAATGACCGTCAGTTGGATTTAATGAACACGATAAATGCCAGAAAGGATATGGGGTCTGGTCCTTGTCCTTAGTTGTAACATCATCTGAGGTCTTTGCAAGGGCGTCCTATCAGCATTTAATCACAGCCCTGCGCTGGCTAGCCAAGCATTTGTTTGCTTCATGGCTCTCTGCTCAGGGAGCTCTGGGCAGCTTCTCTCAGTAGCTGGGCAGCGTTCGGTCCTGGCCTCAAAGACAGCGTCTTGCAAACCCCACGTACACCCTCCAGCTCTCAGTCCAGGCAAGTGGGAGGCCAGAAGCACAGTCACTCACGGCTGTGCTTGAGCTGCACAGGGCAGAGGCCTGATGTGTACTGAGCTCATTTTTAAGCTAGAAGGTTATAATTCTTCCCCCTTCAGTGGGTTCTGGTTCACAGTGCTGACCACACAGGTACAGAAAAAAAAGAAAACAAACATACTTGAAACATCATCAGTTGGACCTTACACGGCTACAGAGAGGACTCAGAAAAGTGGAGGGCACTGCCTAGTACTAGGGAGGCAGCGACAGCCGCATGGCTGGCCAAGGGGAACCCCAGCATTCCAGTCATCTGGGGGTGCAGCTCTCTGATCTCCCACAACAGCATGATTCAGAAAGAAGAGCCCAGGCCAGGAGTCAGAGTGGACTGGGTTTGGCCTGGCTCTTCCAGGCCATGTGACCTTGGTCCAGCCCCACTCTGAACCCTGAAAACCGATGACCTCATGCATCCCCTTGAGTTGAGAGCTTTAAAGCGGTTGGACAGCTTAACACCCCAGTCAATAAACAGCAGCCTCTTGACAAGACGTCTGAAACCCGAAAGCAAAATTACTACCAAAAAGCAGGAATGCTATAAGGCACACTTTAAGTCTTTATAAACATGCTTTAAACCAAACTGGGACATACACCAACCTGATTTAAGAGAAAACCCCAATACTGAAATCATCTTCTATTCCAATACTAACGTCGAAAATACGTTAGGCCAAACTAACCGAAAAGAAATGTGGCTCGTTTAATAAGAAACTCTGTGTTCACAAACCAGAGAGTATCACCTCATGCCCGGGAATAACAAAACGTCAGAGGGGCTTGGAACACACCTAGGGCAACCGAGTCATTTGACGGAAAATTAAAACCTAGGATGGGCAGGCGATGTGGACAAGGTCACAGAGGCAGAGCAGGGATGGGTGCCCGCACCCACACCCCCCGCATCCTTGGGTCTGGCACACACTGGGCGCAAAATATGTGATGGTGGCCGGCGGCAGGCAGGCGGGGTCTCCCACAAGGTACGGTTCGGGAAGGAGTGATTTCCAGGTTGAGGAGACGTCGGAGCTCGCAAGCAGACATCTCAGAATTCCGCTGGGAATTCTCGGCCTCTCCCACGTAAGCTAACACCGCCCCCCCCAACCCCCAGTGCGGGGACCGCGGGACGGCGACCTCACCCCCAGAAGCCCGCTGCCCGGGGCGCGACCCTAGGGGGGCTCGGGCCGGGTGTTTGCGTCCATCAGCACATTCACCCGTGTCAGACCTCGGGCTCCCCGGCCGGGACGGGCACGGTCTTGTGACATCGTGATACCAGACCTGCCTTTCCCGCGGACCTAAGCCGCGGCAGCCCGGGACGGCGCAGGGGCGGGGGCAGGGGCAGGGGCAGGGGCAGGGGCAGGGGCAGGGGCCCGGCCGCGCACTCCTAGACCCCGGGCGCGGGCGCGCGCGCGGGCGGGGCGGGCAGGGGCCCCCGGCGGCCCACGCACCTCCTCGGCCTGCTTGCGCAGCGCCTTCTCCCGCTCGTACTGGGTGAGCAGCTGCTCGTTGTCCTCGCGCAGCAGCTCCAGCTCCACCTCGTGCTCCTGGTTCTCGCTGAGCACCGAGTCCAGGTTCTCCAGCACGTTGACGACGAGCGGCATGAGCTCCTTGACCACCTCCTCGTCGTAGCAGTGGATGAGGCGCTCAAACTCGCGGTAGATGGAGCCGGCCAGGCCCGACACGCGCTCCGACATCACCGAGCCGGAGCAGTAGTCGTCCTGGTACACCACCACGCCGCCGCCCTCGTCCATCTGGATCTCCATCATCGCGGCCACCACCGCCGCCAGCGCGGCCCGCTGTCCCGCCCCGGCCGCCCGCCGTCTGCAGGCCGCGGCCCGTCGCCTCCCCGCCGCCGCCGCCGCTGGGGCCTCGGGGCTCAGGCGCCGCCGCCGCGGATGCTGCTGGGGATGCGGATGCTGCCGCTGCCGCCGCCGCCGCCTCGCCGCCGCCGCCGCTGGCGAGGCTGCGCCCGTCAGTCAGCGGCCGGAAGTCCTGCCGCCGGAAGTCCCGCCCGAGCCCCGCGCCGCCGCGCCGCTAGGGGTCGCGGAGCCCGTGACGCAAGGCAGGCGGCCCCCGGGACGGAAGCCCGGCCGAGCCCCGCCGGGGGCACTTCCGGTCCGGCGGGACCCCGCACGGCCAGCGGGCGGCTCACACCGTGTGCGGGTTCCCGCAGCCCCCACGGCACCGGCCCCGCGCAGTGACCTGCGTGTGCGCCGGGATCCACGGGGGGCGCGGTCCGCACGCCGTAGGGCTGCAGCGGTCCTCCCGACGTCAGCGCCGCGGCCACACACTCGTACCGCCCACCGCCGGCCCCCCCACCCCGGGGTCCCCTTGGAGCGCAGCCCCCCCACCCCGGGGTCCCTGGGTAGCGCAGCCCCCCGCCCCGGGTCGCCCCTCTTGTCCCCAGGTCCAGGTGCTGCAGTCCTGCGCGTCGCGGTGCTTCTCCAGGTCCCTGTTCACTGCTGTGCCACCCCCCCCCCCCCCCCCCCGGGGCGTCCCTCTCAGCGGTTGCACTTAAGATTTGTGTGTCCTTGATCCTAGTCTTCGCCTTGATGGGCTCCTCTTTCCTCCACTTGTAGCCACTTCTATGAAATCGCATTAGTAAACTTCGTTTTGAAGTCCCCTAATCCTGTCCTGCAGCCTCTGCGGCCCGATTGTGCCGCCTGTTGTGTCGGTTGACTCTTGCCCGGTTGCCGCTCCTTCCCTTCTGAACTAGGATCCTCTGGAACTTGGTGCGGACACTCTGAAGCCTGGATTTAGACTTGCCCCGAGGGACGTGCATTTTCTTTCACTGGCATCTGGGGAACACACAACCCACAACCTACACTTCCAGCTTAGGGTGGGGGAGCACATAGGTAGTGCTAATTCTAATTTAAATAAAAACGCAAACCTGCCATAGCTTAAAGCCAACAGAAACGTCCTAACCCTGGCTTTTACCTGAAGAAATGCTTCCCTGTCGGTGCATCCCAATCTGATTGCACCAGATCAACAAACTCTCCTGCAGATGGTGCCCTGTATATATGATGATACAAATAGACTCCTTGTAACCTAATTTGCTCTATGGGTGGATGCTCACCCACTCCACTAAGAGATAAACTAAGGTTTCCATGTCATCAGATTCAGATGATTGGATTTTGAAATGACTCGGCCATCCCAAGTTTCATGTCCAAAGAGCCTTAAAAACTACCAACCTCCTAGAAACGTTAGAAGCATTGATAAACTGATCCATGAAAAGGACTTAGCACACCTCTAGCAAATAATAGGCATGCAACATAGAACTGTTACATTTATTCTCAAAACGATGAGCCAGGACAAATATATTAAAATTTTCCTATTGAGCAGGAAAGCTTATGAGTGTTGCAGGGAATGCTGAAGACTTAGGCCTTAGGCCTTTCTTCAAAAACACGACCCCTTTGAAGAGTCCCTTAAGTGCTATCTGTAGTCGGGCAGTCCCCACTGTGAGAGGCCAGCTTTGCCACCAACCTTATTGGGTTTTATTACTAACATAATTGGGCAAATTTACTGGAAATCGGCTAAAACAAAATGAAGTTTTAACAAGATGATATGCTGGATAATTCCTGGTGCTTACTGAAGGAGGCCACTAGTGCACTTGTGCACCCAGGGAACCTAAGCTACAACTTGCTTTAAAGTAAAATTTACTTTCAGATTTGTTAGATAATGTGAGATTTTTTTTTTTCTCACTAAAAACCCCTAAAACGTGAGAACACAGGTTTTAAAAGTTCCACTTGCCCCTGGCTCCGGGGCGCAATGGATGACTGGGCTTCCGGCACTTGCTGTGAGGAGCACTGGGTGATGGATAGAAATGCTGAATCACTGTACTGTACACCTGGAACTAATCATACACTGTATGTTACCTAGAGTTTAAATAAAAACTTCAAAGTTCTACTGTAATTTGCTAGAGTCACCTAGTTCCCTGTAATGTCCCCGTTGATTCTTCCTACGCTTAATTTTGATGGCATCTCATAGCTCACACATAAAACAGGAATATTTCATTCATGACCTCCAAGAATACTGATGAAGGAAGTGAGAAAAAATGAACTGGATAACACAGGAGAAATATACAGCCTCACAAAGTTTGGAAAATAATAGAACAAGTTACACTGTGGAAAAAGCCAGTACATTTCTGGAGAAAAGCACAGGACATTTCTGGAGAAAGCACAGGACACGAAAGGGCAACACTTCACGTTTGCTGTTTACTCCATCACCGTAACATAGGTGGAGCTACCGTGTTCTTGGTCCTTCCAGACATGGCCACTGCCTGGTGCTTGGAGACCAATGAGTTAATTCCCCAGGCCTGAGCTGGCCTGTTGCTGGACCAGCTGCTACAAACGCGCAGTGATGCCAGCGCCTAGCCCAGATCTTGGGACATGCTCTGCACTCAGACATGTTTGCAGATGAACAAATGAACACGGTGTCAGGTAGTGTATGTCAGGTTTTTCTTTTTTTAGATAATATTTTTCATTCATTCATTCACTCACTCATTAGAAAGAGAGAGCAAGCAAGCGAGTGTACATGCCTGTGAGCAGAGGGAGAAAGTCCAGCAGACTCCCTGCTGACTGCGGAGCCCAACTCAGGGCCCCATGTCGTGACCCCGAGATTGTGACCTGAGCCAAAATAAATCAGAAGCTTAACTGAATGAGCCACCCAGGTGCTGTGGTGTTGGCCTGGGTTCAGCAGGTATGGTGCGGGGGGACGGGGGTGTTTGTGCGCATCTCCAAGCAGATGGCCCAAGCTGGATCTCATCCACCCTAGATCCATGTAATATATACAGATGTCGTTTGCTTTTAGGCCACATGAAAATACGTAATGTGTAAGATGGAAAGATACTCAAGGCGTGCCTTTTTTTTTCTTTTTTTTTTTTTTAAAGAGTTTATTTATTCATGAGAGAGAGAGAGAGAGAGAGAGAGAGAGAGGCAGAGACATAGGCAGAGGGAGAAGCAGGCTCCATGCAGTGAGCCTGACGTGGGATTTGATCCTGGGTCTCCAGGATCATGCCCTGGGCTGAAGGCAGGCACTTAACCACTGAGCCACCCAGGAATCCCCAAGGTGTGCCTTCTTTATAGGACTTTAACCTACTGGCAGACCAAAAGCTCAGCACTCATCTGCTCTTACCAGGCTGGTTATGGAGTTTCAAAGTCCACTTGGAGGCAAGTTCAACACTTCCAGTTCTTTAGGAAAACAAATGGTGTAGGAGAACAAGGAATCCTTACCTTTAACTAACAGAAACCCAAAAGAAACTGGCATATCCCTGCTCATTCTACTCAAAGCTGTCTTTGGTTTCCAAATTAAAAAATTTTAAATCCATAATCTTTGAGAAGATTATTTTGGGCATCCTCTGGCTAAGTGGGGGAAAAAAGGCAAAGCCCTTCATCACAGAAAAGCTGTAAGGCGAGGATAGGGCTCAGGCACCGGACAACAGGTGTTAAGGAAAGCACGCATGGACATGCACACAAAGAACTGACCAGCAAAGACATCGAGGACATGATTGCTACATTTAATTCAATGGTTATACCCAATCCTGTCTTGTAAAAACAAAACACCCCTATCAAAACTACATTGTGATGTGAGTACAGGTTTCTCGTTTTTGATACAGCTCTAGAAAAAAGTTGGCACCAAATGCACATTAAAAAACGTTTTAAGGCTTAATGAAAATACAGACTAAGGATTCCAAAATGCAGCTTAGAGGTTGATAACAGGATGCTGAGTTAATGAACCTTCCAAATACAGGCAGTCCCCGGTGTATCGAGCATTTCCCAAATATAAATGGCCACATCCATCGGGCTCACAGGAGTAGAAGTCCTCTCCTGCTTCTCTGTGACCAGGCTACCAGGCACCTAAACCCACTTCTTCAGCTCCAGGGAGGGAAGGGCGGGGAAAGCAGGAAGGGAGGGCACCCGTCTGTACTGCACAGAGGCTCCTGGTCAGTTCCCCTGTGCCTCCATCCCTACTTCTGCTCCCCACTTCCACCCAAGATCCCTGCTATGGACAGAACGAGGGAGCTCTTCCTCTCACTGGGTGGAGAGCGAGTGCAGGGGTGAAGCCATGGGAACCAGCACTACAACAGCAGCATTCTTGGCAATTCAGCCTGGCGTTCACATATCAGTCTCTTGCATGTTAAAAACCACAAGACAGTCATAAGTGGTAGTTCATTTTTACCATTAGGACATCGTGTTAAGCAAAAGTTAGTGTGTTTGGGCTTGAACCCTAACTACCATTAATGACTTTTTCTAATGGGGAAAAAAATGTTCTGAATTCCAAACAACTTTCCTATAAATGACCATTTGCAGGGTGCAGACAGGACTTGAGAGTCACATGGAATGAGTTTCTTGCCTCCCAAGTGAACCGGGCAGTGGAAAGGAAAAGTGTCTTTGGTTGACAAAACCACGTGCAGATCCCCCCAGCATGCCAGGTGTGAAAGGTGGAGCTTGGCAGGCAGCTCTGGCAGGCACTTAAGTGACTAAGCCACTGTGGGTGTGATGAAACGCAGCGCTGTTGCTTTTCTAAATTTCTGTAATGATGCAGGTATTCTTAGCATCTGGCACTGGCTTTGTAGGCACTCATACCAAGAGGCGCCCCCACCCAAAGCCTGTGCCCTTGGTCCAATGTGAGGTATGAGGACAGAGACGGTAGCCCTGTAGGTGCCAACTGGGAGAACCTTTGCCTGAGGGGACCGAGGCAACTGGCCAGCCTGTTATCTCTGCTGGCAAGTATCAGGGAATAGGCCAGTTGGGACTTGGATGTCAAACTACTTTCTGGCCCCAGGTCTCTAGGTCTCTTCTGGAAACTGAGAGGTTCTGCAAAGTTTTAGAAAGAGCAGCTAAGCAAACTTTTTTCCTCCTGGTTGTACCTGAGCAACTGACTATTTCCTAGAAAGGTGCGAGAAATAAGGCAGAGTCAAGAGTTACTTAGGTAAAGCTGGTATTTTAGGAAAGCTCTTTAGATAATATTAAAGATTCAACCCTAAGAAGCATCGCTCCTTCCCACTGTCAACAGGAGTAAAGATGTATGGAGGACTTAGGTAACCCTACTGCCTGGATGCATGTGGGAGGTTCTGTAGCTGCAGGAGTCAGGGGGCTCGCCAAAAGGAAGAGCCGTGGCTGGAGAAGGGAGCTGCCCGCATCCTTGGAGCCGGGCACAGGCCTAGACTGGAGGCCGCCAAGGAAAAGAGGGAAGAATTCACGGCCAAACCAGCCTGGGGATGAACAGCCTGAATCCTATGTAAGGTCTGGCCAAGCTGGCAGATGGCAGAAACGGAGCACCTCAGAGGATTAGGGCACAAAATCTTTCTGTAAATCATGAGACTGAGAACGACTTTTTGGTTTTTGTGGACAGCTGCCGAGGACCAGCAACCGAGGTGGCTCAGGAAGTGTGCAGAGCGACACATGGGGGCTGACCGCAAAGGAGGCAGCAGGGGCCCACGGCGGCCGGCCCAGGGACAGGGACGGTCCCGCAGTGAACGGGGTGAGGACCTGAGGGGCCAGCCAGACACCCCTGGTCCCCACCAGCAGTGGTTTGGCCCGTGCCTCACTCCTCCACTGCCAGCAACACACAGGCTGTTTTTTATTTTCTTGCCAAGACTTCAAGTTTAAACTCTGCTACCGTGTCGGTGATTCCTGGACCCCAGGCAACCAGCGGTGTGCTCGTGTGGCGAAGACTGTGGGCAGCCCTACGTCCCTGGGCCTAAGCGCCGTTGGGTGCCACCTGCCCCCAAGCCCCTCACACAGTCCCGTCACATCTGCAGTTACCAGTGAGTCCCATTTCATCCCCACCGAGAGGTCTCTTGGCAGTCTGCATGGTGATGTCCTCCGCGGCTGTGATGGCAGCAGAGCCCGAGAGGCGCCCCCAGATACACAGCAGACCCTCTCCCCACCGGGTTCCTGTGGACTAAAAGAAACTATAGTATTTGAAATCCTATCTCTTCGGTTTCTTGACTGGCTACAGGGGAAGCAGCAGCCTCTCTTAGTAGAAGGAGATACTGGATTTGCCTCCAGGTGGGTTGAGGACTTTGTTGTGAGAACGAGGCCTTGGGCCCAGCCTGGGCTCGTGGCTGTCACCTGTGGGCATGGGTTGCTGGGCGCGGCCTGCTTCTCCAGGGCCTCCCTTCTCACCGGGCTCTTCTCTGGGTGACGTGCTCATTGCGGCTGTGGGACAAAGTCACATGCCATGCTGTTAGAGGCCACCCATGGACCAAACAGGCTGGCTGGCCGGTCACGATGGGAAAAGAGGAGAGCACCCAGCAAGGCTTCCATCTTGTCCCAAGAAGCCTTTGATTAGCAGAGATCGTTCCTGAAGTAGGCACAAACCTGGGCCTTCATACTATAAAGTCCCGAATAAATTCCTGAGTAAGTTATTTCTTTACACTGCTTGGACCCCATTCCCCTTTCTTCGACATCAAGGATAAATAAACTTTCTCAAATTGAACACAGAAAGAAGAGGGAGCTCACCTTATCTGGGGATCCAGCAAGGTGATTGATGCAAGGCTAGTTGACCCTCGCACTCGGACTTTCTAGATAAAGGAATGCCCCCTGCCCAGTGCGAGGTGGGGCTCCGAGGCAGCACCTCTGCCCTGGGTGGGCCTCACGGTCTCCCTTCTCACTTTGCGGCTCTCTTGCTCCCCCCCCCCGCCCCCCCGCCGGCCCTGCTCTTTTGCATCAGTACAGCCTGGGCTGCACTTGCTCGGATTCATTAAAGGCTCCAGAGCCCTGCCCTTCACTACATGAGATCAGCTTCCAGAAGGGGAGCCCTGGCCGTCGACCTAGGCTGACCTCCAATGCTTAGTGAGCGGCTGGAGGAGACCAGCTGGAAAATTTTCTACCTGAAATAACAGCCCATTTCCCTGGCGTTCTTCAAATACTAGGTATCCTCTTGGCAACACACATAACCTTGCTTCTTTTTGTCCGCAGGCCTGGAAGGGTCACGGAATATTCCCTCTCACCCTTGGGGCTGCACCAGCAACTCTCCCAGCGCAGGAGCACCCTGAGGAAGGGACACAAAATAGCAGCTCACCTGTAGGGGACGATTTGGGGTCTTCTCCTTCACACAAGAGCACGTGGTCCTGCAATAAGGCAAAGCCTCGGTCAGCACATGATTCAGACATTTTACCCTCATTCAAATGGATAAGGACAATCAGGGCACAAAGGGGTTTATTTTTAAATTTTAAACATGTTTTTTTTTTACTGTGGAGAATTTTCGCCATGAGCAAAGTGGAGGAAGCAGTGCCATGAACACCCTGCAGCCTGCAGCAGCAGCAGCTGACTCACCGCCATCAGATCTCAGCCACACATGTCCAACCAGGGTCCCTCCACCCTTTGGGAGATTATTTTTTAAAGCAAATCCCAGATATTTCAATCACCCACAAATATTCCAAGTGGCTTTTAAAACTGTCCTTTAGGGATCCCTGGGTGGCGCAGCGGTTTGGCGCCTGCCTTTGGCCCAGGGCGCGATCCTGGGGACCCGGGATCGAATCCCACGTCGGGCTCCCGGTGTATGGAGCCTGCTTCTCCCTCTGCCTGTGTCTCTGCCTCTCTCTCTCTCTGTATGACTATCATGAATAAATTAAAAAAAAAAAAAAATTAAAAAAAAAAAAATAAATAAATAAATAAAACTGTCCTTTAGGGGCACCTGGGTGGATCAGACGGCTAAGTGCCTGACTCTTGATTTCAGCTCAGGTCATGATCTCCAGGTCATGTGTGGGATTGAGCCCCACATCCCGCTCCCTGCTGAGTGGGGAGCCTGCTTCTTCCTCTCCCTCTGTACCTCCCTGTGCGCATGCATGTACTCTTTCTCTCAAATAAATAAGTAAATAAAAACTTTAGGAAAAAAAAAAAAAGTCCTTTAAAAAAACCCCATAACCGTAATAGCACCCTCACAACTGTGAAACTAAATGACACCTTAAGAGCCTAACACCTGGTCAAATTATCAAACAGAACTGTGTTGTCACGGTTCATCCATGAACCGGGTGCATCTTTATTCCTCCTCATGGCCGGTAACATCCCATTATATGTGTGTAGCATATTGTTTATTCATTCACCTATTGGTGGACGCTGGTTGCTTCTGCCTTTTGGCTACTGTGAATAATGCTATTAAAACAGGTGTAGGGGATCCCCGGGTGGCTCAGCGGTTTAGCACCTGCTTTCAGCCCAGGGCATGATCCTGGCGTCCCGGGATCAAGTCCCACATCGGGCTCCCTGCATGGAGCCTGCTTCTCCCTCTACCTGTGTCTCTGCCTCTCTGTGTGTCTCTCATAAATAAATAAATAAAATCTTTAAAACAAAACAAAACAGGTACACAAGTTACCTGTTTGAATGACTGTCTTCAACATTTTGGGCCGTACACTTAAGAGTGAAGTGACAGGATCATATGGTAAGTTCTGGGTCACCTACTTCGGACACTGTCCACTGTCTCCCTCCGGGGGTGCACCACTTTGCACTCCTAACAGCAATGCCAGCTCAACTTTACTGGTTGTTTTGTGCAAAGAGGAATCTCATTGTGGTTTTGACTTGCATTTCCCCCAAACATCTAAGAATGCTGAGCATCTTCTATGTTTATTGACCGTTTGTATGTCTTCTTTGGGGAAATGTCCATTCGAGTCCTTTCTTCATTTTTGAATCTGGCTGTCATTTTGTTGCTAAGCTTTGCGAATTCCTTACATGTTTTGGAGAATAAACCTTTATCAGTAATAGGATTAGTTTTTTTTTTTTTTTAATTATTTTTATTCATGAGAACATAGAGAGAGAGGCAGAGACACAGGCAGAGGGAGAAGCAGGCTCTCTGTGGGAAGACCAATGCAGGACTCAATCCCAGGACCCTAGGATCACATCTTTAGCCAAAGGCAGACACTCAACCAGTGAGCCACCCAGGCACCCCAGATGATAGGATTTTTAAGTATTCTCTTCCATTCTGTGGGCTGTCTTTTCACTCTCTTGATACTATCTTTTGATGCACTTAAGTTTTGAAAATTTTTTTGTTAGAGATTTTTTTAGTCATCTGTATACCCAGCATGGGGCTCAAACTCACAACCCTAAGATCAAGAGTCTCATGTTCCACCACCTGAGCTGGCCAGGCAATCCCAAAGTTTTAAATTTTAACGAAGTACACTTTATTTATTTAAATTTTGTTGCCTATGTCCTGGTGTCAACCACTGCCAAAACCACTTCAAGACTGTGAAGAATCAGGGTACCTGGCTGGTTCTATCGGTGGAGCGTGTCAACTCTTGATCTCAAGGGTCGTGAGTTTGAGCCCCACATTGGGCATAGAGATTACTTAAAATCTTAAAAAAAAAAAAAAAAAAAAAAAAAAAACCCAAAAAACAAAACAAAACAAAAAACAGAAAAAGATTGTAAAGATTTGTCCATTTCTTCTAAGAATCTTAGGAGGCCTTAAATTACATCTTTGATCTATTTGTATTGACTTCTATATACTGTGTTAGCTGAGGGTCCACCTTTACTCTCCAGCATGTGCAGATGCAGTTGTTCTGGAGCCACTGGTATAAGAGACGAGGAGGTCCTTCCCCCATCAAGTGATCCAGGCCCCCTTGTGGAAGCACTAACTGCACAAAGGTGTGCAGATTTATTTGCTGGCTCTTCATTCTACTCCGGGGGACTGGAGGTCTGCCCTTAGGCCAGCACTACACTGTCTGGACTGAAACTCTGTAGTGATTCTGAGACTGGGAAGTGAGAAGCCTCCAAATCTGTTCTTCATTGTCATGCTGTGTGGCTAATATTCAGGGTCCCCTGAGATTTCCTATAAATTTTAGGATAGGTCTTTCCATTTTTTTCAAGAAAAAAATCAAACCAAACTAAACCAAATGGTTGGGACTTTGGTAGGGACTGTATTCTTTTTTCCCTTGGGGGTGGGGTGTAGAGAATCTCAAGCAGACTCCCTGCTGAGCGCAGACCCTGATGCAGGGCTCCATCTCACAACCCTGAGATCATGAACTGAGCCAAACTGAAGACTTGGACACTTAACTGAGCCACCCAGGCGCTGATAGGAAATCTATTCAAAAATCCCTTTTTAATCATCAGGATTACTGACTGCCCTCTAGTGATTGCTATGACAAGTCCTCTATTTTGCATTACTCTGAGTCCCAGTGACATCAATTAATATGAGGTATGGTCTGATTTGGGCTTGATTTTTCAACAACAAAAATTTTTTTTTTAAGATTTTATTTATTTATTCATGAGAGACAAAGAGAGAGGCAGAGACACAGGCAGAGGGAGAAGCAGGCTCCATGCAGGGAGCCCGATGTGGGACTCAATCCTGGGACTCTAGGATCACGCCCTGGACTGAAGGCAGGCGCTCAACCACTGAGCCACCCCAGCGTCCCTTTCAACAAGAATTTAAAGGTGGTCTACAATGTTTCATAAGGAGGTTATTTTTGGTTGTCCCTTGTTTTGTGATGTTAACTGATATTGAGATACAAGATTTCATTAAAGTCCGCAAAATGATGATACGTGAACTGTTACTCCTTCTTCATTTCTGGCTGAAAGGAAAGTTGCTTCAGCAGTAGCCCCCCTGGGGCATAGCTCATGTAGAGACACTGGCTGGTGCCATACTCTGTCTCCTGCCATTCTCCAATCAAATTAAGACTTTTTTTTTTTTTTTTTTTTTTTTAGGATTTTATTCATTCATTCATGAGAGAGACAGAGAGAGAGGCAGAGACACAGGCAGAGGGAGAAGCAGGCTCCGTGCAGGAAGCCCGACACAGGACTTGATCCCGGGACCCCAGGATCATGCCCTGGGCCAAAGGCAGGCGCTAAACCGCTGAGCCACTTAGGTACCCCAAATTAGACTTTTTAATTTTTTTTTATTATTATTTATTCATGATAGTCACAGAGAGAGGAGAGAGAGGCAGAGACACAGGCAGAGGGAGGAGCGGGCCCCACGCAAGGAGCCCAACGCGGGACTCGATCCCGGGACTCCGGGATCGCGCCCTGGGCCAAAGGCAGGCGTCAAACCGCTAAGCCACCCAGGGATCCCCCCAAATTAGACTTTTAAAAATATTATTATAGGGCAGCCCGGGTGGCTCAGCGGTTTAGCGCCGCCTACAGTCCAGGGCCTGATCCTGCAGACCCGGGATCGAATCCCACATCGGGCTCCTTGCATGGAGCCTGCTTCTCCCTCTGCCTATGTCTCTTCCTCTCTCTCTCTCTCTCTTTCTCTCTCATGAATAAATAAATAAAATCTTAAAAAAAAATAAAAAAATTAAAAAAATAAAAATATTATTATAAACCCAAGAAATCTAAATACCAGCTGAATTTTAATCCAATGCAGTTATTGTACTCAGTGATGACCACTAAAAGCAGTGAAATTTTCGAATAGCCTCAGTGCCCTGGGGCAGAGTGGAGCAGCAGCCCACGGGCAGAGGGCGCATTTCTCCGTGGACTCAGGGAGGCTGTGGAACCACCACAAAGACCACACTCAGCAAAATCCGTGCTGGCCACTCAGCCTCTTCCTGGTAACACCCACACCTACCTGAGAGCCTTTTCAAAGAGTCATTAGCTCAATTTTTGTTTCTCTTACTTTCACAATTGCTACCTGAATGTAGCCCATACCTTGGGTTTGTTTGGGTGTGCCAACGGTGAGGTGGCAGCCACGGGGGACCCAAAAATGTCACTGGTCTTCCCACCAGGTGGGTTCAGACGCTGTCGAGTCTGCACAGGTGTGGATTCGTCAAAAATACCACTTCCTTTCCCCCCTGCAGAAACAATTACACACAGTGAGCAACCCACAACAGCCACCTGGCACCACCCTCCACCTTCACTACTTCAAGGTCCTGCCCTCATGGGACACCCAGTGCCAGTCCCCAGCTGAGGCCAACAAGGAGGGGGTGATGACGCTGGTGAGGGTTCCTAAAGACCTATGTCTTTATCAGGGGCCTGCTGGGACCTTCATTCCTGGGCTGGGCCCTAGATGCAAGACAGTAAGATGGCATAGAACAGCATTTCCCATTTAGAACTTCCTTAACCTTGAACTTGTGCTGTCCTGTTAAAGACTCATCTTCATCAAACCCATGAAAAATTCTTTATGTTCAAAGCAAACAAGTATTCCATTTTTAGGTCAGATAGATAGAACTGAATTTAACAACACGCCATACTCAAGGCAGACCTGTAATCTGGAAAATAACACCATTAGTCATTCTTCTGACCTCATTCTGGCCGGAACTCCCAGTGACAAATAGATACGTCAGCAAATTATGGACACTTAACATCCTACATGCAGCTCTAGGTGATGCGATGAGTCGTAACGAAAACATGCTTCTGACAAGTAACTTCTCATGAGCTGATGATTCTGGCCAGACATCAAAGTCCACGCCCGGACTCCTCCGTTAGGCAGAAAGACGGCTGCCGCACACCACCAGCTGGCTGCCTCTCTGCTTGGCAAACGCCAGTGCCTTTCCCCAGAGAGCTGTGCTACTGGAGGTGGGCCGCCACTCGTGGCCCTGGGGCACCGAGGACTCACAATCTCATAAGTGGAAAGAAAGGTGTGTTGCACTAAGGGGCGGGCCGACAACACAGCCTCCTTGGTCTCTCTGTGCCCCCAGATGCTCAACTGTCAAACGGGCAAAACAGAAGGACGAGCTTCACTGGTCCCTTCAATGGCTCACAGCAGCTCAGACATCAGGTGCCTAGAACGCTGCCAGAGACATAAATGCTCAACAGACGTTCACTCTACTTTCCTCGTAGTGATAAGGGAACTCTCCACGACAGATACACCGCTCGGTGAAAAGAGGCACGAAACCATCTACACAGGGTGCGAGGTTTTGATGTACATTGAGGGGTCACCATCCACCTCCACCTCAGTCCCAGAATGTGGCTCCCGATATGGGCCGTGAGCACAGGACAAGGGACTGATGGGTTGTGGGACTCAACACTGTTTAGCATGTCCTTTCTCAGAGCTTTCATCTTTACTCTTTTCAAGAACCCATATGGAAAACAGTCACTTCCTGGCTATAATCACCCAGGCCACTAACAAACACAATGTGCATGACTAGACCCTGTGGGCTCCCCGGGGAAGGACTCGAGCTCCTGCTGGCTGTCACACCCATCGTAAGGGTGCCTGCAGCCAGAGTGGCCCCGGGGATGCAGTTTCCTGGGGACGTGGAGAAGTGCAAGCCCAGTGAAGACTGGAACAGAGCGCAGGAAGCAGCACTTTTGGGGCTGGAGAACAGGCCAAGAATGTGTGAGGCTGCCTGTGCCCAAGATGCACGCACGCCCTGTCATGTTAATGCCCACAGGCCGCCCGCCGTCCCGGGGGCTGCAGACGCCCACACTGCATGGTGCTGGGCTGCCAGGTGAAGCCCCTGTGCGGTCCCTTGCTAACTCTGAGCCTGGACACGTGGCCTTAACCTCCTGGCTTCAACTATCAACCCTAAGGAGGCCACAAGGAGCAAGAGTACTGACCCAGGGCCACTGGTGAGATAAGCAAGTTAATCCATGTCAAGCAGGCAGAGGGTGCCGGGCACAATGAGCCCTCAGTGATGCTGCAAGGCTGCCATCAGCAAAAATGTCTCCACCACAAACTGGGGAAAGCATTCCATCCATACTGTGCTGTTTCCGGTTGTACAACAAAGGCTTAATTATTTTAAAAATACTCATTCAGGGCAGCCAGGGTTGCTCAGTGGTTGAGCATCTATCTGCCTTCAGCCCAGGGCGTGATCCTGGAGACCAGGGATCAAGTCCAGCATCAGGCTCCCTGCATGGAGCCTGTGTCTCTGCCTCTTTCTTTTTGCGTCTCTCATGAATAAATAAAGAAAATCTTAAAAAAAAAAAAAAAAAAAAAAAAAGCTCATTCAGTGTTTTGAAAAATGAAACATAAAAGTAACTCAATTTAAAGTTCTTGGCTAAAAAAATTTTAAAAAATAAAGTTTTTGGCTAAAGACACTGCTCATCAAAAAACTGTCTTTAAATTATGAAACATAACAAATGTTTCTAAGATATAATAATCACAAATAACAACACCCAGGTAACTACCACCTGGAAAGTACAGAGCAAGACTGGCTTCCAGAACCCTGGGTGTCCTTCCTCACACCCCAGGTCACCAAACACCTGCATTTCCTGGAGACCATAAACTTTTTGACTGGGTGTATATCCAACTCTGAACAACGGAGCTCTATTTCTGCACTTTATAAAACGGAATCACCCTGCATGTCTATTAGTCAGCATTTTACCAGAAAGATGAACTCAGCTTTGAAGAAGGAAAAGGTGCTTGATTTCAGCCATAAAGATAAATTCAAGATATGCTTTTTAAAGAGATTTATTGGGGATCCCTGAGCCCTGGGTGGCTCAGTGGTTTAGCATGTGCCTTTGGCCCAGGGCATGATCCTGGTGTCCTGGGGTCAAGTCCCGCATCGGGCTCCCTCCATGGAGCCTGCTTCTCCCTCTGCTTGTGTCTTTGCCTCTCTGTGTCTCTCATGAATGAATAAATAAAATCTTAAAAAAAAATACAGATTTATTTACATCAGAGTGTGAGCGCATGCATGTAATTGGGAGAGGCACAGGGAGAGAATCTCAAGCAGACTCCATGCTGAACGCAGAACCCAATGTGGGGCTCAATCCACGACCCCGAGATCATGACCTGAGCTGAAATCAAGGTCAGACACCTAACTGACAGATCCACTCAGGTGCCCGTAAGATAGGCTTTTTTCAGAACCAAAATGCAAGATAGACACCCTGCTGGCAAAGCGGTGAGCACCTCTTACGACCAGAGTGTCCACCAACATTTCAAACTAATCCAGCAATTCCATTTTGAAACACTTTTCCCAACTCATTCTTCAGGTCTAAGTTAAGAGCGTGAGCTCTGGAGTCAGGCAAGCTGGGATCCAAGGGCTGACTGTGCCACACCTGGGTGTGAGCTCCGGGGATGGCAGTGAATCTCCCTGGGGCCCCACCTACCCCCTCCGAGTGCAGACGGGACTCAACGAATACATGGAAAGCAGTGAGCACAGCCCCCGGCAAATACCAAACTGTCCCCACATCTCAACCACCAGTTAGAATAGGGAGTACACTGTGGGGTAGACGTGAGCCAGGAACCAGCAGGGCCCACCCGTGAAGGGTAAAGAACCACTGGGCATGACAATCCTTGGCTAATGCCCGTCACACCCTCCGTCCTGGACACATTTCTCAACCAGGCCCCCTCAGCAGAGGGCAGGAGTCAGGTCAGCTGCAGGGGGAACACACTGGAAGTTGCCTCTTTCAGCCGTCCCTTGAGAATCTGTCCCAGATGGTCTTTTTTTTTTCTTTCCTTCCTTCCTTCCCTTCTTCCTTCCTTCTTTTATTTCAAGATTTTATTTATTTATTCATGAGACACACAGAGAGAGGCAGAGACACAGGCAGAGGGAGAAGTAGGACCCCCACAAGGAGCCAAAAGCGGGACTCAATGCTGGACCCAGGGTCACATCCTGAGCCAAAGGCAGATGCTCAACTGCTGAGCCACCCAGATGTCCCATCACAGATCGTTTTCAAAGAGCACTTGGCAGGACAGAAAACAGACCCCAAACAATAGCGCCAGGAGAAGCAGGAACCGAGTTCTGGCGGTTGTCACAACATCTTGTGACCACGCGCTACATAGAAGCGTTCTCTCTCTCTCTCTCTCTCTGGTCATGAGAGGCCCAGGCTGTCCGCTGGGGAACCAGAGGAGGCTGGGGGTCTGCAAAGTGGCACCACCCCCAAACTGCCATACGTTCCAGGGACCTGGACACCCCAGGGGCAGCTCCAGACACTCTGTTGAGCCAGCAGCCTGTTACAGGTACACGGGCTAACGGACTGTGCCTTTTCTGCTATCGGTGATACGAAGGATATGCAGGGCTGACCACTCCAGCCCCACACCTGTACGCTAAAAACCATGAGAGTGTTACTTTTAAGAACCACCTGTTGCAGGGCAGCCCTGGTGGCACAGCGGTTTAGCACCGCCTGCAGTCCAGGGCATGATCCTGGAGGCCCAGGATCGAGTTCCACATCGGGCTCCCTGCATGGAGCCCGCTTCTCCCTCTGCCTGTCTCTCTCTCTCTCTCTCTGAATGAATAAATAAATCTTAAAAAAAAAAAAAAAAAGAACCACCTGTTGCTTCTACTATATCCACAACTTTAATCCTCCACCCCCACCCTCTCTGTCAAAAAACAACCAAACACAAAACTAGCTTTTGTTTTTTTTTTTTTAACAAATACTAATTTTATTTTATTTTATTTTATTTTTTTAATTTTTATTTATTTATGATAGTCACACAGAGAGCGAGAGAGAGAGAGGCAGAGACATAGGCAGAGGGAGAAGCAGGCTCCATGCAAGGAGCCTGATGTGGGACTTGATCCTGGGTGTCCAGGATCACACCCTGGGCTGAAGGCAGGAGCCAAACCGCTGAGCCACCCAGGTGTCTCATGAAAAACGTTTATATGCACAACTTACACAAAGTTTGTGAAATTGCAAGGTGCCTGTGGTAAACTTGGGAGAGCCTCCCTGGTGGGAACCAGAATCCCATCATCTGTCTCTGATTCCTTAGTGCCTGGACTCAGCCAGGGTCTGCTGACATAGGAAGGAGGATTCAAGAATGATTGAGCTGGGGGCGCCTTGGTGGCTCTTGATTTCTGCTCAAGTCATGATCTCAGGGTCGCGAGATCAAGCCCCGCGTTGGCCCCTATGCTCAGCATGGAGTCTGCTTGAGATTCTCTAAGACAAATAAAACTTAGGAAAAAAAAAACAAAAAACAAAAAACAAGAATGACCAAGCCACCTTCAAGACAGCAAGTAAAAGTCAGAACAAGACCATCCTTACATTCTAGAACTCTGACAGCAAGGGATAACCTATGCCAGAAAATATGTGAAAGGGGTCAATGCAAAGAAATAAAAAATGTCATCAAAAGAGCAGCATAAAACAGAACAAGCAGAGGTGAAAGGATGGAGGATTCAGGGAGGCCCATACCTGGGGGATTGGTCCTCTTAGGGATGTTCTGAGGTTCTTCAGTTGGTCCAAAAATATTAGATGCCATCCTATTGGGCCTGCTTGAAGGAGCAGCTTCTTCTGGACTTCCAAAAAGATTGCTGGCCTCTCCTCCTGGGGGCTTCATGGCCCTGGGAGCACAGAGCAAGTGTGAGACACAGAGGGCTGATGGGGCTATCACCCGCCAGGCGGTCCGGCGCAACTACGCAGGGAACGTGTGCCTTCTCATGTCCACACACCGTGATTATTTAGCACCGGCAGGACTGTCTACAGCCAGCCACACAGCAAGCAAACTTCTCCACTGTCCTGAAAGCTCTCTTTGTCTACCGGGGTTAAGGCAAAAACCCTCTAGAAACGTATATGCTTGGAAATTATTCCTGTGACCTCCTGCTATGTAAAATTAGTTTCCCTAAAACAATGTGGCAAACTGACCCACATTTACTAACTTTAATGCTGATTTTAATTAGTACACGAGTGTTTAATACTACAAACACACTCAGGCGCCTGGCCGGCTCAGTCGGTGGAGCATGTGACTCTCCATCTCAGGATCGTGGGTTTGAGCCCCATGGTGGTTGTAGATAGGAGTTAAAAAATAGATTAAAAAAATTAAGACAGGGATCCCTGGGTGGCGCAGCGGTTTGGCGCCTGCCTTTGGCCCAGGGCGCGATCCTGGAGACCCGGGATCGAGTCCCACGTCGGGCTCCCGGTGCATGGAGCCTGCTTCTCCCTCTGCCTATGTCTCTGTGTCTCTGCCTCTCTCTCTCTCTCTCTGTGTGTGACTATCATAAATAAATAAAAATTAAAAAAAAAATTAAGACAATACCATAAACACATTCAGAACATCTGCTAAAAGCTTACTATCTGCGTCCACCCTTCCATGGGCCTTATGCAGCAACCCTCTAAGGGAGCCAGTATTTCCATGGATGACGAACCTGAGACAAAGAAGCGTCACTAGAAACATGACGTGGGAAGTAGCAGAACCAGAACACAAACCCAGGCAGTCTGGCTCCAGAGCTCAGACTACACCCTCCGGCTTCTCCTAAAGGCCTCTTGAGAAAACAAGGGTCAGGACTGATGTGCAGAATCCACACAGGGAGAGCCATCTCCCGTCCCTGACAACGGCAGGCTCGTCACAAAGGTCAGAGGGCACACCTGCTGGCACCACTCTTCTTTTTTTTTTTTCTAAAGATTTTTATTTATTTATTCATAGAGACAGAGAGAGAGAGAGGCAGAGACACAGGCAGAGGGAGAAGCAGGCATCATACAGAGAGCCTGACGTGGGACTCGATCCAGGGTCTCCAGGATCACGCCCTGGGCTGCAGGCGGCGCTAAACTGCTGCGCCACCGGGGCTGCCCTAGCACCACTCTTCACACCGACACATGTGCAGCAGGTGCCATGTGCACCCCGAGACCTCTCAGGCAGCCACAGCAGCACCTACCCCAAATCTTGACTGGGGGAGACCACCATGCACCCTTTGGGGGTCCACAGGAACCACTTCACAAGTGGAAGACCAGGACCCTGAGTCACTTTTTTTTTTTTTTTTCTGAGTCACTTTTTATTGCCATAACCGAAGAATTAGTTTGTCACAGAGCTCGCCCTGACACCCCAGGGCTTCAGACTACACCAGCACAGCAGTCACAGGCTGGGGCCCCGTGCATCTTTTCAGAAAACCCAGAGATCTTTAAAATTTTTCAACTGGTGAGAGGCCTATGCTCCTTCCTGGGGCCTCGGCAACAGGGCTGGCTGGGACTGCAGACACGGAGACGGACTTCCAGATGCAGAGCTCCACGTCGCGTGAAAGCCACGACTCCGCACACAAACGCTGCCCACGATTGTTCACAAGAACAGGGCATCTGAAATGTTTCCGGTTTCCTCAAAACAACCAGAAAGGGAGTCGATCATTTGGTGTAATTTAAGGCGAAGGGGGTTGTCAGGGTCTCTGGCTGCAAACCAGGCCTGCAGAAGCACCCCTCCGCACTAGAGAGGGCAGACAGTGTGCCAGCCTAGCCCGGGCTCACCAACCACGAAGTCAGCTCAGGCTGGCAGGCCTCCCACACGGCGCCGGGTCCCTGGCTGCCGACTCAGCACTTAGTAGTTCCTCGATAATATGATGAAGGAAAAAAGTCACTTCAGTTTGAGAAAAAGAATTAAAAAAAAAAAAGAAAAAAAGAAAAAAAAGGAAAAAAAAAAAAACACTAACCACACTTAAATTCAGAAAGTATTAACAAGGGATCCCTGCATGGCTCAGTGGTTGAGCATCTGCCTTCAGCCCACGGTGTGACCCCGGGGGTCCCAGGATCAAGTCCCACGTCCGGCTCCCTGCATGGAGCCTGCTTCTCCCTCTGCCTGTGTCTCTGCCTCTCTCTGTGTGGTCTCATGAATAAATAAATAAAATCTTAAAAACAAAAAAGTATTAACAAGACCTCAGGTCACACATTTTGTTAGTGGCCACAGTAAGGCCAGCTGACTTCTGCAACCATTTATAAATCACTGGTCACAGTGACAGTCTCCAGATTTGTGGCTGGCTACAGCAGGTCCGACACGCTTGGGACTCCACAACCATCTCTTTGGAAAGGGGGGTGGGGATGTGTAATCTTCAGAACTGACCTGAATTTAACATCAAGCCTCCTGCTGATTTAAAAATCCTTATTTCACACTTATTTGAAACATGGCTCTTTTAACCTTCCAGGTCCTGCTCCAATATGACGCTGACTTGTCCTGACTCAGAGCTCTTTAGGACTCATTCTGCATCCCTGCCATCTCCCGGTCCCCTCTGCCCTGCACCCTGGCTTCACTCTCAGCACAGGCCCTAAGCACCCATTGCTGGAAGCCTGCATCTGACCCCGTGCACAGAAATATGGGTGAGAGCAAGTCCTGTGCCTGGAGCAGGGGTGGGGGGGTGGGCTGGGCCCTCTAGTGCTCCTATCAGTGATGCCACGGAGCGCTGAGTCTTACTGGAATTCCAGAGAACTCTGGAGGAGACACGGCCCATTTTGTGGTCTCTGTGTGGGAAGGGTATCCTGAGGCAAAGGATGCAAACCAGGGTTATTGGAAATGACCAAATGTTAATTTGGAGTGGTGGAAATACAATGTTTATTACATGATTCTGTGTACTTTTCTGAATTTTACTTTATTTTTAAAGATTTGAGAGAGCGTGCACGTGCACATATACAAACAGGGGTTGAGAGAGAAGCAGACTCCCCCACGGAGCAGGGAGCCTAATGCAGGGCTGGATCCCAGGACCCTGGGATCATGATCTGCGCCGAAGGCAGACGCTCAACCACTGAGCCACCTGGAATCCCTGAACTTTACTATATTTTACTTTGAAAACAAGGGAAGTGGCAGCGAAGAAAGCTGTAGCAGATGGACCGCTGCGCATAATGGCCAAGCTACCTGGAAAGGGACAGCGACATTTTCATCACAAATACAACGGGGTGGGTGCTAGGGTCTCCGGGCCTGTAGCAGTCATGCAAATCGCAGCGGCTGCCCCAACAGGGTCTCAAATATGGGGACTAAGAGTTAATGAGTTTTTTTTTTTTTTTTTAAGATTTTATTTATTCATGAGAGACCCACACAGAGAGAAGCAGAGACCCAGGCAGAGGGAGAAGCAGGCTCCATGCAGGGAACCCGATGTGGGACTCGATCCAGGGACCCCAGGATCATGCCCTGGACTGAAGGTGGCGCTAAACCGCTGCCCCCCCCCCCCGCCCCCCGCCCCCCAAAGAGGTTATTTTGATAGAAACAGAACCCACAACAATGGCTCAGTGTGGCCTTCACCAGGCTCACGCTCAAGGGCGGTTACCACCAGGACACTGATTACAGGGAGGAGATAGGGGTACTAGTGAGCTCAGAACTTACAATGCTCTGAGCATTTGGGGGTTGCAGTTACATCCCCTTCTTCTCTACCCCTCAATATATGCTAATAAAGTCACAGAGTACACAAGAGGAGCCAGAAGCCTCATGACAAAGAAAAGCCACAGATACAGCTCAAGAGGACGATGGCACCAGCAGAGGCAGGGAAACAAAAGCCACTCTTACCTCTAGTTCCTGATCCTCCCTCCGAGAGCTGCTGCCTGTGTTTCAGAAAAGCTTTTGGGGACTGCTCAGACTTGGATAAATCCTTTACAGCTGAGGGATGACCTCAGACGAGGGATGGCTGAAGCATGATGCCTTTTGACAGTTCAAAGTCCCTTTAACACAAGATAACCCCTCAGCAAGAAAATAGAAGCTGCAGGGCCTTAAAAGCGGAAATCCTGGCCAGGCGATCCTACAGCCACCCACCTGACTCCCTCCCTCAACAGCCAAATGTGATGTGAGGCCTTACAAGGCCTGTCCAGTGAACCAATTCCTTTAAGATGGCTGCTCAAACACAAACCGTCTGACGGATCCTAAGCAGAAGCTTCTAATTATGTTTACTCATCCAGACGAGCAGACTGCTTTACTTCTTCAACCTCCTTTCCGTAATCCCCTCTCCAAAACCAGTCCCACAAAGCAGCGTGGGCTGAGCAAGGGCTCTGAAGCTCAGAGTCAACGTAACACCATCGTTAGGGCATTTATTCATGAACTCCAACGTTCTCTGGGCATCCGGTGCCAGGCAGTGGACAAATGGGATGAACCCAGAGGACAGAAGGGGGAGAGCCGGGCAGCGGCCCGCCCAGCTGGCGTGGGTGGTACTCACCAGCGCTCACCAAGCACCAGCACCTGGATGCTTTCAGAGCACTCGGCTTTGCATCTCCGGCCCTCATCAGTACACATCTGGACTCGTGTGCCTGCTACTCATTGTTCCACGCTCTGATGACTAATTACTTAGGTGTGTTACTGAACGCTGACCTAACCCCTCCAGACTTACAGGATTTGACTTACAACTGCAAGTCAAAGCAGTTCTTTCACTAATTAGCCACCCTACAGGGTATTCACTCAACAGTTGTCACATACACAGTCTCTACCTTCAGGGCACGGCTAGGGGACAGAAGAGGATAACAGTAAAGAAAACTCACGGGCACCTAAGCCCCTCGCGATCTACAGAGTAAGGTGGCCCCTCCAGGACCAAGGCAGACCTTCTCTCGAGCTCTGGCAATTCTAATTTCCCGGGCGACCCACGGGGCGACCCACCGGCCGGTAGAAGTTAAGCTGTCCGGGGTGTTGGAGCCCAGTCCCAGCCTACAACCGGATTTCTGCTTCTATTACTTGCAGTTGGCTTGATTCTCCATTAGTAGTGGAGGGAGAACACCGCCTGGTCCCCAAACTATAGGACTAGGGTAGGGCACCACCTGGCCTAAGGGGGCCCCTGGCTACAGGGGGACCGGGGTTAGGGGCAGGGGCTCTGGCCCCAGGGGAACAGGGGTTAGGGGCAGGGGCTGTGGCCACAGGGGGCCCGGGGTTAGGGGCAGGGGCTGTGGCCCCAGGGGGACCGGGGTTAGTGGCAGGGACTGCGGCCCCAGGGGGCCCGGGGTTAGGGGCGGGGGCTGCGGCCCCAGGGGGACTGGGGTTAGGGGCGGGGGCTGTGGCCACAGGGGTACCGGGGTCAGGGGAGGGGGCTCCGGGGTCAGGGGCGGGGGCTGCGGCCCAGGGGACCGGGACCCCGAGAGGGCGCCCAGGACGGCGACCCCCACTCGCGCCAGCACAGGGTCCCGGAGGGCGCGGCCCCGCACACACCCGCATGGTCCCCGGCTCCGGGCAGAGGAGGGGCGCGCTGGACGCGGAAGGAGAGCGGGCCCGGGGAGCGGCGCGGACCGCGCGCCTCGGCCCCCGGCCCCCCCGCCCTCCACGGCTCTTCCCGGCGCCCCCGACCCCGCCGAGCGCCCGCCCCTCGCACCGGGACGCGGAGGCCGCGGCTGTGAGGTCACCGCCCCCGCAACCCCCACCACGCACCTGGAGCCCGCCCGGCTGCCCTCGGTCTCCGGGCCCTGGAACATGTCGCCCGCAGCCCGGCGCCTCCTCGCCCGCCGCGCGGCCTTTCCCGCCCGGCCCCACGCCGCCCGAGGCCCGCCCGCCCGCGCCCACTGGACGCCGGCGACGCCAGTCAGGCAGCCGCAGCCTATCACGGCGCCGACCCCGCCTACCCCCACCCCCACCCCCCGGAACAGAGGCCCGGCGAGGCTCGTGCCGCGCTCGCAGCCGACTGGTGAGGAGAGATGCTGCTCAGGGCTCGGGCGCCGACATTGGGCAGCGAGGCGGCGCGGGGGCGAGCCCTGCTCAGGCGCACGCCTGGACCACCCGGAGCCCCAGCGCATGCGCAGACCGCGCACTGGGGAGGTGCCTCTGGCGGCCGCGGCGTGGGGCGCGGCGTGGGGCGCGGCGGGCGGGGCGAGGCGAGGCGGGGCCCGGGGTTGGGGACCGGCCCGCCCAGCCCGCCAAGAAGGAAACAAGCCCACACTAGAAGTATTAGATCAAGTATTAGTATGTATTTATGCACAATAATAAAAACGGATTTACAAGTTGAACTGGAAATTTTAACATAAGTTTAACAGCTTTTGTTTATTATATTAAATAACCAAAACACCTTTTATTCCCAAAATTGGTAAAGAATAAATAATATAATTTACAATATGGTACAAAAAATAATCAGGAAGGACAGGCATTCTGCTTTATACATACACTGTATATGTATATTTATAATCTATAAAACAAATTCACATCTCCAACAAGCCGAAAACCTTAGATGATATGGCTTAACGATTATTAAAAGAAACAGCGGTTAGTTCTGCTGCCCAGACCGCGAGCTCCAAGCCCCTGCCCGTTAGGAAACACAGGGTCCAGGTCGCTGTAGTGCTTCCAACACGGAGCTTCACACAGTTCTGACAGGAAAGGTCTGCTGTGGGTTTCTTCCTTTTTTTCTTAAGACAAAGTGCCCTATTTTCTCACAAATGCATCTGACAGATCTCAATGTCTTTAAACACAAAACAAACCCAGCAGACTACTGCTGCTTCCTTCCTCTGCTTGGTTCCAGTGTCTTCTATTCCATGGCTTTTCTTTGCACAAGTTTGGATCCCATGCTGGGATCTAGGTAAAAGATGCTACTCAACTGAAAAGGACCCCCTTTCAGGATCTCAATGCTAAGAAGCTGGAGATGTGGGAAAGCAAGTCGATCAATGGATGAATTGTTTCCAAATGGCCCCACTGCCTGAGCAAGCGCCCTACACCTAGGGGATAGAGAGGTGAGGGCCACATCCCCGCAGATCTGGTGTGGCAGCGGGAGCTTCGACTCACTGCTGCATCTTCTAGGCTTATCACTGGATGTTGACAATAAAAGCCAAGGCTGAGCCACAAGCTCTCCGGACACCAGAGATATTCAGGCTCAATCTTTGGAAAAGCTGAATCAGCAAAAAGATCCCAGACAGCATCAGAGTGACTAGGGAGGGAGATTTCTGAGGAACTGATCTGGTCTTAGTCACAACATGCTCAGATGCACGAAGAAAGCCACGGGTGCACAGCGAGACTACGACTTCTGTTCATGAGGCAGAGGAACATACGGCAGGGAGGGAGTATCTCTGCTTGGGTCTTTTGAAAATTATAGCCTGTAACGGCTATAATTATTTTTATACATATATATTGATTTATGCTGGGAGAAAACGCACTCATCCTTTTAACGCTACTAATGACGCCACTTTTCCCTAACACAGCAAGCAAATGCTTCTGCCTGTCAGGTTGCCACAGAACTCTCTGGAAAAAGGTGTCAGCTTTATTACAGGTGCGAAGAATCAGTCAACCGTCCTCCCTAACTCCCTCCCCACCTGATGGCACTCCAGCCCCCCTGTGGAAGGTGCCACTAAAGAGCCTACAAAGGTCCATCCCAAATCCCTAGCTTTTCTCCTCTTAGAGGTCACTGAGTAACCAGCACCACCCTACCCAGTAGCCTGGCTCAGGGCATCCCAGTGAAAGCAGCTCAGAACCCCTGCCATCTGTTACTGGCGGGGTGGGAGGGTGTCTCTGGTCCCTGACACTGGGAGTATGACTGAGTCAGTAGTGGCCTGAATTTGGCCTGGTGTCCTAACCTCCTACAGATATGACAAAGTCAGATCCCCAGAGAGATCCATTAATCACATCACCTCCAAAAGATGCTAATTTCAGGACGATAATAGATGGATTGCAAAACCACCCAAGCAAATTTAGATACTTTGGTCCAAACGATGCTCTCTCTTACTAAAGGGGCATCATGCCCCTCTTTTACACATCTCCAGAGCTTTGGGACCATTTGTAACAGTCCAGAAGAGCTGCCCACAGGGGCTTTAACTAGTGAGGGTGGCACCTAGAACCAGACTCTAAAGAAGGAAACCACTATAAAGGCAAGAGCTCTGAGAAACCCTTAAGATGAGGGAAGGAAGCCACTGCCTGGAAGCCCACTGCCCTCTCATCCATGACTCGGGGTGACTGATGCTGCCCACAGCCTGGAGTGGCTGCCTCCATCTGCCGAGAAGGTGGGATCTGGAGCACGCCCTCTGCCTGCACCCCAGGAGACCTTTTGTGCCCTCTTCATCTGCCTCACCTCTTCATTATGGACGGGGACAGAAGCCCGAGTACAGGCCTGGGACTGGCCTGGGAGGCTGCTACTCCACCGCTAGTCGGAACAGGAAAGAGAAGCGGTCGTCAATCCAGGCGGGTTTCTGCAGCGAGCCTGCTCTGGGCCGTGGGCGGAGGGTGGAGCAGCAGTGGGTTGGGGGGGCACAGGTGTTACCTGGCCACCACCATAGCACCGGCTCCCAGCCACTGTGGCCAGAGGGCCGGATGGGGTTTCGTCTGCCAAGTCTCCTGAGGCTGAGAAGCTCTGTTCTGGGGAAAGACTGGGCACTGAACCATCTGCGGTGATGACAAAGGTCACCGGTGGAACCCCCAGGAGCACACAAGACGGACGTGGTTTTAGTCTGACTGCACCCAGGTGGGTGGGAGGGAACATGAAGGATGAAATGTATGCACAGGGTGGACTCTGCACAAAAGTCTGTGAAAGGAAGGCCATGTGTCCCAGCACCACCCTGGTGGCCCAGGGACTCACAGACAAGGGCTCAGCTATGGTCCCAACAGACAAGGAACATCTTAGTTGACCAAGAAGCTTGAACACAGGAAGGAAACCATTAACTCTCTTCTTCAATGTCTCCTAATGCTCAAAACACAAGGAAAACCTTTTTCCAACCAGTTTAGGATTTTTTCTAAAAGTCCACACAACCTGCACAGGATTCTCTCCTCCCTCCCAATTAAGTCTGTCAGAACAAACCTCCAAGTGGGAGAACGCACAAAGCAAGGGTCAGCATTTCCAGAGTGATGGCACCAGGTATGCTGCCCTGTGATCCGAGCGTCCTCTTGAGTATCCACCAAGGGTGTAGACACCGCCAGGCACAGCCCAGGCCACGCCCAGCTGTGCTTCCCCATCATCCGCAGAGAAAACCACCAAAGGGTGCAGAGGTTTGGCAGAAAAAAAGCAGCGGTGGCTGGAAGCGTCCCTGCAGAGAACAGGGAGACTGTGAGTCCCTGTGACTGCTGCTGTCGCCGCCAAGGCACATCCAGTCCTTTCCCTCGGAGAGCAAACCCAGTGGAACATCCAACAGAACAAGTGAGGTGGACGCTTGAGCAGAAATGTGGCCACTGTGCGCTACGCTACGGCTGGCAGGGAGCCGCTCCATCGCCACAGCAACGTCTGACACGGGCTCTTCCAGAGAACTCGTCCTCGCCTCCTGGGCCACCACTGCCCTCTGCCCATTGGGACGCGGCTTCCTGCGTGTTGTACACTCTGTGGGGCAGAGCCTCCTCTGTTCAGACTGTCTTCTGGGAGGTCCTGGGCTTGACTTATGTTTTCTCTAGCCTGAAGAGGGCTATACCTACCACAGCTGAGGCCCACCAGCCATGGAAGCCCTCCTCTGCAGCGTCCAAATGCCCTACCAGGGACAAGGTGTGCTCACTGGGACAGGTCACCGACGGGGGGGCCGCCCCCACTGCCATCAAACAGAACCTCTCGGCGGCCAGGCTCGGTGATGGACAGTTCTTGGGCCAAATCGTTAAATCGAGAGATGTAATCAATGCTGTTCTCATTCATCATGCACACCAGCTGTGAATCCACAACCTGCGGGACAGAGCGCACAAGGAAGAGCACGTCAGCGGGCGGCTGGCCTGCCGCTGGACTGGGAGCGACTGGCCACCATGGTGGGGACTTCAGTGGGAGATGAACGAATCAGATGTCTCTCTATGGTGACAACTAGAATCCCCCACCAACTAGCCATGTGACACCGGCCAGCGCTGTCGGGAGAATTTCAGAATCACTTCTGTCCTTTTGATCACCCCCTCTTTTGACCAGTGTGCACGAGAGCTGACTGTGAGCGTGGCGCATGGGCTGCCGGGATCCGAGTGTTGGTTCCCAGCACATGAGACTTATGGGAAGACCATCAATAAGCAACAAGGCAAATGGCACCCAGTGGAGCAAGGAGACTCTCAGGTGGTCAGGAGGACACAGGAGTGGAGAAAGCAGGTGGGGTTTGGGGAGCACATACCCGTAAGAGCAATAGCAAGTGCAAAGACCCCGAGGTGAGAATGGGCCTCGGCTCTTCAAGAAAAAAGCAAACTGGCAGATGGGACAATGAGTAAGACCAAGAAAAGACAACAAGGAGAAGGACGAGAGCCTCAGGCGCTAGGTTATCTGGAGGGCAAATACGTGGAACTCTGTCTTCAAGGCGTTGTGTCTGCGTCCTTTGCTCAAGTAGAAGGTTCGGGAGGATGGGGGCGTGGTCTTGTCCTCCCAGTGCCTAGAGCACCGCCTGGCACGGAATATGCCCTGGTAAGTATTCCTTAGTGAATTGCAGGACACAACAAACAAATGAGAAGCCTCTGGAAAATTCTAAGTGGAGCTATGGCCTGAACTGAATTTTAAAGTTTTATGACAGGGGCACCTGGCTGGCTCAGCTGGAAGAGCGCTCAACTTGTGATCTTGGGGTCATGAGTTGGCCCCACACATTGGGTATAGACATTATTTCAATAAACAAATAAATAAACTTTAAATTATCAGAAATTTCACACTAAAATTTGTTTTTAAAAAGCAAAAAATAATAAAAAAAGAAATCTTCCCACTTGCAATGACGTGGATGGAACTAGAAGATATTATGCTAAGTGAAATAAGCAATCAGACAAAAATAATTATCATATAATCTCACCATCATATGTGAATTTAAGAAACAAAAGAAGGATCACAGGAGAAGAAAAGAAAAAAAACAAGATGAAATCATGGAGGAAGACTATAAGAAACTCTTGATCATAGGAAACCAACAGGGTCGCTGGAGGGGAGGGGGTGAAGGGGCAGGGTGACTGGGTGCAGCCACTGAGGAGGACACACAATGTGGCGAGCACTGGGTGTTATAAAAGACTGCTGAATCACTGACCTCTACCTCGGAAACCAGTAGTTTATTACATGTTAATTAAATTTAAGTTAAAAAATAAAAAACCTGGGGATCCCTGGGTAGCCCAGCGGTTTAGTGCCTTTTTTCAGCCCAGGGAGTGATCCTGGGGTCCCAGGATCGAGTCCCACATCAGGCTCCCTGCGTGGAGCCTGCTTCTCCCCCTGCCTGTGTCCCTGCCTCTCTCTGTGTCTCTCATGACTAAGTAAATAAAATCTTTAAAAAATAATAAATACAAAATAAAAAAGCAAGACAAATAATATCTATCTTCCCCATACATGTCCACATCAGCTTCCATCACTGTCAACCTGAGCCAATTTGGCCCCACCTTTTCCACCTACCCTTCATGCCTATCACTTCTGCTCAAACCCCATGAGATGGGCCTGGGGTGACCCTAAGGTGGGTCTGAGGTGAACCTGGGGTAGACCTGAGGTGAACCTGGAGTGGACCTGAAGTGGGCCTGAGGTGAACCTGGGGTGGACCTGAGGTGGACCTGGGGTGGACCTGAGGTGGACCTGAGGTGAGCTTGAGGTGAACCTGGGGTGGGCCTGAGGTGGGCCTGAGGTGGACCTGGGGTGAGCCTGAGGTGAACCTGGGGTGGGCCTGAGGTGGGCCTGAGGTGGGCCTGAGGTGAACCTGAGGTGGACCTGAGGTGGACCTGGGGTGGACCTGAGGTGGACCTGGGGTGGACCTGAGGTGGGCCTGAGGTGAACCTGAGGTGAACCTGGGATGGACCTGAGGTGGGCCTGAGGTGAGCCTGAGGTGGGCCTGAGGTGGACCTGAGGTGAACCTGGGGTGGACCTGAGGTGGGCCTGAGGTGGACCTGGGGTGAGCCTAAGGTGAACCTGGGGTGGACCTGAGGTGGGCCTGAGGTGAACCTGAGGTGGGCCTGAGGTGGGCCTGGGGTGATCCTGGGGTGGACATGAGGTGGGCCTGGGGTGAACCTGGGGTGGACGTGAGGTGGGCCTGGGGTGAACCTGGGGTGGACATGAGGTGGGCCTGGGGTGGACGTGAGGTGGGCCTGGGGTGGGCCTGAGATCGGCCTGAGGTGAACCTGGGGTGGACGTGAGGTGGGCCTGAGATCGGCCTGAGGTCAACCAGGGGTGGGCCTGGGGTGAACCTGAAATTAGCCTGAGGTGAACTTCGGGTGGGCCTACGGTGGGCCTGAGGTAACCTGGGGAGGGCCTGAGGTTGGCCTGAGGTGAGTCTGGGGTGAACCTGAGGTGGATCTGAGGTGGACCTGGGATGCACCTGAGGTGGTAACAGCCCCTCAGCACTGGAGACTGCCCTGGAGACTGCCCCAAACCACAGGGTCTTGACGAGCTGTCTCCACATACGTGTGCCAGGCTCCTCTGCAGAGAAGCCGAGGGCTTGTGAGCGTCACACGCACACAGAAAGGGGAAGACTTCTTACTTGATATGAGCCACAAGGAGTTTAAGGAACGCTCAGCGTGCAGGCAGGGAAAGCGGTGCATTCTTTGTGCCTCTGTAGAACTTCTAATCATGTCACGGCTCAGCTCAGGTTTCTCCAAAGTGTCCCCACGGGGTCCTCAGATCCCCACATACCCTCAGATAATGAGGAACCACCCAGGGCTTCCCTCAGGGATCGGACTGTGACACCGCGGAGAGACATCGCCAGCACCGGACGTCCTGGGGAAGCAAAGTACTTGGGAGAGGCTGCTCCAGGCCTTTAACCCAGGGGGCTGTGGTTCTACGAGGACGAGTTCTCCCTCTTAGGCACATCTTCTGCCTCAGTTTCTCTCAGAGCGCTATGCTCTGTGCACTTGTCCTAGCGAGCCTGACTTGCTCCCTGAGCGGACAGAGAGAGGGGGGCGTCACAGGCCACATCTTGCCCCGTCAAGGGTCGGCCACCACCCTGACCCACTTTTCACGTTAGCTGGGCGGCGGCCTCGATGACTGCCCACCACAGCTGCCACCTACAGACGAGGAACCCGAGGCAGGCAGAGCAGCGCCGCCTGCCCCAGGTCACACAGCCTGAACAGGACCCAGGCCCCGAGCCGGCTGCCGGCAGAGGCCCCGTGGTCAACCGGATGCCTCCGGGGCAGAGCGGTCGCCTAGCTTCCGCCGTCCAACGCCCCTGTCAGGAGAACTCAGACTTCAGAGAACGTCAAGGGCCTGCCTTGCCGGAGGGATCCGGCAACCTCCCGAAGGCGGGCCGCTGGTCCAGCGTGAGCTCACGCTGTGCGCCTACCTCAGCAACGTCAGCAAGGGACCGGGACACGAATGAGTCTCTCGAGTTGCCGTCCAGCAGGCTGGGGCCCAGCAGGGACGTGCCGCTCTGCGTGCCCGCGGGGGTCGGCAGCATCTTCCGGCTCTTCTCTGGCGAGATGAAGCTCGCTGCCAAGGGAAGGAGGAGACCCCCTGAGGCCGGCTCACCGGGCTCCGTCCAAGGGGAGGACCCTGCAGGTTGCAGGCGGCCCCTCCTGGCATCTGCCGTATGTGCGTGTGGCCACACGGCTTTGCACAGAGCCTCATGCAGCCCCGGGGCTCCCTCACATGCTGAGCCCCGGAGAGTGAGCCCTGCAGCACGTGTGGGGCGGCCTTGTCTCCCAGAGGCCCCGCGCCTTCTGCGGTCCAGACCACCCTCACCTCCGCACTCCTGCCCGGTTCGACGTGTTGCTCATCACAGAAGACCGGGCCCCCAGGCATGGCGCCCACACGGATGCCCACCAGGTGCACGTGTACAACAGCCCCTTTCTAGGGCTGCCGGCACCCCCACACTCATGCCCCGGCCACCCTGTGAAACCCAGGGTGCCGGTCCCCAAGGGCCGAGGAGCATCTCCCACATGGGCTGCTGAGGCCGCTGAGACTGCCCCTACGGCCCCTGCCACCACGCCAACCCCTGAGGCCCGGGGAGGGGGAACCCATCCTGTCGACACCCGGGTCCACGGTCAACACGCCAAGAGCCTGCGGGAACCCTCACCCAAGCTAGGAAGGGACGCCTCCCACCCCCGCGCTGCAGCAGGGGCAGAAAGCCCAGCAGGCAGAAGCCGGGCAGCGGGCACGGCCGGGCTGAGTGTCACATGGGTGTCAGTCACCAGAGCTCAGTGACGAGCTCGCTAGAGACCTTGGCGCGTCCCCCTGCGTAAGTGACGCGGGAGAAACCCTGAAACGAGCAGTCCCAGTGGCAGTTCTGCCGGTGGCAGTCCCGGTGGCAGAGTGCAGATTCCAGTCCTTGTCACCGTGCCAAAGGGAGCCCGCGGTGCCTGCTGCACTGGGACAGAGACCAGGCGCCCTGCAGACACTCACCAAACAAGCTGCTGAGCGACGAGTCTGTGGGGTCGCTGGGGCACCACTGGGGGTCATGGGTGGGGGAGGCGATCCAGTCTGGCTGGGGGCTGCTAGACGGGGATGGAAGACTTTTGGAGCTGTCACTGCCATTCAGCTTTGCCGGAGAAAGAGGGACTCCCTCACCTGTCAACCAAAACGCTGGGTCAGAGATGCCAGGGTGGGGGAATGGCATCCTGCATCAGCTATGCACCAAGAAAGCAGCAGGGTGGCACAGCCGTGCACCACGGGACGTCTCGACCCAGGAGCCCACAGGGCCCCACGGAGGACAAATGATCCTGGCCTGTGGAGGGGCCCATGGCAGCAGGGGCCATGTCCCATCTCAGGGAAGTACGGTGGCTGTCACTGTGCAGATAGCATCAGACCCCGTGCAGACAGCAGCCCCAAACCCTCTCGCTCACTGGCGCCAGCACCAGCCCTTCGGGGTGCACGTTTCTCAACTTTACCAACAAAAGTAAGGCGCAAAAGTGGGAGCCCAGTTCTGTGCGAATCCGCAGCCCAAAGCAGACCAGCAAGTGCCGTCGCAGAGTCGCAGAGAGCCAGTGAGTCCAACCCCCTCCCGGGACACGCACAACGTCAAGCGTCCACCCAGATTCAGAGCCACCACACACAGGCCTCATCTGAGCCCTGGACCCATTCCCTGTCCTCGAGGCCGCAGTGCCTGCCCCCGCCGGGCTGCCCAGCGCCCCCCGTACAGCAGGTGCTCCACGGGACAGGGGCGTGCCCAGCAAGTGTGCAGACACCTGACGGGAGGTTGGGACGCCTTGGGCCTGGTGTGGGGGCACGTGAGCCTCGGCCCTCACCGTACTGGCCGGAGCTGATGGCAATCTCGATGATGGAATCGCTAATGTGCGTGGCAGGCTCGCCCTGCGAGAGCACGTCCTCAGGGGGCCCGGGCAGGGAGATATCCAGCAGTGCAGAGACGTTGGGTGGGGACAGGCGGCTGCTGGAGCCCTCTGGCGCAGGCAGGGGCGCGGGGGGCCCATTGTGCAGAGGAGCCTTGGACAGCTCGGATAAGGACAGCACTGGCGAGCCCTGGTGGAGGACACAACGGGGCATCAGGGGCTTGGAATGGCAAATTGGCCTTGGCCCTACACGGCCGTGACTGAGGGACAGAGAACTTGAGAGGGAAACGACACCAGCAACCACCTTCTCTGCAAGACACACGCAGTGGGTTTACTTCTCCTGAAACCTCTCCAGCCACGGCAGCCGTGCAGGGCCAGCCCGAGGCGGCCGCAGCCGAGGTGGCCTGGCCCTGGTCCCCTGCAGGCAGGATGGCTGGAGGCCAGGCAGAGGGGAAGAGCGGGGACACTACTGCCTGAGGACCTCCGCCCCTCCGGCCCTAATCCCTTCGTCCTCCCGGGAGCGCAGCTGAAACAGGCGGCCCTGCAGAGGGGAAGGGAAGCCGGAGACGGGGGCCACCTGCTCATCTGTCGAGGTGAAGGGGCAAAGGACGAGACTGCCGGGCATCAGGGCCCGCCTACGTGTTCCCGCTACGGCCCCAGGGGAGCGAGGCTAGGGCACGGGAAGACTACAGGCTGGGGGCCGGACCTGGCAGCTACACTGCTCTGCAGCTACCAGCGCTCCCTACCTGGAAACCGTCTGCCACTGGCTCCTGCTCAGGCCTCGAGGGGACGCTGATGAATGGGTCGCTCGTGCCCTATGACACCAGGAGAGCCAGTGAGCATCCCCACCCGCAAGTCCCTAGAAGCCAGAGGATCAGGAGACCCCTGTCGACTAGCTTGGGTCACCAGGTCCCCACAACTGAGGCTGTCAGTTCAGAGAGACCCTGGTCCCAGCACAGCCTGAGCATGGGGCATGGGGTCGGAGGCGTGCCAGCCAGGGGGGCATGGGGTGTACTGTCAGCTGGTGAGGCTGAAGACCCAGTGACTTGTACAGCCAGAAAGAGGTCCGGCCTGTCACAGCTCTGGATTCTCTGGCATCGCAGCAAGCCTGCCCCACTGGCCCCATCCGTGGCTCTCCCCTTGGGGTGCCAGGGCTCACCTATGCCACGGCCCCCCTGGTTCAGGCCTTCTACCGGGGCCTATTAGGGCCCATCGCTCCTGACAGGCAGAACTGGGGTCCAGCACAAACCAGGCCTCATGGTCTTGGCGCCCACACCTCTGACAGGGGACTGCCCTATCCGAGGAGCTGGTGGTGTGGAGGAGCCTTTGTAGGCATACTCACCCCCACGGTGGGGATGGAGTCTCCGTTGTGATGGGTGCCAGTGGACTCCGGACCCGGGACAGTGGCGGTCACCTCGTCTGAAGAGAGTGGGGATATGCCGGACAAGCCTTCAGCGTCCAAGACAGGGAGGGGGCTTCCTGGGATGATTCCAGCACTTTTAGCTGCTAAGTCGATAGCACCTGGTAGCAGAAAGGACATTTGGAACCTCAACTGCAGGGACACCTTGCCAAGTGCCCAGGGGGCTTAGGGACACCGAACGCGTCCCATTCTCCCCAAACATTAAGAGACGCGTGGCTGGGAGAAGGGAACAGACACCTCACTCGGAACCCTCGCGTGGTGTCTGTCCTGTTGGTGACAGAAACTTACTGGCCAGGTGACCTGTGGCCTGGGGCGGAAGGGCCTTGGGCACAATTGGCCGAGATAGGGCTGCTTTGGTCAGAGAAGACTGGATGGGCCGGAAGGAGCCTCTCCCTGGGGGGAAAGAACAGAAGCGAATGCATCAGCCCGCGTCATCTGAACGCTCAACAAGGGCCTCAAAGTGTTTCCCTGAGAGAAACAGTCACCGAGCTGAGCCTCGGAAGGAAGCACCAAAGTTCCCAAATGCTTGTGGACTTGGGGAGTCACAGGGAAGACAGGGTCCCGACACCTGTCCAGGAGGAAGCCCCGTCAGCACACGCATCCAGGGGCTGCCCGACGGCCACAGTCAGTATGCCACCCTGCGGGGGGCCGTCATGGGAGACAGGCACCCCACCCCAGCCAACGGTCCTGCAACCAGGACTCTGCCCCTGCGCCTCAGCCCCCTCACTGGACTTTCTGCAGCTGAGGGGGCACAAGGAAAGCCGGTGGCGCAGTGTCACAGTGTGTGCTGCACTTAAAGGGCGGGTCACAGCATGCGCTTCACTCAGCCACACCCCCCGCGTGAGACAGCACTGTTCAGAGCCGGGCTCCACGGGGCTCCTGCCCCCACACCGCCCGGGCCAAGCACGGGGCACACGCAGGCTTCGTGGACAGAACGGACAAGGGGGTGCTCGGGCTATCCCGCCAAGAGCTGCGGGCACACCTGCCGTTCCCAAAGACGGGGGCTGTGCCGGAAAGGGGTGAAAAGTGCCCCAAAGAGCCTGAGTGCTCACCAGTCACAGAGGAATTGGACAGGATGGAAAAGGAACAGACGTTGTGGGACTGGTGCTCAGACGGTCGAGGAAGCAGCGTTCTCTGTGGAGACAAGAGTGTTGACAGTGAGACGATGGAAAGACGCCGGCGCCAGGAGTCACTCAGGAAACCAGGGGCATGCTGTAAGGGGCATTCCAGGCAAGGCGGGCCGGGTGTGTCCCGAGGGGGCCCTGGCTCTGGGGCTGACGACACAAGGGCACCCGGACACATCGAGGGCAGCAGAGCCCCCAGCACCAGGCCTGAGAAGAACCCAGAGGAGCCTACCTCGCCTGGGCAGCGCTGCAGGGATGGCTGGACGGCCCACCGCTCACCTGGGATGCCCTGCAGCGCGTGCATCTGCTTTGGGCACCGGGCAGACACTCTTCCGACACCCACCCCCACATCCGGGGCCCCTCACGCTCGTGGCAAAGGAAATATAGCGGCTCGCAACCCCACTGACGGACTAAGGGCATGGGCATACTGCCTCAGTTGCCGGTCCAGCACCCACCCTCCCGGATTACCCGCCAGGCCTCCCGGTTCGCAGCAATGCGGTGCCGGTGCAGCGACCTGCCACCTCACAGGAAATTACGTGAGTTGCTGGAACCGTCATAGACGTCCTGAGACACCTTGGAGTGCTGGGTGTATTCCCGCTAAGGTGAGAAGGACATCCCCCTGCCCCTCGGGGTTGCAGGAGTGGAGAGGAGGGGGCGCTACTGGAGTCACCAATGGCACGGGGGGAGGGGTCCCCCATGGCAAGGAGCCGCGGAGGCCGTGTGCTGGTTCTACTGCAGATGCACGCCACCAGGAAGGGCGGCAGGAAGCGCGAGGCTGTCGAGGCCCCGCTGCTCTGCCCCAGTGGTGGGAAAGCAGAGTGCGAAGCAGGGAAGTGAGGGCCTTTCACCGTGTGCCGACGACACTTTCTATAAAAACAGTAAATGGGGATCCCTGGGTGGCGCAGCGGTTTAGCGCCTGCCTTTGGCCCAGGGCGCGATCCTGGAGACCCGGGATCGAATCCCACGTCGGGCTCCCCGTGCATGGAGCCTGCTTCTCCCTCTGCCTATGTCTCTGCCTCTCTCTCTCTCTCTCTCTCTGTGACTATCATAAATAAATAAAAATTAAAAAAAAAAAATTAAAAAAAAAAAACCAGTAAATGCAAAAGCCCACATACTGTGTGTGATTCCATTTGCATGAAATGCTCAGAAGAGGCAAATCTGCAGACAGAAAATGCGAGTAGAGATAGTGCCTGTCTGGGGCTGGAGTGGAGGGGCACTCAAGGCAATGGAGAGATGGAATGTTCTGGGATCAGACTGCGGTGATGGCTGCACAACCCGAGTGCATGAAGGCCCACTAACCCCTCAGACCTCCTGGCTATGCGACGCACGTATCAACAAAGCTGTTACAAAGCTCAACAAAAACCACCTCCACAGGCCATGCAGGCTCACAACCCTGCACCAAAGAGCCACAGATGTGCCATCCATCCGGGGAGTTTCTACCCACTTCCAGGGGGATGATTCGCATACTTCAAGTGTGGCGGTACTGACTCTGCCCACATGCACACACACACGACACCTGGGATCTAGACACACGGTCCCCCTACGTGCAGGGACAATGTCCCCATACCCCCAGGGATGCCTCAGACTGCAGACGGTAGCAAACCCTACACACACCATTTTTTCCTAGGGATGGAACTATGACAGTTTCATTTGTGAGTTAGGCACAGCAACGAGCTAACAGCACCAATCGCGAAAACAGAACCGTAACTACACACTGACACAGAAGTGACGTCAGCGAGGCCTCGCTCGCCAAACAGCGTATCATGCCGCACGTGCTGGTCCCGCTCATCTCTGCCCACGGAGTGAGCGAGGTCAGGACGCAGGCACAGGATGCGAGGGTACTGCAGACCTGATGACAGGTCAGGAGAATCACCTGCTTCCTGCTGACCTCGGGTACAAACCACAGAAAGCAAAGCTCAGGATGGGGGGCCTGCCGCGCACCGGACTGCCTGAGATCCGTCACTAAGCTCTCGTTTCTAAATGATTTAATCTAAAGAGGAAGAGATTTCGAAGAGACTAACAAAACAAACAGAAAGCTGTACATTTATCGCAAAACAATACACATCCACACATTTTAGCTGCTGGTCATCACAGAATTCCTGCCTCACTTGTGCTCACGGGCCGCTCCCTGCCTGGCTATCCCCTCGGGGGCAGATGGCTTCCATGGGGACCCAGCATTCACTGTGGGGAGCTCAGGAGAGGTCTGGCCTCTGGCCACCCCAGCTACTTGCCAATTGCCTCTGCTGGCTGTGTATTTATAGAGGCTCCAAGAGTCCTCGAATAGATCCTAACCCAGGACGCTTGGGACTCGAATCCCCAGAACTTCCTGCCTCTTGTGCAAGTGGTTTTCATCTGTGCAAAGATTACTTCAGGGAACGGTCAGCCCTGTGATTACTCTGTGTGTCCTACGCATAAGAAAGAAGGAGGAGGTGCCTGGGTGGCTCCGTGGGTGAAGCATCTGCTTTCGGCTCAGGTCATGATCCCGGGGTCCTGGGATCGAGCCCCGTGTCAGGCTCCCTGCTCAGTGGGGAGTCTCCCTCTCCCAGCAGGGGACCCGGAGGGAGGTGTGCCCAGACCCACACGGGTGCCCTGACCTGCACCACCAGTGGCTTCCGCAGGTGCCGGTTCCGCAGCTTCCTGGGCTTCGGCAGGAAGAAATCTGACTGCATCTGCAAGGAGAGGGTGGAGGCCTGAGAGCACGCTCCCCGGATGTGGAGCCCCCGCCCCCAATGGCAGTGCAGCTCCCCTACTTACGCTGATGGAGTTCAGGTGTTGACGGAAAGTCAGTTCTGTTTCTTTGCTGGGAGAGTAGAGCTTCCCGTGTCGGCTATTGGGCGGCAGAGTGGTGGGAACGGCAAAAAGGCCACCGTCGGAGTCACTGCTGCCTGTGCTGGAGGGGCCCGCCACCAAGAGGGGTCTGGGCGGGTTCCTCAGACCTGGAAGCCAAGGGAGAGCAAACACGACCACTCACCTAGCAGCATAGCCAGCACAAACAGAGCTCTCCCCAAAAGAAAACCGGAAAGGAATACGGGACAGCTGGTTCCGTTTCCTTGGAAGCATCTCCTAGATATCAGTCCCCAACACCTGCCTTCCCAGCTTTCTCTCTGGAACTCTAGCTCCCAGTGTGAGCAAATCATGGCTCTGATACCATGATGGCACTCTGCCACTTTGGTCCCCGGTGGGAAGGGCAGATGGCCTGTAAAGACATTTGAGAACTGGAAGAACCTTCTGACCATCTAGCGCAGACCAGAGGTCAGCAAGCCAGAGAGTAACTGCTGGCTCTGGAAGGCAGAAGAGACAACAGCCTGTGGCAGCCAGCCCCCACTGCTACCTGTGCCTTGGGCTGCACGGACACCTGATCCAGCTTCAGCTACCCCGGAGGCCACACAGGACTCTCAGTCGAGAGGCAGGTATCCGCAACACAGAGGAAATAGAAAGCTAGTGATGTGCTCGGAACAGAAAATAACCCGGGCACCTGGGTGAGTCAGTTAGGCCGCTGACTCGTGGGGCTGTGGGATCAAGGCCCACACCGGGCTCCATGCTGGAGTCTGCTTGAGATTCTCTCTCCCTCTCCCTCTTGCCCCTCCTGCTCATGCATGCTGTTTCTCAAATAAATAAATCTTGAAGGAAAAAAGAAAGAGAGAGAAAGAAAAGAAAGGAAAGGAAAGGAAAGGAGAAAAGGAAAGGGAAAGGGAAAGGGAAAGGGAAAGGAAAGGAAGAAAAGAGAAAAAAAAGACCCAAGAAACCGTTGACACACAGGACACTAGGTCAGACGTGGTACTGCCTCTCGTGTGAGGCACGTGCTCATGATGCAGAGACACCTGCTGGTGCAGGATATTCAAGGTGCATCTAGGATGGCCAAGGTCCTGCAGCGAGGGCACGGGCCCATGGGATGGTAATGAAGCACCTCACACCTGGCGTGGAGGCCCCTGAACACAGGACACAAAGGCCAGGCCAGTCCTCAATCCCTGTTGCCTCAGATACCAGAAAACCCAAGGAACGGCCCTGAATTGAAACTACTCCTCAGGTATGGCCTGGACAAAGGACACTGAAGACTAGCAGGTCAGCACACCATTCCTTCCAAGACCGTGTAAAAGTGCCGGGGCCTCCCTGACCCGAGGGTTTCTACAACACATCAAAAGTACCAGGGAATGGTCCCTTCTCGGGCTTTCAGGCACCGAATCAGCATGCTCTAGAGGCTTCCACTGACCTTACAAAGATCCCCCAGAGTGGCCAAACTGGCAAGGGCCACCCCATGTTTCCCACTGGCTTCAGCACCCCAGGATCCCAAGCCTTAGGTGACAGGCCTGGCGCTCACCCTCCCTGCGAAAGGTGGGATTTGTTGCCACACACCATGGGCAGGACAGCAATCAGCCGAGCGGGGCCAGACATCGGGCACGCTGTGCCCTGGGCTCAGGCACAGCCCACACACCCAGAAAGGCACCGGTGGCTGAGCCTCACCTGAGGAGCAAGGCGCAGAGCTGGGAGAGAAGGTCTTGCTGTTGCGGAGGGCAGACTGGCTCCGTGGGCAGCGGGGGCTCCGGGAGCTGACGGTCACCACTTTCCCTGGCGGGGTAGCCAACTGCTCCTCCTGGGCGGGCCTCACGGAAGCCGCGGAGCTGGCGTTCCCTTCTGGAGCCTGGGACAGAAACGGGCCACAACCAAAGTTGAACTCAGCCTGGGTGAAGGCAGTGGGTCTCCCGCCAGCCTGAGAGGTGCTCACGCTGCCGGAGGGACCACGGCAGGGCGGCGACACGAACTCCTCTTTTTAAAAGCCTGCGCAAGGGACGTCCAGGTGGCTCAGCGGTTAAGCCTCTGTCTTGGGCCCAGGGTGTGATCCCAGGGTGCCAGGATCGAGTCCCGCATCAGGGTCCTTGCATGGAGTATGCTTCTCCCTCTGCCTGTATCTCTCTGCCTCCCCCTGTGTCTCTCATGCATAAATAAATAAAATCTTTAAAAAAATAAAAACAAAAAAAAATTAAAAGCCTGCTCAAGAGGACCGCAGTGGACTCTCCTGATTGTGAGTCAGAGGAAGGAAATACAGACTTAATTTCTAGAATTAAACAAAGCTGTAGTCAAAAAAGTCCTCTGCTGAGTCAAAGTGCTAACCTCAGGGATCCTGCAGGCCTCTGGCTCAGCTGTGGCTGAGTGTGAGGAACCCTGCCACAGGGACAACCCATTCCACCCCACCTCTGTCCTCATCCCGGTGACCCCTCCACAGTCTCCGCAGCGCCCGCCGTCAGGGCTCCCCCAGGGCCAACCTTCCCCTGCTTTCGGCACCACCTCGCCCGCTCTGCTCGCTCAGTGCCCAGTCCTGACCCACCTCTTCCTTTCCGAGGGACCTCTGCCCCTGCCCCGCCCGCTGTCACGTCCTACTTAGCTTATTCAGTGTCACCATCCAACAGGGCCCCCTGCACACCTAGCAGCCTCTTGCAAGGTCCTGCTTATCCAGAGGCCTGGGCGTGGGCTGCACTTGCTTGGCAGTGCTCCGCCCCTACAAAGGGGCCTCCGGCCAGCCGGCCCATCTTTCACACAAGGGCTCTGAGCTCAGCTCAGGCCTCAGCCCAGTGGCTCTCAGGGCTGAGCTGCATCACAAACAGCCGGAGGGGAGAGGGAGAGAGAGAGAGAGAGAGAGAGAGAGTGTGTGTGTGTGTGTGTGTCCCCATAGCCTCTAGGCCCCGAGAACTTGCATCTCTCCTGAGTCCCTGGGTGGTGCAGAAGCTGCTGCTGGGGCCCCACTCTAGGGCATGGCTCTGAGCAGCCTGCTTTGAATTCTCTGCAGTATTTCCAAGCTGCCAGCCCTCCTCTCTCAGTCGAGGCCAAGGCCAGTGTCTGCGTCCCCTGCTTCCACCTCCTGTAGGGCTCTGGACCTGCTCCTGTCCATCCATTTTCCGCTCCTCCAGAAGCCTCACTCTAAAAAGTTTTTTTTTTTTTTTTTTTAAGATTTTATTTATTTATGAGACACAGAAAGAGAGAGAGACAGAGACACAGAGAGAGGGAGAAGCAGGCTCCCTATGGGGAGCCCGACGTGGGACTCGATCCCAGGACCCCAGGGTCACACCCTGGGCTGAAGGTGGCGCTAAACCAATGAGCCACTTGGCCTGCCCTCTAAAACGTTTTCTTTTCCTTTTTTTTTTTTTTTTTTAAGATTTATTTATTTATTTATGATAGACATAGAGAGAGAGAAAAGCAGAGACACAGGAGGAGGGAGAAGCAGGCTCCACGCTGGGAGCCTGACACGGGACTGCCAAAAGACCCCCTCTAATACGTTTTCTTTTTTTTTTTTTTAATTTTTTTATTTTTATTTATTTATGATAGTCACAGAGAGAGAGAGAGGCAGAGACACAGGCAGAGGGAGAAGCAGGCTCCATGCACCGGGAGCCTGATGTGGGATTCGATCCTGGGTCTCCAGGATCGCGCCCTGGGCCAAAGGCAGGCACCAAACCGCTGCGCCACCCAGGGATCCCTCTAATACGTTTTCTAACCGCATCTCTACCCACTTGCCCCAATGCTGCCCATGCCTGCCTGCAGGTCGCCAGCTTCCATAGCACTCAATCTAAAGGCCACTGCTCACCCCTCGGCTGCCTCTGCAGCTTCCAGCCAGGTCCCATCACGCCATGACAGTCATCTCCCTCGTGTCCCCGTGTGCTCTGCTGAGCACCTGTCTATGGCAAAGGCAGCACAGGGATGCAGCCAGGAAGGTCATAGAAAAGCCCTGCAGGATGCACGGTGACGGCCACCTGTCCAGAAGTGGCAGGTGTGCTGCGCAGATGTGACCCGGCAGCCCCATCCTGTCCCCCAGGGTCCCCACAGCCCCATCCTGTCCCCCAAGCTCCACTCTCTCCTGGCAACTATGTGCCGCTCCCTCGGCCACTCCTCTGGGAACCCATGAAGCCCTGTACTCCCCAGCACCAACACACACAGCAACTTAGGAGCTCCTGCTTCAGATGCCATCTTCTCGTCCCAGGAAAGCTCACTGGGGTTTCTCTCGTAGGGGGCAACCTCTGCCCTGTTTCTGACCAGACACCCCAGAAGAAGTCATAGCCACTCCCCAGGCTTAGGGACCAGCCACCACGGAGCCCCCTGAGGAGCTCCAGAGCCCTTCATCTGTGCCCTCACCACTCCACTCCCTGCCCTGAAGCTGTGCCATCATCCTCCCACGATGGCCACCCTAAAGCACAAATGACACTGTCATTCCCTCTGTTGAAACCTGCAATGTTCCTGCCTGGCTCCCGGCCATGGCTACTTCATTGCCTTTGCACACGCTGTCCCTCTGGCCAGCAAGGGAGAGCTTAGCATAACTGAAGCCTGGCAAGGAATGGGTTCTTGGTCACGGTTGTCCTTGGAGCCTCATGTGAGCCATGTGGGACAGAGCCCATGCCTGCGGCAAACCAGAACCCTGGCTACCAAGCCCAGCTTGAGATAAGGAGGCGTGGCCTGCCTGGTCACCTGGTCCCTGCCTCCCTCCCCCTGGACCCAGTTGCTCTGCTGAGAGACTTCAGACTGGGCCAGACTTCCCTTGGGGCGCCAGTAGGGCTATGCTTGAGCTTCACTTACCAGCCTGGGGTTGACCTCGGTGGAGATGAGCTTCAGGAGGCAGCTGAGGAGGCGCTGCTTGTGGAAGGTGGAGGGCGGGGCGGCGGGGCAGGGGCCCTGGGCCTGCCCGCCGGGGGTCTGGCCCTCAGGACCCAGCACAGCCAGCCAGTCATACTCCAGCTGGAGCTTGTTTGGTTTGCCCATCATGAGGTAGACTTCGGCTAGCGTCAGGCTTTCGGAGGTCTGCAGGTTCCAGCCTTCCTCGCGGAGCTGCTGGGCTAGCCGGCTGGCGGGGACATCTTTAGGAGGCTTGGCGGCAGGCTGTCCCTGAGGCGGGGGATCCAAGGGGTTCACCTTCTCCTGGGGCTCCTCTGCAGGTGCCTCTGATGAGTCTTTAGTGCAAACATCTGGCTGGAGCCCGGGGCCAGGCTGAGGCTCAGGACCTGGTGTGGCACGGACGGGGGATGGTGCCCCAGCCCGGGCAAGGTCGGCCACCTCTGCACTGCCGGGGATGCGAGTCTCTGGGGAGGCGCAGCCTGAGGGCCGCAAGTCTGCACAGCGGCACTGCTCAGGGACGATGAGGTCCTGACAGGACTTCATGTAGCGCGGGAAGGGATCAAGGAGGGAGAGCTCATCCTCCAGCTCTGGGAGCTGGCCGCAGGCGCACGTCACATCCGCAGGCTCTCGGGTGAGGCCGTCCCTGCCCTCTGCAGGAGCAGCCGTGGGGGTCTTCTCAAGCCGCCCCCCAGCATCTTGGAGCCCAGTGGGCAGCCTGTCTGGAGTGTCTAGACTGCCAAGGCTCGGGGCGGCCCCCTCCCCAGGGGCACTTTCGGGGGAACTCTCTCCAGAGCTCTGTGAGGCATCGGTGGAAGGAGGGGGTCGTCCCGGGCCCTTGCCCTCGGTGCCACCCCGAGGATACTTCACCTGGCCCCTGGCTGTGCCCTGCCCGCTCTGGATGCCCAAGATCTGGGCCGGAGGCAACGTGTGGGCATCCTTGGAGCCCTGCTTGCACCGGCCACCCTCCTGCCAGTGCACCGTGCAGAATGCCTTGGAGTGTACGACTCGGGCCACTCCCGGCAATGGCGTCAGCGTGCAGCTCTCTCCGGGGAACAGGTGCAAGGCCACCTTCTCCTGCGACGGCTCTGGAAGTGAGTGCTGCAGCTGCCGATCCTCGAGTGTCTTCCGCTGGGACCTCAGTCAAGGAGCAGCCACAGGAGCGGGCCCTGCTGTGTGCCGCCGGGCCACAGACAGAGCGTGAGCCAGGCGCTTCCTCAACCAACCAGCACCCTGCCGGCTGGGATGGCAGGCTGGGAGGCAGCCAAGGACACGAGAAGTTTGGGGCCACCTGTGCTTGTTTTACTCAACCTGCTGATAGGGACGCCTCGCGTGCTCCCTAACCTACCACATAGGCCAGACAGTGGCCACTTGCAGCTTAGGGAGCCGGAAGGGACTCCCACCCGAACCCCAGAAGACAGAGGACTGCAAGTTTGGTTCTGGTTCCATGCCACCCCACGGGACTGACTGCACTCAGGACGGAGAAGCAAGACCTATCCCTAAGCAGCAGGTGCTCTGGGGTAGGGGCAAGGCCACGTGAGTAAGAAAAGGATACAATCCGCACCTCATGGAGTGCCCACTTCTGTTTCAGGAACTCGATGAGGCTGGAGACCTTCCGGTGGAGCTCCACAATCATCCTGCAGAGAAACCACATGCAGGACGGGCGGCTGTTACATAGGGAGGGAACGTCCTGAGGAGCAGCATGAGGCTGAAGCAGCAAGAGGACCCAAGCCCATGGATGGTGGAGGGAGCGTTCAAGGAGGGGCCAGAGGCACAGGGCCCCAGTAGGGCCACTGATTCTTTGTCTCAAAAATTAGTCCTTTAAATGGAGTGAACTAGAGATTCGCGTGAAGCTGTAAGAAAAGAAGAGAGCCCTCCCCCCCCCCCCGCCCCCGTGCCCCTTCTGCATAGTAAAAGATCTCCACCAGGATGTGGACAGCGGTACAACCCACCACCCTACCCTCAGTACCCTGTGGACCAGGACCAGCCTTAATTAACACTGAGAAAATTTAAATCCACGTGGAAACCAGACGTCCTGATGGAGACAAACCTCAAGAACACGAGGCTCGGGGAGAGCAGCTGACAAAAGAGCAGAAGGGCCACACTACGCGAACTGTCTACAACAGGCAGGCCTAGACACGGACAGCAGACGCGGCGGAGGCTGGGGGCGGGGAGCGAGGGCTCAGTGGGTGCGAGGTTTCCTTTCGGAGAGACGGGAAGCTCTGGAGCCAGAGGGGGAAATTCTACAACACCCTGTGAAGGTGGCCAGGGCCCTGAGTTCGACACCTTAAAATGACACATGGTTAATTCTAAGTTACAAGAATTTTACCTCAATCAAAAAAGATGTCTAAATGAAAAATGGTCCACACCCTCTGTGGTGTCCTGTGTATGAGTCAGACATAAATCTCCAGGGAGGTGGGGAGAGAGGAGTGGAAGGGCTTTTGAAAGACGAGAGAAAGATTCTGTAGCCATCAACCTGCCAACCACGACATCCTTTTGCTTTCTGTGCTCGGCCTGAGAGCCCTGCTGGAGTGGGGCCCCTGGGGCTGAGGGCCGCCACGACAGTTACCTGAGCCTCGGGTTTTGGGCCAGGCTCTGCACGCGGGCCCAGGCATGGTTGTTCCTTGGCTGCAGCTCTACTGGGACCTTCAAGGGCAGGCGCACTGGCTTCTGGTCCTCTTCGTCACTCAAGCCTACAACAAGAAGGGGCCATGAGAGCCTGGCACCCGTGAACCTTAACGTAGGACGCAAGCGCCTTGCCACACAAATAACAGAATCTACGAGAAGCTCTGGGCAAACAGCCCCATGAGTGACAGCAAGTCTGGCAGAGAAGCCCGCAGGGATCCATGCTCTCAAGAAGGAATGCCAACATGGCCGCTTGGGATCTACAAGCCAGAGCCACCAGCCAGGCCACGGGAGCCCACAGAGACCTGCTCATCACAACAACATTCTGTCTGAACATGCTGTAGCTTCTGAGCTAAACTTGACTGCCTCAGGGGACACATGGTGTGACAAGGAGTTTCGAGTCCAGGTGCTGCCAACAGATAGGACCAGATGAAGCGGACTCAGAGCCACTGTGAGGGCAGCCGCAGGAGGCAATGCCCCCGCCATCCCCACGTCCGTGATCACGTACCGTCTGGGTCGCAGAGCTTCTTCAGAGCACGGCACATGGGCGCTTTGATCCGTAGGTTTCTTCCTTTGTAGCGCACGGTGGTGGCCCTGGGAAAGGAGTTTTGTGGAAACAGTGAGGCCTCTAGGTGAACGGCCACTCGCTGCCCCGCACATACGAGCACCCAGTGTGCCTGATAACGGAGAGCCTGACAGATGAAGGCCCTGGCACAGGGTCCCCACAAAGCTCCTGGGCTCACAGGCAGCTGTGCAGAGGGAGGCCACACCGTAATTCTGGAAGTCCCACTACTTTCCTGCCCATGCTTCACGCCGCAAAGAGGATGCCGGTCCTTCACAGGACGCGTGCCCACCCCCCGGCAAGTGGCGTGGCACCTCCTGCTGCCATCCCCTGGAAATCCCACTGTGCAGGAGCCCGCATCAAATGTCGAATGCATGCCTTCTCTCCTCCGCCTCCTCGAGGTCCCTCGAGAGCAAACCGTCTGAGCCCTCCTGGAGGTGGCCACTAACCCCCATCACCAATGTCCCGTGGCCCCTCTGTAAGCCACACCAGTGGCACCCGACGGAGTACGGGCCACTTGCAGCCAGCAGATACAGTGTGCCACTTGCTCACACTCCCCAAAACGGAGCTCAGGCAGGCCCAGGATCTGTTGCCATCGGGAGAACACCTGTACAGCCAAAACTTCACTAACGTTAGCATGACACAAACTAAAGAATTTCCATGTAACTCATGAAAATTAACACCACAAATAAAGCTCCTTTCAAAAAACACACTTCGGATGCTTTGGATCTACTCAGGAAAGGTTGGCTATTTTGAAAAACTGACAAGTCTGGAGGAGCCCACCAGCCTCCAGCAGTCCTAGACCCAGCTTCCACCTCCGAGGAAGCAAAGCCGCACACCCCCTCCTCCTTGGAAGGGAAACAGTTCTGATTTCCCATGGCACCAGGGTCTCAGCCCCCTCGACAGTGGATTTCACTGTGGCCCCCGGAGTGTGTTTAGAAGGCCAAGCAGGGGGTGTGACGTGTGGCAGACCAAGCTGAGGCAGCCAGGCAGCGCAGCAGGCTCACAGGAGTCCCGCACCAGTGCCGACGCCTCCGTGGGAGCTGCCTCTCTGCATACCCACACGTCCAGTCCTGGCTGAGCCTCTCCTGTGCCCGGAATTAGACACAGGACACCAGAAATGGTGCTGAGATATGGGCAGGCTGCCAAAGAGGCCAAAGGACCCCAGGAGGCCCACTCCCTGCCACTGTGTCTGGCGACATGATCACCTCAACCTCAGGGACACAGAGGCAGCGAAGTGCGGCTGTGGGCGTGGGGCAGGTGGACTCGACCCCAGCCGATCTCCAGCAGCAGCTCCAGGGCTGGTTGGGCCTCTCTGCCCACCACTTCTTGTTGCATCTGCACCACACCAACAACACAGACCTGGGGGGGCAGGGGGGGTGTGGCCACCATGGGGCACCTGTGTTTGCGATAATCACATTTTCCGTTAAACTGCTCTTTGGTGACTTCCTTTTTTATCATTTTTTTTTTCTATGGGAAAGTGAGCAGCCCCTTTTGTATGACCAGAAAACATCCTGAGATCATGATCCCATTCCTTTACTTTCAACTGGAAGTTCTAGGAGTGCCCTGAGGCTACAGCTGCCGGGCCCAGCTCATGCTTGCTGAGAGCAGGCCTCGGGGGCCTGGCCACGGACCTAGATGTGGTCTGTGTGCCCCCATCCTCGAGCCCACCCCGGAGCTGAGCCACGGCAGGACCACCACCAGGCTAGGCACCCCCAGCGCATGGAGTTTAAGCAGCACCATCAGCAGAAGGCTCCCACCCTAATCCCTGACCAAGGGTCACACAGAGGACCCCATGCAACAACCCTCCCCCCCCCCCGCCCCGGCCCACTGTTGTTGCTTTAACAGACAGGCAACAGGCTCGTTCCTCTACGTGCACGGGACTCAGGCTTTCTCTTCTGCAAAGTCATGTGCCGAGCCCAGTCAGCATGTGAGGCTGGCCTGTGAGCATCATAGTGAGCATCAGAGTTCTCCTCCGTCCTTTGGCTCATGAGTCCCATGCTCTCCAACCAATGGACATTCACAGTTAACTGAGAAAGGTCTGCATGAGAAGGATGGATGGGAAGTTGGTTAAATAAATACTCCACAGCCTTCAACAAAGGAATCTTCCACACACACCGTCCTGACTTTCCCCACCTATTTCACCTTTATGGGCCACTGGCTTTACCCTTGGAAACCAAAGTCAGCTGGCGGAAGACTGGACACATCTATCAGTGTAACGGGAGGGAAACCTGGACACAGAGCCACACAGTACTGCCCGCTGGCTTCACACAAGGGTGCAAAAGCAGCATCGGAAGGACAGTGCTTTCAAAAGCCGAGACTGCAGTAAGTGGACACCTGCAGGCCACAGAGGCGTAACTCAGCAGGACCTGCCTGTCATACAACACGGATGGAAATAGCAAACCATCAAACTTTCACAAGGAAACTTGGAGCAATGCTGGACTGTGGGTGAGACCAAGGGCTCCTGGACGTCACAATGAAGTCGTGGCCCATAAAGGGAGATGGCAATGGGCCTCAGTCGGACTGAGCACTCCCGCTCGGCGACAGGCACTAGGAAGGCAGGAAAAGCCACAGACTGGGAGAAAACACTGCCAACCGCCTACCCAAGACAAAAGGCTTGTGTCTATAACACCTCTAGAACTATCCAACCTCAGTAATAAGGAAACGGGTGCAAGATCTGAGCAGGCCAGTCACCAGACAGAGGCAGATGCATGACAAGCACAAGAAAGATGCTCAAGGTGGTCAGTCACCAGGGCAACACAAACCGACACCCCCGGGAGATCCCACTTCCCACCCACGAGGACGCTCAAAACACACTCAACACCCAGAACGGACTCTCCCTAGAAAGCCGTGTGATAGCTCCCGAAGAAGCCAGCGCAGGACCCCCTGCGTGTGTGCCCAGGTGATAGGCACCCAACACCTGGCGGCGAAGGTTTAGAGTGGCCCTGTTAACAGCCATGTTCCTCGCTGAGGAATGGATAAGCAGGCATGGGACAGCCACAGTGGTGCCACTACCTGCAGGAAGAGGCACGAACTACGGACCCACAAGGGCCAGATCTCAAGTGAACAGCACCAGGTGGAAGACGCCAACCTCCAAAGGCCACGCACGCGTGACCCCATTTGGACAGTGCTCTGAGAAAGGGAGGAAGACAGGGCAGAGAGACAAGCCGAGGGGCTGCTGGGGCTGGGTGTGGGCGGTAACTATGAAGGGGCAGCACAAGGGAGTCTGGGGGCGACGGAGCCATCTGGATGTGGATCGGGGTGGTACACTGCTCTGTGGGCCTTCAAACTCACAACCGGAGGTGAAAAGCCATCTGGAAAGGCTGCGTGCTGTGCAATCCCCACTCGGAGACATTCTAGAAAAGGTATCTATTCAGGCAGTGAAGGGGAGAGGTCACCAGGGGCTGGGGAAGCAAGTTGGTATAACACGGGGGGCTCCCGGGGCAGGGGCCCTCTCCGGCAGGAGCCCAAACGGCGGACACAGGACCCTGTTGTTTCTGTCCTGTCGTGCAGCACACATGAAGGTACTGAAGGCACCTGCTCAAAACCCGCTTACGGATAGTGGTCTGTTCCACAGACCACAGCCCAGCGGGGCAGAAAGGGAAATGAAACCACAAGAGGACAAGTAACACTGAACATGTGTGCACACACCTGCCTGCACACAGGGCCGCCCTCCCCCACCACCCAGACCTGGTACAAGCAGGCACAGGCTTCAGGCGGCTCCTCCGTCGATAAATTCAAGTGAAGGGGAGAAAGTGCTGGATCTACTGCTGTTTCAACCTGATGTTTGAACTTTTTCATGATAAACTTCTCTTTTTCTAAAACATTTTATTTATTTATTCCTGAGAGACACAGAGAGAGAGAAAGAGAGAAGCAGAGACACAGGCAGAAGGAGAAGCAGGCTCCATGCAGAGAACCTGACGTGGGACTCAATCCCGGGACCCCAGGATCACGCCCTGGGCTGAAGGCAGGCGCTAAACCACTGAGCCACCTGAGCAGCCCATGATAAACATTTCTGAGAGATTCAGAGCGACCGCCTTTCTCCTTAGACACAGAAGGGTGCTGCGTAGGACATTCCTCCGTCAAAGCAGAGGGAGGAGCTGCCAGCATTCGGCGCCCCGGCACCCCGACAACCAAGCCCCAGGACCCGGCCCCCGCCCTCTGGGAGCTACAGGCTGGTCAGGGGCCTGACAGGGAGGTGCCCAGAGCACTGGGGGGAGGGGGGGTGACGTGCTGTCTGGCCATACGTGGAGGACACGTGAGACACACACTCAGCAGAGGCTCGGGGCTGGGGCAGACTCCGACTCACAGCCGGGGGACAGGGAAGAGCCAGTCACCTATGGCGGAGAGGGAGCCCGGGTAAGCAGCCAGCAACCTTCCAAGGGAGGCGTGCAGTCTGGTGCCCAAAGCAGCATCTGGGTGATGCTCTGAACCACCAGACGTGACGGGTCTGGTGGGGAAGGCGTAGGGAAGCAGGAGGCGAGGGCCGCTAGCCTCCGGGGGACACTCCTCCAGCCCGGGGCCTCACAAGCTCTGCTGGAGCTGGCTCCTATCTGTCCCTGATGCGGGAGGTCTCAGGGCCACACTGGGGGGTCTCCACAACCCTCCAAGGGCTCGGACGCCATTTCATCAGGCAGCGACAGCATCCACTCCTGATGGAGCCCCGAGGGTGAAGCCACAGGTGCTACAGTTCTGGTGCTAGAAATACAGATAAACGCATTTTCATAAGTAGAACACCACACAGCAAACGTGGTCAGCAGCCTAAAGCTAACCAGAAAGAACACCCTTCCCTCCTCTAACCAGACAGAAGCTCGCTTGTCAAATACTCGAACAGGACACAGGTGTGAAGAGCAGGGGTAACCCAGGCACTGACCATCCCGGGGTGCTGGTGGGAGCAGGAGCCACGCACTGAGTCCCCCTGCTGCGGCCACATGCGCACCCCACTCACTTCCAAAAATAAGAACAGAGCCCCCCAAGCCCGCCCAGGAGCCAGGCTCCTCTCTGCAGCACCCTTCCGCCAGCGTGAGCAACGCTGTGACGTGCGCCCTACGGCGCGGCTCACCACGGACCTGAGGGCTTTCCAGAAGTGGGGCTGTGGGGTCAGAGAGCACGCACACTAAGAGGGTGAGGTACGGACTCCCCTGCACTCCTGCTGTGAGTGAACACCTTCTCGGACAGTGCTGACGCCTCTCCACCCGCAGCTGTGGGAAACGGACCGCTTCCGTCTGCCCTCCTCCTCACCCCGAGCCATGGGAGGGGGGTGGCACAGGTGGAGGTTCTGGGGAGGCTGGTGCTGGAACACTTACCCCCTTCTTGATCTGGGGCTGGAGGGGGCTGTGCAGGGAGGACCGGCGAATTCTCCTGCGCGGTTGTTACACTGACCACAGCCAGGGAAGGAGGCGCACTATGACCCTGGCTGCAACCCCATCCTCTGCGGGCTCATGTTGGGAGAACAGACATGTCCCCACACCTTCAACGTGACCTGCCCCTGTCGCCTGACCTGCCTGTCACCTGGACATTGATGCTGCGGGGCTGAGGTCATGTCTGTCTGGCTCCTTCCTGCCTCCCTACACGGCCCTCATCAGAAGCACCCGTGCACAGCCCACACCCCAGAGACAGAGAACTTCTGCTGCCCTCCTTGGCTGGGTGGCTACAGAGGTTGTGGGGAATGCTGCACAGGGAGTCTCTCTCTTGTCCCCCTGGTTTTCACCCAATCACCGATCCTATCAGTCCAGACGCCTGCGCGTTGACTGCTCACAGGCGAGATCCTCACTTGTTCAGAACCATGTTAACAGTCATGTTGCCTCCGGGCTTTACTGTGATGGCTCCTTGCGGAGACTGTGGGGACCCAGTACTGTGTGTTTCCTCGACCCTGCTGCCCCCCAGCTCAGGCGCTCTCCAACCTCCAGCAGCCCCTAATGCCAACCACCCAGCCACATTCACATGTATCAACACGCCTTCCTCACATGAGATCAACTCTGAAGCAGGCCCGCATGTCCTTCCAGAAACCCAGGAGGCCACCCCCCGCTCTGTGTGCAGCCTCTCACAACAGGACCAACACAGGCCAAGAAAACTCACAGCTTTTCCAGCAAACCAGTCCCTGATGCCCCTGAGCACAAAGAACCAGAACACCGGCTCAGCCAACAAGTTGGGACCCAAGTAAAATAAAAGGTGAAAAAGGCTCTCCTCAGATCGCATCCAGGGTGGGCGCTCCGCCTCGCAGGGGAGACACTAATGCCAGAAACCACCTCCGCCAAGCACCCTCTGGGCTCTCGACGCAGGTCCTCAGAGGCACACAGGCAGCCCAAACAGCTCACAAGCCCAGCTTGTCCCCAAATGCTGCAGGGCCTGTGTGAGGGTAGGAAGGCGGGCACTGCCAGTGCCACAGGTGAATGGGGCGTGGGGTACACGACCAATGAGCCACCTGCTCCTAAGCATACCCACACGCCTCCAGGAGGCTCTGTCTGCCCCAAGACACCAGTTGTGAAGGCTACCCGCACCGCCTGGCATAGCGCTGATACTTGCATCCCAGTTACCACCACGCCTGGTTCCAAACAGGGGCAGTTCACAGAAATAAACTCGCGGGAACCCAAGAGGAGCATATGTAAGGGAAGACGCTGGGCTGGAGCCAGAGCAGAAACCACACAGCCGGCACCACCTGTCAGGAGCTCACGCCTGAGGGATGGGGACGTGCAGGCCATCCAACACCAGGCTGAGGGAGAAATGCCACCAGAGGTGCCAGAAGGCCATGTCCTGCAAATGCAGCAGAGACCAGTGAAGACTGTTCCAGGGGACAGCTAGCCTTGGACCAGCAGGGGCCTGGGGATGGCCTGAGGGCCCATCTAGGGCAAGGGGCAGAGATCCGGAGAGAGTACACCCGCTCTGGCAGGGTGAGTGGGAGGCCACGACAGCCATCAACATGGCAGCCACGCCGGGTGGGAAATCCATGCACACGGAATCCGCAGACTGTGGAGCAGAGGAAGGTCCGGGCCGCCCCGAGTCAGACACGTGGCTGGAGACCAGGGACCAACTACCGAAGCTGACAATGAAGGATGCCTTGAAGGCCACTCTGAAATGTGGGCCAGAGAGCAAACTAAAGTTCCACTGAGACAGTGGGTGAATGGAGCACAAGGCATGTGCCATACGCCATCTCTGCCACAGGAATGGTCACTGCACTCGGGGCAGAGCAAGTGGGAGAACCTTGAGCTCTGGACACCACGAGTGTGAGGGCAGACGGCGTCAGACCTGGCTTCACTCTAGGGGCGCGGAGCCTCGGCGGGCAGGCACAGGGAAGGGGTCAGGAGGGCAACAGGAAGGCTGAGTGTGGGCCTGCTCTGGCCAGAAGCCACCTGCAGCCCACGCGCAGGTGGGGACAGGGGCACAAACAGGAGGTGGTGAGGGCCCTGTGGGTGCTGCCACCCTGCCAGGGAGCCCACGGGAAGAACGAGATGGGGAGCAGCCCAGGCGATGACACCCTGCTCTCCTGGGGCTGCACGGCACAGTCAGCTTTCACTGTGAAGGTTGGGCACATTATGGACCTCGGTGAGAAAAACCACACATCTCTAGTTCTGGGCTTCGGGAACGCGTCCCAAAGCAACAGCGGCGCTCCACAACACAAGCCCTACTTACCCCGCTTGAATGAGCTCATTCAACTTGGTCGCGTTCTTGTCGTCCATACCTTTAAATGGAAAAACAAATAAATGTGACCATGAAGCCCTCAGGAGCAAGATCAGTGAAGATTTCCTGATTAACTCTCATCAATGTAGGAAGCAAATATCCCAGCTCCTCCCCAGAAGACCCAACAAAGTCTCCCAGAACACAACCCCCCACGTTAGCTGCAGCTCCTCCCACAAAGCCTGGGTGGAGCGTGCCATCCCCACCTGTGTATCCTCTCCACCCACCAAGACTTTCTCGGGGAACCATAACCTGCCTCCATGCAGCTGCTCCTGACCCCCGACCCCCACCACTCCAAGCCTCTGCTCCTCCCTAGCCGCCCAGCTCAGATTCCCTTCTCAGGGTCACCACCACATGCTTCTCCTGCTGGGCTCGTGTCATCTGCTGGCCCATCGTGGTCTGCTTTGGGTCCCCAGGTTCCCAGGGTAGGTGAACAAGGACCCAAGACCATACGTGTTCACCAGAGCTGACACCACGTTCCTCTGCACCCTCCCACAGTTGCTGCTGTCCCAAAAATGTCCAAGGAAAAACGAAATTACATGTGCAAGAACATGAGTAACCTGGTAGATGGTGAATGTTTGGGGATCATCGAAAATTTCTTAAACTCTTACGTACTCAGGGATAAAAACAATAAGCCACAAACACAGAGCCAGGCCAAAAACCAAGACAAGGACAAAATCCTTAAAGCAGCACAGAAAAGTAATGCATCCCTTCCAGAGCAGCAGAGACACAGCAGCCGGTGGCCTCTCCCCAGGAATGGCGAAGGCCAGAGATAAAGGAACAAATCTTTACAGTGAAGGAAGGAAAAACTGCCCAATCCGAGCTCTCCATCCAGCAAAAACACCTTTCAAGACTGAAGACAACATAAAGCTTTACAAATAATCACTGGAAGAATTCACAGCCACACGTGACAAGCATGTGATGAGAAACAGCAAGACACGTCCTGCAGGCTGCAGGGCAACAGGCCAGATGGAGACGGGCCTCCGGGACAGAAGGCCCAGCAAGGAAGAGGCAGGCGCACAGCCCCGCTCACTGACCGGGGACCCAGCATGGCCCTGCCTCACACGGTTACGCGACAAAGCAGCACCATCAGCGGGAAGCACAGCAGGGATTCCCACGTGAAGGCAGGGTCTGCAGGGCCAAGCAAGCGCATGGCCAGAGGGCAGCCTGTCCTGGAGGTTCGTGGGCATGTGAGCAGAGATCAAAGGGAAAGCCAAAGGGGATGGAAGGGCCCATTGGTCCTGCATCTGGCTTGCCGGACAGACAGAAGGTCCAGGAGCTGAGCCACTGAGATTTCAGGGTTTGAGTCACTCGATGGGCACCATGTGAGGAGCCACCCTTCAGAGAAAAGCTAACTGAACACGCAAGTGAGGATGGGAGATGGGCCGCTGCGGCAGGAGAAATGAGCTCTGGGTCTAAGACTCAGTCCTGGGGGCAAAGCATCACCTGTCACTTAGCAGCCAAGGAGATTTTCATCACGACAGAGCCTCCTCAGCCCCTGGGACACCAGGCAGCACAGTAGCTGCCCTGAGGCTGCACACATGTAGCGTGTGTCTGAGTCCTAGGAACACAGCAGACTCAACGCCCACCGTTTCAGGGTTCATGTTCGTCCGGAGGCCCAGTGTTAAACAAAAGCAGGCTCCGACCACAATTTCTGCACAGTCCAGAAAAGGCTACCAGCATGCAGTCATGAGACGCTGCAGTGTGCAGGGCACCCAGTGTGCCAGCGAGTGACCTGCAAGTGGGGGGCAGGCGGGGCTCAAGTGGGGCCTTGGGGGGAGGCTGCATGCGTGGAGGCCAAGAGGGGCTGGTGGGATGTCACAAGTAGGACTGGCTTCTCTGAGCTGCAGGGTGGCAGGAAGAGGAACAGAAGTCCAAGTACAGAGGCCCCTGGGCCGGGGTCCCAGTGCTGCCCAGTGGAGTGACGGCAAGCCGCCCAAGGTCAGGGAGCAGGCCAGCCTCACGAGGACTCAGGCAGGCTGGGAGAGCGAGGAGAGGCCACCACAGCAGTGACCGGGGGCAGTCAGTGCCTGTACACCACTCACGCTGGGAGCACTCCACGACAGGCCAGCAGGTGACAAATAAGTGCTCAGACCACAGGAAGGACTGGGTTGGGAGCCAGGCCACCTGTAGGGTTTTTGCCTGCTTCTAGGCTAGCGTGTGCAGAGCAGCCCTCAAACGCCCTCCCTCCTGATCCCTCTGCTGATTCCACACCAACCGCCTTGCTGCCCACTGAGCAGTGGCATTCTGCTGCGTGACCAGGGAGGAGACGGCTTATGACCCTGTCACATGGTCTCACTGGGCCTCTGGAGTGACCCTGTGGGTAAGCACCCTTCCGCCATGTGACGGTGCCCAGTGGCACCTGCATAGACAAGGGCACCCCTTGCCTGGGGTCACACGGGGAGGCGAGGTAGGCCACTAAGTAGATGGTGCCCCCGGAAAGCCAGAGCATGCCTACGTTGGTTACAGGAGACAAGCAGAGGGACATATGGGGAGTAGCCCAGATCATTCCAAGCACCAGTGTCACACAAGACCAAAGGTGAGGCTCATCTATCTCATCAACAGCCCCAAGGGGGCACCACAGGTATACCTAGGATCACATCCCCACCTGGCACCCTGAAGACAGGCAGCTGCTAGGTAAGACCATGGTGCCTGTGACATAAATGCTAAACACATCAGGTGGTGACAGGACTGTGGGCATGCAGAACAATGTCCCTGGGCTCAAGTGACATGGGATGCCTGCAGGAGAGCCCTGCCAGGATGCCTGCAGTCAGATGCTGAGTAAGAGAAAGTGCACTCGTGGGGTGGGGCACGCAGGTGGGGCTGCTGTCTGCGACAGGTAAGTCTCATGAAGGTGCAGGCATGCAGAGGCTCAGGTGCTCTTCAACTCCCTGCTCCCTAAAATGTTTTCAAGATTCAAGCTGGAGGGAGAAGAGCTGTGGCATCAAAGACCCAACAGTGACAGGAGAGCAGGCCCTGCCAAGAGGAGCTGTGAGCATTCCGGAAACATCACGTCCCCAGCCACGAGCACTGCAGGAGCCCTGGCGCCCCATACTCACAGCCCCCGACCTTCTTCCGCAGCTCGCCGTAGCAGATCAGACCGTACAGCTCCTGGGACGACTTCTTCAGCCCACGGGAGAACACTGAAACACCAAGAAGGGACAGAGCTTTAGAAGGGGAAGACGTCCCCACCGGGCTGACCAGCTCGGGCACAGGAGGGCAGGGGCACGTGAGCACTGTTCGTCCCGTGGTTCCGACCACCGCACGTGCCTCCCAGGATGGCAACCCCGGGCAAAACGAAGTGAGGCACACACAGGAACACAGGGCTGCTTTTCAAATTTTCAAAATGAGAAGTTAGATTAGAAAACTGGGCTGGCGCCAGGAAATGCTAACGGGCAGAGGGCTGCCCCGGGAGGAGCCTGGGAGGCCAGTGGGGCCACAGGAGGTGGGCTGAGACCATCTCCCTCCGCACACAGAACCACCCAACCTCTGTGTGAGGCCAGAGGCCTGTGACCACGGAAGCGGACGTGTCACACCATCTCTGATCACTGATGACCCCCCTGAGGCCAGACAGAGGAGGAACGGCAGCCCCAGCCCTCACGGTACCGGTATCCACTCTCCCCTGCTCCTCAGTAACAGATGCACCTCACTCAGGAAGCAACGAATCCAGGTCAGACGGTGCACATCCCAGCCTGCCCTGCGGCTAGATCGGGCTGCACCACTAAGTCCTGGCCTCTAGAGTGATCAGGAGACTTCCAGAAGCTCCCAAAATGACTGAAGACTGACTGAGGACGAATGTGTCCTTTGGCACCCCGGTCTAGCACACGGAGCCATCCTGGACCAAGCACTGTGCTGGGCACGGCAGAGTGGCAAGAGGGCAGGCCCGGAGTTCCCAGTGACCGCACTGGACCTCCTATCTGACGTCTCTGCCACAGGAGAACCAATCTCTCTGTGCAGAAGACCACGATGCTTTGAGGTCTGTGTTACCTGAAGCCAAACCTGAGTGCCATCCACCGGCACAGGCCCAGCCCAGTCCGGCGCCTTCTCCACCACTTCACAGAGCCGTTACCCGTGCTGCCGTCCCTCCCCTGTCCTCACAACTGCTCTCTCTGGCTTCTCCCCAGAGAGCCCTTTTCAAACTCCTAACACTCAGGTGTGATGAAATCACCAGAAAAGGAAAACAAAAGTTCATTAGCAAATGGAAAATAAAATTTTGTCTCTCTCTCTATCATAAATAAATAAATAAATCTTTAAAAAAAGAAGGGAGGGGGGATCCCTGGGTGGCTCAGCGGTTTAGCACCTGCCTCTGGCTCAAGGGGTGACCCCGGAGTCCCGGGATCGAGTCCAACGTCGGGCTCCCGGCATGGGGCCTGCTTCTCCCTCCTCCTGTGTCTCTGCCTCTCTCTGTCTCTCATGAATAAATAAAGTCTTTAAATAAATAAATAAATAATCTCCTCTCCATTGTGTGATTTATCCAACGAAAGTGTTTCCAAAGGAAAGTGCTATGTGAACGGGTACATCCACAAGTGCACAGTGTAAGGCCACCAAAGGGACCTGCTGGTCCAAAAGGAAAGGTAAAATTTATTCACCTGTAGCAACATCAAACTCAACAAATTAACGCTCCACAGGAAGCACAGAGAAATTCCACAGCAGCATGAAAAGGTGGCACACCCAGGAGCCGGGGGAAGGTGCTGTGCTGAGATAGTGGAGGGTGTCTGGGAAGAAGGAGAGGTCTCAGCTCCCACTGACTGTCTGGGGGGTCCCAGGCAGGAACGTGCACAAATGAGCGTGGGTTTTCTTGTCTGCCCTGAGGGTGACATGCTCAGTGACAGGCCCCCACCAGGCAGAAGCAGGGGCAGGGAAGGATTCAGGGAGGGATTTCTGGGAGGAGAACACAGCTCCGCCTGGGGAGGGAGCAGGGTGAGGGAGGTTGATCAGCGGGGGGTACAGTGCAAGTACACATGAGGATGGAGACCCTATTCCTGCCAGCCCACAGGTCAGGAGGAGAACACCTGGTGGAGCCGCAGGAGGGGCTCAGGCAAGGAAGCAGCCCGGCAGATGCACACCTGGTGCCCATCTCGTGGCATGAGGGGCAGGGTGGGACCAGACAGCAGGGGACAGCGATGATCTAGAACAAGAGCAAGGGGGACCAGGTGGTGAGGAGAGACCAGAACAGCTCTGAGGTACAACCAGCAGGACTCTGGTGACAGATGTCCACAAAGGTTCAAAGGGACATACATTCAGGTGACAGTGTCAGGTAACAACTGTGAGCATTCGGAGCTTGAGCAGCCCTGTCCCCAAGGGCTCCCACACAGGCTGGTGGCAGTGAGAGATTTCTTTAGGGCAGGAGTCGGCACACTATGGCTCACAGGCCAATGCAGCCCAGGACCTGTTTCTGAAGGAAGGGTTTGTGGAACACACCAATGCACACCTGCTTACCCTTTGTCTACAAATGAGCTAAGACAGCAGAGCGCAACAAGTTCCACAGACTGCAAACCCCAAAGCCAAGATATTTGCCATCTGATCCTTCAAAGAAAGAGAAAGCTCAAATCGTGCTCTCTGGGCCTTTCTCAGGCCAGAGGAGGAAGCCCAGGTCCTGGCGTGCTGACCTGCCGGGGAGCCAGGGAGGAGGCAGACAGGTCAGCCTAGGTGGTGCTGGCATACACGTGCCTGAGGGTCACCAAAGAGGCCAAGAGTGCGCCCACAGGTGGGGCTGAGGCAGAAACACAGGAGATCATCAAGGGCAGGCACGAACAGCACATGACAAAGGTTCAAAGCGAGTGACAGGCCTCAGCCATCAGAGTTGTTCTCTATCACAACTTACATTATTTTACCAGGAATGTCAGAAACAAGAGAAGTTAGTAGAAGCAAATGTCTGGAATGACCAAGCTATGAGTGAAGTTGTAGAAACAAAGAGTTAACATAAAGAAAGATGATCAATGACTGAGTGGCAGGTGTGACATGTGGCAATACCTCCCCTGAGGACAGAGGCTGGTTGGGTAGGCTGCTCCGGGCGGGAGGGTGCTGACCCAGACATGTGAACTGAACACAGATCACTCGAGCCTGACTTCAAACCCAGACAAGAGCTCTGGGAAAGCTAGCCCACCCCAGTCACCCCAAATCAAATCACCCCCAAATCACCCCACACACGGGCCATGCCCAACCCTCACCCGAAGGAGCCCCTGCTTGGGAGAGAAAGGTGGGCACCAGAGGGGCCCTATTCTGGCTGGCCAGGATCTATGGTCTGCTTCTCCTCGTCGACTGTGGGGCCCTCCCCTCCCAGGGTGGGACACGGGCCCAGAGAGAGCCAGGGACCTAGAAGCACAGGCACCCAGGGCCATTAGAAATAAGTGCGGCCTCCTCACAATTCAGTTTAAGCGATGGATCCTAGGCATTCCACCAGCCAAAGGACCATGAGGCAGGGAAATCCCTGGCCATGTGGCTGGGAGAGCACAATGCCAGAGGGTGTGTCTTGTGGGTTTGCTGGAAACCAGCTCCTGACCAGCAGCCAACCAAACCTGCCACCTTCCCGGGAGCCAAGTCTGAGCACACTCACCATTATCAAAGTCAATGTACTTGGTGATCTTGTGCCACGTGCGGTAATAGAAGTGCCGGACCTGCTCCTTGTTCTTCACCATGCTCGCGGGCTTGCCTTTCTTCTTGTACTTGAGTGCAATGTTGTTCTGAATGGCTTCAAAGTCTTTCCCATGCTGCAAAATTAAGTCCACATTAAAAGCACAAAGGTTACAACAAGGCAGTCTTCTGTACAACACAGACGCTTCCCGAGAAAGGAGAAGGGAAAGGGAGCCCACCATGGTCAAGCCGATGTCCTTGACGGCTCTTGTGCATGAACTTCAGCCTCACCTCCCTAGAACCTTGGTTTCAACTCAAGTAACGGATAAAGCAACAGCAGAATCTGAGGAATAAATCTATTGTAGCATGGAAGACCAACGAGGCAAGGACTCAGGAGCAGGAGGACACAGTGCTCATCATGCAGATGAAAGGGGCTTAATACCCATAGTTGCCTAGAGACCACAAACCAAGACAGCTCCATGAAGACAATCATGGCAACACAAACCACAAAGAGCTAAGAGTATGCTATACCTGGCCTCCTAAAGCAATACATCAACTGTTCAGAGATGCCCTCACTGCTTCCATCAGAGAAAATGTATCCTATATTCAAATAGGGAGAGCAAATACAAACAGTAAGAGAACCACACAGACTATGCTCTGAATACATTCATGGGCCACCTATTCCTTCAACACATCCACGTAGGAGCTGAGTTTTTGTGAGATTTTCAGAATGGAATTGGTGTTCCAAAGAACAAAGTCACCACCAGGATTGTTCAGGAGCTGCTGACATTCCATCAAAGCCAAGACAGATGTCCAGGGGAGGGCCCAGAGGTGACAGCACCCCGACACCACGAGCACCCCCAGCACCCATATCTTGGTTTTAAATCCCATTCCCAAAAGGAAGCGGGGTCCCTGGAAGAGATGGGAGCAGGGAAAGTACCAGTGAGTCTGGAATATCTTGCTATGCCAGAAAGTAGGCAAGTGAAATGCTTGCAGCATGAGAAGAGCATGTGGGAAGGATACAGGAGCCAACCAGAGGAGGCTCCCAGTGGCCAAATCTGCAGCCATCTGGACAAGAAAATGGACAATGATATGAATAGATTGTGAAACAGAACAACCTATATACCCGAGTCCATACAGATAAAAACAAACCACTGAATTCCTACCTAAATAAGGGAGAAGGGAGAGCTGTTTCTTGCACAAGATCTCTAATTAATAAGTACAGAAAGAATGATGGAGTCAGAAAATCGCCAATGGGCAAATGGTATAGTAATATTATTTCAGGTAAGAAGTTGCATGATTACTAAAGTCAGTGTAAGAAAAAAATGAGAAACAGAATATTTACATAGTCTAAAAGTAAAAAAAAAAAACAAAAAAAAAAACGGATTAGTAAGTACAAGACCTGGCAGGTGTCACCTGAAAGCAGTGATCGAGGTTCAGACCACCAGACAGAATGGAGCACAGCATGCGCTCTGTACAGGACGTGCCCAGGACAGCCTGGCACTCCTGTGGTACTCTTGACAAAAATGCAAAATGTACATTTAATCATTAGTTAACCTCAGAGAAGCTCAAACTGAGGGGTATTTCACAACCTAACAGACCAGGAGTCTTCAAAAGTATCAAGGTCGGGGCCCCTGGGTGGCTCAGTCAGTTAAGGGTCTGCCTTCAGCTCACATCACGATCCCCTAGCATGGAGCCCCAGGGAGCCTGCTTCTCCCTTGACCCCTAGTAATGCATGCTCTCTCAGTCTTTCTGCCTTGCTCACAGTTTCTCTTTCAGATAAATAAAATCTTGGGGGGAAAAAAAGTGTCAAGATCTCATATGAAAAAATGCTCAACATCTCTCGGCATCAGGGAAATACAAATCAAAACCACAATGGGATACCTCCTCACAGCAGTCAGAATGGCTAAAATGAACACAAAAAATAAAAAAAATAATAAACAAATAAATAAATAAATAAAATGAACAAGTCATGAAATAACAGATGTTGGTGAGGAGGTGGAGAAAGGGGAGCCCTCTTTTTTTTTTTTTTTTTTAAAGATTTTATTTCCTTATTCATGAGACACAGAGAGAGAGGCAGAGACACAGGCAGAGGGAGAAGCAGGCTCACTGCAGGGAACTTGATGTGGGACTCGATCCCAGGACCCCAGGATCAAGACTGGAGCCAAAAGCAGACGCTTAACCACTGAGCCACTGAGGTGCCCCAAAGGGGAGCCCTCTTATACTGCTAGTGGGAATGCAAGCTTGTGCAGCTACTCAAAAAACAGTATGGAAGTTCCTCAAACAGTAAAAAACAGAGTACCCAGCAATGGTACTACTAGGTATTTACCCGCATGATAGAAACGGAATGATCCAAAGGGCCACCTGTACCCCAATGTTTATAGCAACAATGTCCACAAGAGCCAAACTATGGAAAGAAGCCAGATGTCCATCAACTGATGAATGGATAAAAAAGATGCACTATATATAGTCCATACTAAGAAATGTTACTCAGCCATCAAAAAATGAAATCTTGCTATTTTCAACAACATGGATGTAACTGGAGTATTACGTTAAGCAAAATGAGTCAGTCAGAAAAAGACAACTATCATATGGTTTCACTCCTACGTGGAGTTTAAGAAACAAAACAGATGAACATAGGAGATGGGGAAAAAATTAAGATAAAAACAGAGAGAGGCAAACCATAAGAAACTCTTAACTCCAGGAAAGAGACAGCGTTGCTGGATGGGAGGTGAGTGAGGTGATGGGCGATGGGCATTAAAGACAGCACATGGTGTAATGATCACTAGGTGTTTATGCAACTGATGAATCACTAACTTCTACTTCTGAAACTAATAGTATATTTTACTTAAACTGAATTTAAGTAAAATATTTTTAAGTTGTCAAGCTTTTAGGAGACAGAGGAAAGGAGGTGGAGATTGAGGGCCTGTCCCCAGGTAGAGGGCTCAGGAGTCATGTCCACTGAATCTAGAATGGACATCAGCGGGAACACCACCTAAACCTGAGTAAGGCCCACAGGTCAATAAATGCTACGGTATCCACACCCAATCTCCTCAATGAGCTGGTCACACAGGTTATGTAAACATCAGTAGAGGGCATAGGGAATTCTCTATACTCTTTCTGCAACTTTTTCCAAGTTTGAAACTTTTTAAAAAATTACTTATCTATTTATTCATGAGACACACCGAGAGAGAAGCAGAGACAGGCAGAGAGAGAAGCAGGCTCCTCCTTGCAGGGAGACAGACCCGGGACTCAATCCCAGGACTTGGGATCACGACCTGAGCCAAAGGCAGACACTCAACCACTGAGTCACCCAGGTGTCCCTGAAACAGTTTTAAAATGAAAACTTGAAGTATAAAAAAAAAAACGGAAGGAATTAAAAATTTCAGTATTAGAAAAATAAAAAATAAATAAAAAGATGTCTTAAATGCCTTCCTCTGGGTGTCCCGTCCCCCACAGACCCTCCCTCAGGCCTAGATCAGAGTCCTGGCGGAGCAAGCGCAGACAGCCTCTCCACCCCTCAGGTCCTCTCTGCAGCAGGGCACAAAACCCAGACAGGTGCATACACTCGCTAGACTGGGACCAGAATCTAGGTTTTGTGATTCTCAAACTATGCTGCCTTCTGAATTCTTGTGGTGTTAGTTGGCATAGGCTTCCTGACAGCCCAACCTTTTCTGTTCCTACTACATTTCCCTAATCAGATCAGCCCTTAAGGGGGACTTCTCTGCCTCCTAGCACTCCTGTAGTGCTCTGATGCAGACAAGCCGTTAGCAATTATCCACCTCGTGAGAAGCACGCATGTGGGGCTGTGAGGCAGGAACCACAGACATAAGAAGAAAAACGGAATCAGCGATGGGCTTAGTGAGGAACTGCCATTGAAACAGAGTAGGGAGATGTTGAGGATGGTGTCAGTGCAGGTGCTCAGCCTGCTGGCCTCCCCACCAGCTCCCTGTCATGGGGGCCACGACCCACACCCCAGCCACAGTAGAGTCTGGAATAGGCCTGGCCCACCTGAGGCCTTCCTAGAGCTGTCCCACCTGGAGTGGGGAGTGTGGTGGCACTCTTTTTTTTTTTTTTTTTTTAAAGATTTTTAACTTATTTATTCATAGACACAGAGAGAGGCAGAGACACAGGCAGAGACACAGGCAGAGAGAGAGGCAGAGACACAGGGAGAAGCAGGCTCCATGCAAGGAGCCCGACGTGGGACTCGATCCTGGGTCTCCAGGATCACACCCCAGGCCGCAGGCAGCGCCAAACCGCTGCGCCACCGGGGCTGCCCTGGGGTGGCACTCTTGTCCCCGAGAAGGGTCTGCAGCAGGAGGCAGTAAGCACTGCAGTGTCACCCTCCACAAACGGGGTGACAGAGGCTCCACGACATCGTTGCAGGCCCTGCATCCCATCGGGCTTGACATAGTCCCTCCGCCTTGTCTCAAGGTCAGGACAGCTGTTCCATCCCTTGTGCCTCTCTGCACTCTGAGCTGGGTGTCTGTCACCTGAAGCACAGTCGAGTCAGATGTGGGTACCAAAAAGGCAGGGATGGGCAGCATATACGCGGCGGCAGAGCAGAGCTTACCAGCCCTGCATCCAGACCCCACCAGCAGCCTGTGGCAGCTCAGTGAGACACACAAGAGTGTCAGCTGTAGGGCCCGAGCCCGTGTCCTCGCAGGGGCACATGTCCACACACGACACGTGGGCGACAGCACTAACTGTGGAACGCAATAAGTGACCACAAGGGTCCGTTATTGTTAATTAAGGATCAGGAAACCTCAAACACCTACCTGGCTAAAAATGTCAATCAAGAAGCTGGCCCAGTGGGCAGGGAATGAACTAATTTACCTGAAGAAAGGTAGGGCAGGTCACTGATGCGGAATCCTTCCCCCACTTTTAATCAACAAGCACACCTCCGACCTGCATTCTGCACCCAGAGCCCCATAGAGCCCCACTCTCCCCAGGAAGGAAGGGCTGTACCAAGCAGCAGAGCTGTCAGGGGAGCATTAGCCGCACAGTGTGAACACAGTCGTGGGGCCCCCAGTGCTCTATGCCTGATGGCAACTTCGAGAGGCAGTGTGGGGCCGTAACTATACAATACAGCCGCCCTGCTCTACTTTCAAACTGTCTGAGGGAAGAAAGGGAACACATCTGAACTTGTTTGCAGGACTCTGCACCTACTGGGAAAGCTTTGGATACACACTTCACTGCCTCCCTGCACGCCTGAGTCCAGGGGCACTGCCAGACGGGCCTCCTGCGATCGGGACGGCAGAACCAAAGCATGGGGCCCCCAAAGGAACAAGGAAGCCTCAGGAATATTCTGACAGCAGCACTGAATTCTAGCCCCTCACCTTTTCTCACCTCTCCCTGGATATTTCAGAGTATCAATTCCAAACCCCATTTCAGCTCTGAGCCCTGTTTGCCAGGCTTGGCAAGACTCTTCCATAACTCCAATTCCTTCGCAATACGGCCCGCTGGCAGTGGTCCTCACACTATGCCCCCATCAAGTGGTCTAAAACACAGAATCCTCACGAAGATGCCTGCTGAACCTGGAAGGAACCACGACAGTCAACAATACGAGGATGGTGAAAGAGAGCAAGGCCTGCCTCGAGGGTAAACGCGTAGATCTCGCAGGCCACAAGCTAGCTGTTGCAAGGGCTTGATTCTATCTTTGTTGTGAAAAGCAGCCAGGAAGTGAATGGGTGTGGCTACATCCCAATAAAGCTTTATTTATAAAAATAGGCGAGCATGCAAGCCACAGTTTTCAGTTGAAGTAGAATATTTACAGGCACTAAAAAAGTACTAAGCGAAAGAACCATAACATACCATGAAAATGCATTTGCTGTTAATAAAAAAAAAAAATATGATCACTATAGGTAGGAATATTTGAAAAACCAAAACAGGGAAGTGAAAACAGCTGGCAGGGAGCACAGCTGTTTCTTTGGGCAGTGGAATCAGGGAGCAGCTTCTCTCTATTTTTAGGACTTCCCATTCTGTCCCACGTCCACTGCAACTGCTCTCAGGGTTAAGCTGCTGGCTCTGACTGATGTGGCAAGTGTCCCCTTGTCCCTCATCAGGGACCTCTCAGCTGCAAGGGGAAGGCCCACAGACAGGGCTCCACTCCTCAGTGAAGAACGTATTTGAGGGGTGCCTGGGTGGCTCAATCAGTTGAGCGTCTGACATGTGGTTTTGGCCCAGGTCAGGATCTCAGGGTCATGGGCATGAGCCCTGAACTGGGCTCCAAGCTACATGGGGAGTTTGCTTGAGATTCTCTCTCCCCCTCTCTCTGCCTCTCCCACCCCCCCCACTTGCAGAAGTTCTCTCTTCTCAAATAAGTAAATAAAATTTTTTAAAAAACAAAGACTGTATCTGAGACAACCAGTAGACTCTTGCAGAAAAACAAAGACACCTCCTAATAACCACTTAGTTATCAAGTATCAGCTTTTAAAGTCACAATGAGGGGATAAAAGGCCAAGGTCAGAGGGCAAGTGCCAGGCCTTGGGGACCCATGCCTGCCACCTAGGAGGAGTTGCCCAAGGCAGTGCCGACCTAATAGATCTCGCAGCCATGAGGTCGGCCAGGCAGAGGACAACTGACAATGTGGAGAGAGGCTGGGAGTCTCGGCCACCTGTCCCAGCCCCAGGGCTCACCTCATACAGCCCCTCGAAGAAAGTATTCTTATCCTCTGTGCTCCACGACTCCCACTGCCGCCGGGCCTTCTTGCCTTCTTCCTTCTCGCCGCTGGAAGACCCCAAGTTCCGGGAAGATGAGCGAGAGCCCCCTGCAGGGGCGGCAGGGGCAGCTCCAGACCCACTTCCGGATGATGACCCGCCACCGTCGGCTCCTTGGAGAGAAAGAACCGTACAGTGACCTGTTTTAGAAGGCTGCGGAGCTAGGGACAGCCCCATTGCACAAGCCCTTCTCCCCACCCCACCCCCACCCCCACCCCTCCCGCCAAGGGTGCCACTGTAGGACAGTTCCTGAGACATGCTGCCGCAGGCCTGCTGGGGCTATTCAGCAATGGCCTCACCCTGATTTGACTTCATAATTCTTTCCAATCTTTTTATAGCGAGAAAAAGAAGAATGAGCATTTCTACAGACCCACTGAGAGAGCATGATGACCATCAGAAGCAGACAGCCTTTTGCCCCCATGACCTAAAAACCCACATTTATCACAACTTCTTTCTCAAATGTGTTTGGGGTAAAATAACTCTTGTCTTTTCAAATCAACAAATTGAAATTCAAACTCAGGAAAACATTTGAGTGTGTGCGAAGCGCCACCTCCTCGTAGATATAACCCAAACTTCCGAATATGAATCATTTGGTGTCTTTAAAGAACCTTTAAAAGGTCTTAGAAGAAGTCCTTTTTGCTTGATCAATTTCCACCAACAAAATCTGATGTTGTGAGAGTGAACTGACGACCTTGTAGGTGCTCTGGAAGCATCAGTTTCTACTCTCAGGATGGGTCCTTGGAGACCAGACTGAAAGGGGAAGGCAGGAGGAAGTATGATGAGGCTCCACTGCCCTCCAGATCTGACAGCCTCATCAACGGGAGGCAAAGGTCACAGATAAAACCTTTTATGACCTAACCCAATTGTCCCACCCATCTGGTTCCTTCCTCAGAGGAAAGGGAAGCCCCAGCACAACACGGGCAAAGACCGGAATTCCAGCCTGCGTAACTTCAGGACCATCAATGCCGAGCAATCATCAAACTCTGAACAGTTGGGGGGAGGGTTGGGTTGGTAAAAATAAGATCATAAATGTAAAAACGCTTTGAAAAGCAAAGAAACAAATGCAGATTATCATTAAAAAGCTTTCCTAGTAAGATAATCATGAGTTTGAGGTTTCGAGGGAAGCCCTCTTCCTGGGCAATCAGGGAGGGCCTCCCTGTGTGGATACACTTCCCTCACCCCCTCACCCCCGTGACAAGGGTCGGCCTCAGAGCAGGGGCAGAAGGCAGGGAGTTCACAGAAAACCAGAGGGAGTGAAACATTGTAAGTCCATTAATCCATGTATTTACTTACAGACACCATCCCTGGAAAGAAAGGCATGGGACAGGGGTGGCTTGAGGGACAGGAGGCGGCAGGGTCACCGTGCACTGACACACCTGTTGTCCCTCCACAGAGTGTGCCATGGATCTGTGTTATTACGCCAAAATAAAGAGCATTTTGTAATCAGTCGGGTATCGGAGAGCAAAGTGTGTTGTCATACATGCAGAAAAATCATGCAGCTAAATAAAATGGGGGAGATTCTCTCCTGTGGAAAAGCACACCAATTCAGTGACTTCAGAAGGCAACGTGACAGGGTCCCAAAAATCGCCGTTTATGACCGCCGCGCTGTCCAATTCCGCTGCTGCTACCCACGTGAGGAGATGTAAATTCAAATAGATGTCAATAAAATAAAAAACCCAGTTCCTCGTTCACACAAGCCATATTTCTAGTGGCAATGTCCACGTGTGGCTAGCGGCTCCTGCACTGGCCAGCACACTTTCCACCACTGCACAGGGTGCCAGCCTCTGACAGCTTGCTACTCTGGGTCCTCAGTGTGACCCCGTCAGGCTCAGGGTTTCAGAGCCCGGCCTGCCCTGTTCCAGCTGCGCCTGTTCCAGCTGCACCCTCCCTGGCCCGCAGCCACAGGAGAACTGTCCTCCAGGCAGCAAACTGCTGCCAGTGGGTTAAGGGTGTACTCGATACAGATCTGACTTGATCCATTCCTCACCAAACCAAACCCAGCCCAAGACATGACCTACTTAGTGAACCCAACACTTCAAGATGTCTCCAGCGGGGAGCGACTTTCAAGCACATTTGCAGGGATCATGGCTTAACTCTCTTTTTTTGTCAGGCAACTTGCTAACCAGCCAGACAATCCCAGCTCAGGTTTACGTCTCTGCCAGCCCACACCGTTACTGGACATACTTGAAAGCAACAGAGTATGCTTGTGAAGAACCTGGAACACAGAGGTCTGGCCAGCTCTCGTGAGATTTCACTGGCCCACAGCACTGCTGAGACCCAAGACAAGGAGGACAATCGAGGAAGGAAAACACAATGGAAACATTTCTGAGCTGGATGGAACCTCAGGGATAGAGCGCAGGATAAAGTCAACACTCGAACATTCAAAACGTCCAAAAGAGAAGGCCCATCACCCCCAAATAACCATTTCTAACATTTGGTGACCATCATTCTAGACACCGAATGCTTTCAAAAAGTAAAGTAAAATCACAAAACTTCAGAGTAGAAAGAGAACAGGCCATCTCTGGTCCATCCCCCAAATTTCAGATGACGATGGCTCAGGCCTTTGCCTCGGGCTCACCCAAGCACTCCGGCTCCAGCAGAAACAAACAAGAAGCAGGACCATAGGTCCTGTGGGGGGATTGGCCCCTGGCGGAGCCTCCCACCTGCACAGCAGCACTGCGATGAAAACTGTGATGCGTGCAGGGTAAGAGAGAAGCAGGCGAGGGCAGAAGCAGAATGGCCGGAGGTGGAAAGACAAGACCGCTGTGAACAAGAAAGGGTGGGTACGGGGGCTTTCTCTGGGGGGAGGGGGGGCGCTTGCAAGAAGCCCAGGAAAAAAAAAAGTAAAGGCCCACCATCAAGCCTCCATCTGCTACATTTCTGAGGCCACATAGGTGAACAAGGGTCTGCATGATAAGAAGCTGGTATCTGAGGAACCTGGAGGGAAACGACGTACAGAAAGAGGGTGCCCACAGCGAGGCCTCTGAAAGCAGGGACGGCGTCTGGCTGTCCTGCGCCCAAGCCTGCCACTAGGCCTCACACCGCAAATGCTCCACGAGAGTTTGGAAACGGACAGAGAGCAGGTCATGGGCCCCTCTCCTACCCTTGAGACCCAGTGCCTCCAGCAGAGCTGACTTCTCTGTCACAGGCCCCCAGCTGCCAGGGGCCACCCCGCTTCTCCTGTCCCCATTTCTGTGACCAGGCCAGCTCCACGCCACCCCAGTAAGACAACTTTACCAGCCTCCTCCTTGGTCTCCAAACTACCAACCCCGGCCACGGCCTGCTCTCCAGGGCTTGCATTTGGGGGGTGCACATGTGTGGCCGGGGTCTGCCTTCCAAGGCTGCGAGGCTGCTCACTCCACCGTTGGACAAGCCAGGCTGCCTGCCTCCTCTACACCCCCTCCCGTCATACATCTCTGCATGAGCCTGGAACAGCACCATCCATGCTCCTCATAGCACCCAAAGAGGAGGAGATAATCCTCATCTTCCACCAGGGGACACCGAGGCCCAGAGGGAGCACCCTGCCTGGCACGCCACATTGCTGCTCAGACGAGGAAGGGAGCGGGGACTTCTACAGCACCTTGAAGCCAGGTGCAAACGCTTCACTCCCTTTTGTACTCACGGTGCGTAGCTACTGTCCACATTTCAGAGGTGGGCCAAGGTCACTGGACAGCCAGAACCAAGTCTGGGTATCTGCCTCCCGAGCCACACGGCACCGTGGTGGCTGCTGTTGGCATCACGGCTGCTTCCGTATCTTCATTATGCTCTGAGCTACAGAATCCAGAGATGCGAGGTTGGAGGGAACTGGACCTCAACACCCCCTGCTCAGTCTGATAAGGGGACCGACTGGTTCAGTGACGTTCCCAAAGCCGCACAGCTAATGAATGGCAGGAGTTAAGACACGGGAGGACGTCCACCTCTAAAAACGAACCCGTGCGACTTAACTCAGGTCAGAGACAGAAGATGTGCCGACCTGTCCCACCGAGCAACAACTCACTGGCCCAGAGCTTTCTTTCAGAGTCTGAGAAAGTGCCTTGGCAGGGTCAGAACATTAGAGGAGAGGGCGCAGACCAGCACTACGAGCTGCTCAGTGACGTCCCCAGAGGGGAGAACACGGGAGGCTCCCCTTGCTTCATTCACTCTGCCCCTTGTCAGCTGCAAAGACACCCCCGCATGAGCCAAGGGCAGGCGGTCGGTGGCGCAGGCCACCTCCCGGGGCCAGGTCTGCGGTACAAGGCCGAGGGTGGCACACCCGCTCCACTCCCTGGCCACCTCAGGGCACAACGTGCTGCAACCGAGGAGGCGGCGCTAAGCCAAGGTCTCCGGGGGCCACTCCTATGCCCCTCGTAGCACACGTCACCCGTGTCAGGCCCCCAGGCTCGCATCAGAGCCCAGACATGACTGAGGGGGCACCCTCTCCACGAAGGCCACAGACGGGAAGATGAGGACTGAGGCCGCTCCCCCTCACGGCGGCATCGCCTTGGCAGGCTGCCCTGGTGCCTCCGCCCCCCACCGCGGCCTCCACCCATTTCGGCCTGACCCGGTGTCTGCAGAGGAGCGCGACGGCCATGGCCCTGCGGCCCCGCGGCCCTGGGAGCCCCTGCAGCGCGCCCACCTCTGACACCTATCCCGTGAGTGAAAGGGGATGCAGGACTCCAGGGTCAGGCGACCCCAAGCGCTGCCACGGCGCCTCACATCCTCCATGCTCCCAGGGCTGGGCTCCCCCATGGGCACCGCCTCTCTAAAACGTCTGAGAGCATCACTAAAACCTCGTTGTTTCTCTGAAAACATCTGCATTCTTCATCAAAGAAGGTGAAGACTTGGTCGATCATTCTCAATGCCCCTCGCCAATGCGACTTCCTCCTCTGGCATTTCTCACGCTGGCTGCCAGGCCGATTCCAGGCTCCACCGCCTACCGTGAAGCTCGTGCTCGCATTTACGTCGCTGTCCGAAATCCTGCCTCTACCAGCCTCATACCTTTGTATGATCCAAAACAAGACACCGCACACGACGTGAAATGAAAATCCTACAGTATCCTTGGTGAGCAAAGGACGATTCCACAGGTAACCACGATAGAAACGTTAGTTTTGACGTTAAAAGCCAACAAGGTCTTTAGAAAGTACCTCAGCCTTAAAAGCAACATTCAAACGTTACCTCATCTACGCTGTCTGTCCTTGTCTCCGACGTGAAGCAGAGGGATCCATGCGACTCTGAACTTAGTAATTTACCAAAAGCCCCTGGGTTTCAGGTGTTTTCCTCTCTAGCCTGCACACATCCAGCAGGGATCGTCTTTGAAGTGGCCAGGGACACAGGTCTCCTGACCTACCGTGTACAGGGTGTCCCCGTCATGCGATAGGATGTGTGTTACTGTGTGTTCCACCTTCTGCGGCACCACACAGGGTGGCGGGTGCATGCCTTGCCTTCCTCCTCTTCTCCCAACAAGGTCGGAGGGCTTTCAGCAAAGCCTGATGCCGCTGCTCAGGTGGCCACAGTGGGCTCCATACTGTTGTCGCTGCACCTGATTTTATTAAACATTACTTACTGAGTCACACCGGGCTAAGAATCAGAGCACTATGGCGTCCGTGGTCTGTGACAATCTGATTGTCCCTCTCCGTCCTCAGAATATGAGGGACAGGGAGTTTGTGTCATGCACGGCCATACTTCAACCAGTCCTGGGGCCTGGACCAAATGCCCAAGAAGTGACAACACAAGTGACTGCAGAGCAGACAAGCAAACTGTGCCTGCATGACATGCGGGCACGCCCCTGGGTGGAGGGGGCACTCTGACCACTCCCTGCCCAGGGTTCCCCCAGAGGCAGGGCCACGCAGAGCCCACAGACACACAGCTACCCTGTTTTTAGGCAACCGACCTTAAAGAATGCTCTCTCAAAACACAGGATCCAAGCCCCGTCTGCACAGTTGACCTATTCACCCCTAAACGTTAAGGTCAGGGCAGCTTTAAGCACTATCTCACTTAACCCATTTTGGACGTAAGGAACATAAGTTTGGGCACTTCAAGGCCTTTCCCTGTGTGGCTGAGCCAGCCCCAAAGCAGCTCTACAGGGAGAAACCGGGCCTCCTGACGGCTGGTTCACCCCTCTCTCTCCAGTATGGTACTCGTCTCCCAAAGCTTGACCGCACTGGGGTGACTCATATGTTGTCTTTTAAAAGCACCTAGAAACTACAAGCAGCCCGTACTTAAGGTAAAATATAGGTAAGTTCTCTTTGGTGATCTGCTGATTTCTAAGCACAAGCACAGTGAAACCTGGTGACATTGCACAACTGTGGAGATGGCCAGCTTGTCGGCAGTCGGGTGGAATGAAGGTTCTTGGGAGGAGGCAGTGGGGTCGGGTGGGGAGCTGAAGGGCAGCAAAGAAACCAAGAGTCTACCCTGAGCTTACCTCGACTGTCCCAATAGGACAGGCAGCAGTTCAGGGGCATTCCTGAGGCCTCTCTCTCTCTACCTCCCGACAGGTGACACCCGACCGACCCAGTCTACCTGTCCAGACTCTGTAGCTCCCTAACCTCAAAGCTATCCACATTTTCAATAACAGGAGCACTTGGGAGCCTTTTAACCACATATGGCAGGGCTAGGCTGTGTTATTTATTGTGGTGAGCCAGGCACTGGCATTACCCTCATTTAGAGAGAGAGAAATTGAGGCTCCAAGAAAGAGATCAGTTTGCCCAGCATCACCCAGATCGCATACTGGCCAGAGGGGTAAGGGCCTCGGGGGCTGTGTCCTGGACCAGGTTCTTACAGATCCATGAATTCTGAGTCTCACTCTCAAAGGCACCCTCGAGTCACTCTGGGCATCACAGTGGGGCAGGAGGAATCTGTGCGATGGCATCAAGCACATCTACCGGTTTCTGGCCTGCAGCTTACCTTCTGTTTAAGTCGAACACATTATTAGAGGAACAAACCTCAGCTTCTGCGACCATTTAAAATAAGAATAACAGAGATGTAAGACGTGTGACACACAGATGCTAGGTCTCAGCTCCCTGCCCCTTAAAATTCAAAAAGAACCTAATTTGGAATTGTACTACAAAAGAATTGTTAATCATTGAAGCTGACAAAAGAATGTCTTCTTAGAAAGAAAACTTAGTGGTGTGGACAGAATCACAGGGCAGACTTCCTTTTCCCCACAAGTTTTCCTCCAGACTCACTGCAAGTTTCTGATGCCTGTCCGTTCAGATTCAAACTGGCAAGAGCAGTTAAGTGATCAAAGAACCACCAACGACTGGGCCGGGAGGATTCCTCAAGCATAATGGAAATTATACTGTTTTAAACTGAAAAACTAACAAATGCCAGGACTCTGTTTCCTCACTGATCCGCACTCAGGACCCCAGGTGGAGATTTTCAGAGTCTGTAAGACAAACGGTCCTCTAAGAAATGTCCGCAGAGGTTACCAGGCATGCTGTCAGAATCAGATCGTTGCTGGCTGCTAACGGAGATAATAAGCAAGCAAAGGTTATGGAGGCATGAGGACGGGGTGTCCTGGGTACAGTGACAGGTACAGACAAGATCAGGTCCCACCAGGCAACTCCAGGTGCAATGATTTCTGTGAAGCAAAGCAGACATGCTTCTTGTTCCCAAAAGCCACCATTATGGTTTAGCTTTATTAACTTAAAGAAATATTTGCTTCCTAAAACAGTAAAATATATAAAAAAGTCACAAGAAGCACCAATTCTAACCAATTTCCATCTTCCTAGCGGAAAGTCAGTTGCTGCTCCAAGCCACACACTGGGACAAGAACCAAGGACAGGGGTGCCAACGACTGATGTGAGGCTAATCCAGGAGCCCTTCTCCGTCTGAGCCTTGCTCAACTATGCCAACAAATGCAGACTTCCCTCATCACCTGGCCACCAAGAGTCCTGCACACTGAAGCGTGAGCACCACTTCCGCCTGACCCACAGGTGGGCATTTACAGGCGACAGAGCGCTTTCACTCCACCACCCTGTTGCATCTGGGCATCAGTGCTGTTCATCTCACAGGTGCGTGTCCTTCTGGTGGATTCAACATGGCAAACAAGCAGATGCAGGTCAGAGGGCCCCGTTGGCAAGGCCGTGGATGCTGCTGGGGCGTCTGAGGCCAAAAACAAACAAACCCTTGAAGGCATTCCAGGAGCTTATCGGTGATAACACACCTGTAACTAGGAATGAAAAACTATTTTTTACAAAGTAAAGCTGTTAAACCATCAACGCTTTCTTAATTGATCAGCAGCTTTCACACCAACATAAATGCATAGGACCCAAGGTTTGATTTCCGGAACACACTAAATCACCCGAAACTCGCAGCTTTAAGCATCATCAAGGCTTTCATCAAGGATCTTTACCAAAAACCTGGTAAGGCCAGGATGATTTCAGAGGCCAGCCCTCCTCAGGTAAGGCAAAGGCGGGAGCATGTGTAATTGTACACATTGGGCACAGGTCTCCAAAATGGTTCTCCCTCAGTTTCTGAAATCTTTCGTTTTTCAAATCTTCAAGGGTTTCTAACAAATTTAAATTACCATTTCCTCCAAGGAACTAAGTTTTGTTTTTTTTTTTTCCTGTAAAACTCACTGGAACGGTTACATCTGCTACCTAGAAAAGTGCTGCAAACTTGGCCTGAAATGAAAAGGATGGTGAGAGGAGCTCAGTGCACGATCAAGAATGCAGAAGCATAAACAAGCGAAAGCAGCAGTGCCGCTGGCACGTGGCTTTCCTATCATCAGGGTGGGGACCCCAGGAGGCTGTACCACCCCAGACCCGACCCTACCCGGAGCACCAGGGCAAAGGCGGAGACCACTCCCTGCTGTGTCGGGGCTCAAGTGTTTCCTGCCACGGGGGGCAGTTTCTGTGCACCCAAGGCACCCTTCGTGGCTCCAAGGGCTGCACCCTGAGGCCCCCAGAGGGCCCGCGGCAGAGGGCGATGGCCCAAGTGGGACAGCGCCGGCCGTCACCTCTGGCTTCCTGGGACAGGGGTTCTTTATTGCAGGTCTGGCCGAGCGGGACAGAGCCAGCAGGTATTGTGGTCTCCCCGCACCATTGTGTGCGCCGGAGCAGCCCGAGCGGGTCATGGTCCTCGCCGGGAGCCCGAGCCCACCCCAGGAATCCATTGTGCGGCCCGGGAGGGCGTCCTGCGCGCGGGCGGCGGCGGCGGCGGCGGCTCCCGCCGCGGGCTCCCCGGGTCCCCCCAGGCCCCCCGGTCCCCCCGCCCCTCCCCCACGCCCCTCACCTTTTCCGCGGGGCCCTGAGCCGCTCGCTCCGCCGCTGCCGCCGGCGGACGACGAGTCCTTCCTGAGCCTCTTGCTCTGCGGCCTGACGCTGGAGCGGAGGAAGTGGTGCTGGTCCTGCGGGCCGGCGGGCGGCGGGGACGGGGCCGGTGCCGGGGGGCCGCCCGCGGGGCCCGGGGGGCCGTCGCCGCCGTCCCGGGGGGGCCTGGCGTCCCTCTTTGTGGCGCCGCTGTCGTCGGCCGCGTCCCCGCCGCCGGGCCCCTCGCCCTCCAGCGAGTCGTCGTCGGCCGAGCGCTTCCCCAGCCGCTTGAGCCCGTCCTCCCCGCGGCCGCCGCCGTCTCCCAACTTCACTGTCATCCTGGCCGGGCAGGGGAGGGGGGCCCGGTGAGGCGCGCGCCCGGCAGCCGGCCCCACAACTTTAGCGCACCGATGCCCTCTCAACATGGCCGCCGTTGTTTGTTCCCGATCCCCTCCCGGCCGCCCGCCCGCCGCCGCCGCCCCGCCGCCGCCCGGCCCGGCCGCGCCGCCCCGGCCGCCCCCAGGACCAGGACCCCGCGGCCCGCCGCGCGGAGGCGGCAGGCGGGCGGCCCCAGGGCCCGAGTGCGGACGTCCCTGCCCGCGCGGCGCCCCGGCCGGCGGGGTCGCGGGGTGAGAGCGGGGGGGGGGGGGGTCGGGGCGGGGGGGCAGGGGGGCGGCGGGGACCCGGGGTCGGGCCGGGCGGGACGCACCTACCCTGCGGGCCGCGGCTCAGGGCCTGCGCGCCGGGCCTCTCCCCGCGCCGCCCGCGCCCGCGCCCCAGACCCCACCCCTCCCCGCCCCCAAAACGCGCGGGGCTCCGGGCCGCGCACCTGCCCGCACGGCGGCCCCGCAGGTGGGCCCGGGTGCACCCCGCCTGCCTGCACGGGGGACCCCACGGTGGCCCGCGGCGGCCAGGCCGCCTGCTCATTTTAAAACACACATAAAGAGTCATCATAAGCTCGGGCTTTCTGGGAATCTTGCCTCCCAGGGTAGGAGCTGTGTGCTGCCTAGGAGATTCACAAATTTAAAAAGCTTTTGCAACAAAGGAGCCCGTGGCGTGAAACAGGTGGGAGCCACCCGTGCAGGCGACCCCACGGGCATGTCCCGATCCAAATGCAAGCAGCAGCAGAAGAGGGCTGCGCAAAAACTGGACAACTGCTAATAAAATTGTGGCATTCGGTTCGTGACCCACGGCAGTGTAAAATGTCAATGACAACAAAACTCTAATGATGCCTGCGTCCCAGAATACAGACCCACTCAAAAAATTAACTCAATCAGGTTAGTATCAACACTATGAGCCCTACAAGGGCCAGGAATGTGTATCTGTGATAAAACAAGAAGGATAAATATTAGATTCCTCAACAGGTGTTGACACTGTGCCCAAGCTGTGTGTCAACACAACCGCCCAGGAGGGAAACGTTTCCATTTCAAAAAAGGAAAAGTGAACAAAGGCATCAAGGGCCAACCGTGAAATACAGAACCAGGGACAAGGACTTTCTCACTGGAAAGTGCGCAAATGAGTAAAAATCAGAGTAACACCTACTACGGCTCTGATGCACTTTGTCATAAAATTACCTCTAACAGCTTAATCCATTGGAATTGGACTTACAAACCATTTGACTGGCTTAGCTGAGGCTAGTTAAAACAAGAAAAGCAAAAACCTCGACAAAAAACTATATGGGACAAATACCCAAACTTTTTTTTTTTAAGGGACTTGGTGGCACCGGACATCTCCCCAGTCCGTTTCTCCACCTTCCCTTCCCTGCTTAAGGGACCTGCAAATACCTGGAAGGGCCTCTGTCCGGGGTACAATGTGGAGACCCTCCTCCCAGGGACCTGTTGCCCCCGACTGCCCAGAGTGAAGCCAGGACCCAGCAAGGCAGGCAGCAGCCACAACACAATACACCTGCCCGCCTGCCTGGCGGAGTCCTGGCTGACACGAGGCTGGGCACGGGAAGACTCGGCCTTTCGGAACCGGGAGGATATTGACACACATCGGAGCTCCCCCCTACAGAAAAAGGAAGCCACGGGCATGGAATCCCTTTACCGAAAACCTCCAGCGCTCCTTCCTGACCGCGCGCGCGGGCGGAGTCGGCCCCGACACCGTTCGTCGGGTTTCGGGAAGGAAAGAGCCAGACCCTCCGCGTCGGGCCGCAGGCGGGCTGCGCACAAAGGGGGCTGTCACCGCGGCCGGGCCCGGTCGCGACCCCCCGCCCGGGCCACCCCGACAAAGCACCGCGCGCGAACCGCAGGCCCTTCCCCGCTCCCGCGGACCGGCCTCGCCCTAACGACCGGGCGCGGGGCCCACCCCTCCCGAGCCCCTGCCACCAGTCACCTTCTTCATCAACGCCTCGCAGCAGCCTGGTTTCGCAGGTTCCCCGGGGGCCGCCCGGGCGCCCGCAGGACCGACCGGGCCGCGCAGACCCGGCCCCCGAGCGCCCGCTGCACAGAAGCCGCGACCCCGGTGTGGTCGTCCCGCCTCGGAAGCAGCGGCCGCGCGGCGCGCGCCCCGGCACGAGCCCTCCGCGGCCGGCGAGCGGCAGACGAGGCTGCGGGCGCCGATGCCGCGGCCGCCGCTCGGGTCCAGGAGGCCCAGGTCGCCGCGCTCAGCAGCAGTTCCGGCTACGGCGGCCCGGCGGAGACGGCGGGGACGCCGCGCGGGGCGGGGCGGGGCGGGGCGGGGCGGCACGACGCACGCGGGGACGCGCACGCCCGGGGTTTCAGGCGGGCGCGCCCCCGTGGAGGCACTGCCATTGGCCAGCGGCGGGCGCGCGCGCTCGCACGTACGGACGCGGGGCGGGGCCGCGGCGCGGACTGTGTTGTGTCGCCAACCTCGCGTCCGTGCGGCCCAGTGCGTGTCTCCGGATTGGGGGACCAGCAGCCAATGGGGTCAGAGGCCTGGCCCTGATTGGCCGGGGCCGTGTTGACGGATGCGTGAGAAGAAAACGCCGCCTCACCTCGGAGGCTTGAATCCGGCGCGAACTGGGTTTTAAACTACAGAGTGTAAAGTGCAATTGGATCCAGTAGACGCGCCCTTCACTAGATTGAGCGTGTGCTTCTGAAATTCCGTAGCGTAGTGAATGGCGCTGGACACTCGGGCCATGGTTCTCCGTCATGGCGATAGAGGAGTGTGTGCTCGCTTCTAGTGTGTCTTATGGGGGCGGGGGGGAGGTTAGGAGACTTGGTCTCCAGGGTCAAGGGTCCAGCGTCCACGATCAAGGCCTGTAAGGAGCTGTGATGAGCCGTAGGGACCTAATGTATGGAGGGCAGGAGACATGGTGTCTAGGATCCAGGATCCAGGGTCGAGGCCTGTAAGGGGCTGTCATGAGCTACGGGAACCTAATGCACAGTGAGACGATCATAGATAATGATCCTATACTGTAATTACGTGATAGGACTCACATCACATCAACATGTTACAACATGAGCATATCAAAGCACTTCACAGTACATGTTAAACGTACACAATGCTACATATGTTTTCAATAAAAAAAGTTCTAGTGTCCATGAAAACGAGGTTTTTGTTTTTAAAAGATTTTATTTATTTATTCATGGGACACACAAAAAGAGGCAGAGACACAAGCAGAGGGAGAAGCAGGCTCCGCGCAGCGAGGCAAAGGCAGACGCTCACCCACTGAGCCACTCAGCCGTCCAGAAAATTAGGTTTTAAAAAATGGGATCTTGGGATCCCTGGGTGGCGCAGCGGTTCGGCGCCTGCCTTTGGCCCAGGGCGCGATCCTGGAGACCCAGGATCGAATCCCACATCGGGCTCCCGGTGCATGGAGCCTGCTTCTCCCTCTGCCTGTGTCTCTGCCTCTCTCTCTCTCTCTCTCTCTCTCTCTCTCTCTGTGACTATCATAAATAAATAATAATAATAAAAAATTTTAAAAAAATGGGATCTTCCCTGTGCCTATATGATCCAGCACCCCAAACTGTCCGATCCAGTAATATCTGCACTTTCCTCTTTTATCGTTTCATCTATTTAACAATGGTACCTTTTCGCCGTAGCAACTTTTTTTTTCCTTTAATGACAAGACGCTCCTTTGTTATTCAAAGTCAATTTCGAAGTTGAAACCACCTGACGGAAAAGGTCAGGGCACACCTTGCAGCGCCTCTGGGAACGCAACCCGTCCCCGGAGTCAGGCTGGTTTCCGACCGGGATGCGATAAAGCAGAGCGTACCCTCCTGCCACCTTCTCGCCGAAGGAGTCCCTACACGTCAAGTTACCTGGAATCCGCTGGCTTTGCTCAGAAATACTCTCCAAGCACACCCTCCTCCTGGAGATGAGACAAAGTGCAGCCCAGCCAACGGTGTGCGGCGTAGAGGCCCAGCACGAAGGTGCACCTTGAGCTTCTGGCTGTCGGCGCCTCCCACTCGCTCGGACAGGTGTAGCTGCGGGAGCCGGTCCTCATCACACCTGCAAGGACGCCACCCGTTCCCGCTGTGCGCAGACAGGCGACTCCTGACCTCCTGGCTCCCGGTTCCGACCTGGCATCGTTGATTCCAGACAGCGGCTGCGACCCGGGGAGACGCGGGCGGCGGAGCTAGCAGCAGCCGGGGACCAACCCGGACGCCCGGGCCCTCGGCGCCTCACGAACACTCCCGATCGTCTTCGGCTCTTTCCGGCCTCTCGAGCGCTTCGGGCGGCCTCGGCGTCCGCCGCGCTCACCTTCGGCTGTTTCCGCGTCCGGCGCGCAGCCGTTGTCCCGGCAACGCGCGGCGGCACCTCCGCGCGGCCCGGGTGAGTGCGGCGGAAGGGCCCCGGGCGGCCCCGGCGGGGGAGCGCGGCCACGGCGCGGCGGGCGGACGCCAGGCCTGCGGCCTCCCGGCTCCTTTCCCCTCGGCCACTCGGCCTCGGCCGGGCGGGCGCTGGGCGCGGCGTCGGAGGTCAGCGCGGGAGGACGGCCACCGCGGGCGCCGTTGGGGGCGGGCGGGAGGGCAAGAGACAGCCGCGGGCCCTGCAGCCACCCCGGGGACAGCGACCGCGTCCGGCCGAGGCCGCCACCCTGCGCTTCCGTGCCCGGGGGCTGGGGGGCCCGGGGCGGCGAGCCCTCGTGCCCGCGCCCTCCCCTCAGGCGCCCCTCGCTCAGGACCCCCGCCCCGCGCCCTCCTCAGGCCCCGCGCCCTCCTCTCAGACACCCCCCCCGTCCCGCGCCCTCGCCTCAGGCCCCCCCACCGTGCGCCTTCCTCTCAGGCTCCCCCCACCCTCTCCTCTCAGACCCTCCTCCCCGCCGCGTTTTCCCAGACCCCCGCCGCCTCCTCTCAGGCCCCCCCACCCCTTCCTCACAGGCCCCCGCGCCCCTCCTCTCAGGCCCCCCACCCCTTGCTCACAGGCTCCCGCGTCCCTCCTCTCAGCGCCCCCCTCCCCGCCGCCGCCTCACAGCGCCACTGCCCCCGCAGCCCTGCGTCCCTCACACCTTCAGCCGAGTTCCTCAGGGGAGTCCAGTGGCGCTAAAGCCCTGGTGGGGGGGGGGGGGGGGGCGCCCTGCTGGTGGGGAGTTGAGCAAGTTGCTTAGAACAAAGGGAATTTTTGTCTTTTCCCCAAAGTTTATACGTTTGCCGAATGTTTTTGTTTTCTTCTGGAGACCCTGAGTTTAAGGAGAGGAAGAGCACGGGACTCTGCTCCGCCGCCACTAATCCGTGTGGTCAGGTGAGGTCAGTGTTGCCAGTCCTCTCTTCACGTTTGCTTTGGTAGCTTTTGTTCTTTGATCATGCAGGTGGTACTTCTTTGTGGTAGAAAAACGTTAAAACACAAGTAAAAGGAAGGACGAACAGTCGACTGCTGTGGACTCATGGGGCCTGGCAACTCCTTACAAAAACCTGAAGAGCATCCTTCCTTGCTAGTAAACGTCTTTATCATATTCGCATATGGGGCGTCTGCCCTCCCTCCGGGGATGCGGCCAGGGCCAACCCCTGCGGGGCAGGTAGTCCCTGCAGGTGCAGGACAGTCAACCACACTTTTGTGTCCCAGCGAAGTGCAGGGGTCTATGGGGACGCTGGGGAGAAGCCTAGAACAACCTAGAAGTGAAGTCACAGGGAGGCTTCCCGAGTATCTAAAGGTGGAATGTAGGGGGGAGAGCCTCTGAGAAAACCCCAGGCCGGAAAAAAAGTCACTTAAGGTCTGTTAGCATACATGCTTACTATAAAATGATGTTGGAGATTAAACCAAGTTTAACTTCTTTAAGCGCTATTGCAATTCTTTTTCTATCAGTCTAACAAAATTAACTTTACTTGTTTTTCAGGTGGATATCTGCATAAGGTAAACTTGTTAAATGTGAATACAAATTTCCCATAGCTCAAAATGTCGACCCTTGGTTGCCTGCAACACGTGAAATCTCGATTTGAAAGCTTTCTTTTGCTATATATAAGTGTCCAGGTTTTTGTGGGGTTTTTTTTCCATTTTAATGACTTTATTTGAAAGTTTGCATAAGTACTCTACTCCAAAGTGGGAGCTCAGGCCAGTGTAGCTGTCCCCTCCCACTCCAGCCAGTGCCTGGCTGCTCCACCAGGAACTCCCAATATGTGCCGTTTACTCTGTGGCCGTGAGAACACCACCTCAAAATGTGTGCCTTTGTTAAGTATTCAGCATATATATTCATAAGAAAAACGTCAGTGTCTGAAAGGTACTTGTTCATCCTTATCTACGTGCCTGTAGCTTTTCACTGAGTGAGCCTTCAAGGCCTCCTCTGGTAAAGTATTGCATGGCTAAAAGCACAAGTTTTTGTTGTGGTTAAATATACGTAATATAGGGATCCCTGGGTGGCGCAGCGGTTTGGCGCCTGCCTTTGGCCCAGGGCGCGATCCTGGAGACCCGGGATCGAATCCCACGTCGGGCTCCCGGTGCATGGAGCCTGCTTCTCCCTCTGCCTGTGTTTCTGCCTCTCTCTCTCTCTCTTTCTCTCTCTCTCTGTGTGACTATCATAAATAAATAAAAAATTATTAAAAAAAATATACGTAATATAAAACTTACCATTTTAGTTTTTTGTACCTAAACAAATCAGTGACATTAAGCACACTGACATGCTGTGTAAGTATCCCCCACAATCCTTCAGCAAGACTAACATGTTCTGAACAGAAACCCTGTCTCCATCAATCAGCAAAGTCCTATCCCCCAGCACCACAGGCCCTGGTACTCACCCCTTCACTTTGTGTCTCTGCGCATTTGACTATTCTAGGTCCCTCCTATAGGTGAAAACACACCATATTTGTCCCTTTGTGATCAGCTTATTTCACTGAACGTAAATATCTTCTCCGTTCATCCATGTTGTAACATGTCAGAATTTCAAGGTGGATGGTACTCCATTCTGTGTATGCGCCATATTGTGTTGATTCAGTCATCTGTCAATAGACATTTGGGTTGTTTCCACCTTTTGGTACTGTGGATAGTGCTGCCATGAGCATGGGTGTACAAGGATCTATTCAAGTCCCTGCCTTCAATCTTTTGGGGATATACCCAGATCTGGAATTGCTGAATCATATGGTAATTCTGTGTTGCAGTTTTAAGGAACCGCCATACTATTGTGCATGGCGTCTGTACCCCGTTTACACTCCCACTGGCAGTGTGCAAGAGTTCCAATTTCTCCACATCTTTGCCAACAGTTATTTTCTCTTTCTCTAATCACAGGTATCCTAATGGGCATGACGCTGAAAAATTTTAAATGAGAGCAAAGCAACCTACAAATATTCTCCTCTGCCAGTTAGGATCCCCAAAGTGCCTCCAGGGTATGAAAGGTGGGCAGTAGTGACCATTCTGTCACTCACCATCCTACCCCTTCTGCAAAGGGGCAATAAGCACATCTTTTCTAGGGAAGAAAGATGTTAATTTGGGGAAACTAATCAAGTTCAGCTTTCCTACAAGTGCCACGTCTTTGTTTTCTTGATTTTCTAACAAAGGAACCCTGTTGCCTTCTACCATCTGAGAGCCAGAGGTAGTAGATGGGCTTTGGTTTTCACGAATTGAATCCTAGCTTTTCCTATGTATTTCTGTGAAGCAGTTTTGCTTCTGCTTGGTGTGAAATTTTTGCTTAAAGGTCAGCTATAGAAATGCAAATTGTCTTTATTATGGCTGGAATGAATAATCAAGGTTTATGCACTAGGTAAACCTAGTGGACTAGGTGACTAGACTTTTTCTTACTATTTTGATGGCAGTGTTTTATTCTTTTCCATCACACCCTGCATCATTCAGGTCCAATTTCTTGATTCTAATTATACATTTTTAACCCTGTTAGAGATCTCTTCCACATCATCTTAAGGGGCATTTGTAAGTTGCAGTGTGTTATGATGGTAGGTTTGTGATGCTTCTCTTTCCTAATTCTATGTACAGTCATTTCTTCTTATTGTTCAAAAGCAACAGGACTTAGCTGTTTTCTTCCCTGTAGGTTTCAGCCCTGACTAGATCCGAGTTTCATCATGGCCCTCTACTTTGACCACCGAATAGAAGCCCCAGACTCTGTCGAGTCTCCTTCCCACATCCATTGGCACCCTGTTCATCCATTCCTGGCAGTTGCCTCCATCAGCAGGATCGCAGGAGGCAACGTGGATATATATCTGGAACAAGTGAGTCCTAGGAAGCCATGTTTCTGACTTCTGGGGCTTCTGGCTCTTATGTTCTTTTTGTTCTCCCATGTGTGTGCATGTGCATTGTGTGGTGTGTTCATGTGGGGAGTATGTACGTGAGTATAATGTATTGCAGTATGGGTTGTGTGCGTGTTGTGTGTGCCTTGTGTGTGGAGTACATCCATGCATGTGTGTGATGTCTGTGTCATGTGTGCCATGGAGAGGATATATTGTGTGTGTGCGCCTGTGTGTGGTGTGTAGTATGTGGTATATGTGTGGTGTGTGTCATGTGTGGTAGGGTACATGTGTGGTATGTGGAGCTTGTGGTATGTAATGTGTATAGTGTGAGGGGTATGTGATGTATGTAGTATGTGCTGTGTATGTGTCCTGTGTGTTGTATGTGGTATTTGTGGTGTGTGTGTTATGTATCATACGTGTGTTATGTGGTGTATATGTGTGTGATATATGTGCATATGGTCTGTGTTATGTGGTGTCTGTGGTAGGTAGTATGTGCCATGTATGTGGGATGTGGTGTGTGTCGTGTAGTATATGTGGTAATATGTGTGTGTCAGGTATGATATGTGATATGTGTGTGGTATATGGTGTGGTGGTATGTATATGTGTGGTATGTGGGACGTGTGTGGCATGTGATGTGTGTGGTATGTAGTATGCATATGTGGGTATGTGGTGTGTGTGGTATGTGTGTCATATGGTAAGTATGTATATAATGGGTATGTGGTGAGTACGTATGTGGTGGGTATGTGGTATGTACATCATGTGTGGTGTGGACAGTGGTATGTGTCACATGTGGTATATGGTATGTATGTATGTGGTGTTTATGTGTTGTGTGATATATATGTGTGTGGTGTGTATGTAGCATGTGGTACATGTGGTTTGTTTGTATTTGATGTGTATGTCACGTGATTTTGGTGTGTATATGTTGTGTCATGTGTCTGCTATGTGACTGTGTGGTATACATGTATGTGGTATACATGTGGTATGTGGTTGTGTGGCATGTGGTATGTCTTTAATGTGTATTTGGTGTGTGTGTGTGCCATGTGTGGCATCTGGTGTGTGATATACATGTGTTGTGTGTGTGGTATATGATAGGTGTAGTGTGTATAGTATGTGGAATGTGGTGCTTGTATGTGTGAGTAGATGGGGTGTGTGTTTCATGTGTGGTATGTGGTGTAATGTGGTACGTGCATGTTGTGTGGTGTCTATGGTACTTGATGTATGTGTGGTGTGAGTGGTATATGTTCTGTATGTCATGTGAGGGAAATGTGCGATATGTTTGTGCATGTGTGTGGTATGTAGTGTGTATGCATGTGGTATGTGTGTCGTGTGATGGGTATGTGATGTGTATGGTGTTTATGTATGCTACAATTTGTAGTATGTGATGGGTGCATCCTGTTGTATATGGTGTCTATGTGGGGGCTGTGATGTGTGTGACATGTCATATGTATGGTATGTGGTGTATGTGCCGTGTGTTATATGTGTGTACACTAAGGGGTATGTGATGTGTGTGGTATATATCATGTGTGTCCGCATGTGGTGTATGTGTATATTGCATACGTGTGTGTGGTCTGTATGTATGGTGTATGTAGTACGTGGTATGTGGTGCATGTGTGGTATGAGGTGTGTATGTTATGTGGTACATGTGTAGGTATGTGTGTGCGGTGCATGTATGGTATATAGTGTGTGTTGCATATGTGACATGTGGTGTGTATATATGTGGACTGAGTATGGTGTGTGTTGCATGTGTGGTATGTGGTATATATATATATATATGTGGTGTGTATGGTATGTAATATGTGGTATACATGTATACGTGTGGTGTGAGTGTGGTATGTGTGGTGCATGTGTGGTACTTGGTGCATGTGTGTGTTATGTGTATCACTGCTTCCTGAGGTAGAGTCTCAGTATTATGAGTCCTATAAAAAAAAAAAAAAAAAAAGAGTGCTGTGATGTAGATAATTGTTTCAGCCCTGCTCCTTAGCCTTGGGGCCATATTTAGGGACATAAAATAGATTCCACGATCAGTCCCTGCCCCTAACCAGAAACAGCCCCTCTGTGCTGTCTGTGCACCCTGGTCCAGTCCTATTGGCCACACTGGCCATTGGAAACTCCTGGCATCCTGTGGCTGCCGTAACAAATTACCACAAGGCAGGTGGCTTAAGACACAAATGTATGGCCTTGCCATTCTGGAAGCCAGAAGTCTGAAGTAAGTCAGGGCCACGCGGTCTCTGAAGGCCCTTGGGGAGGACGGGTGCCAGGCCTTGTCCTGGATTCTTGTGGCAGCCGGCTCTCCTCAGAAGTCCTCAGCTGGTACCTGCATCACCCCGTGGCCTCTGTGGTCCCATGTGTCTCCTCTGTGTGTCCCTCTCCCTTTCCTCTCCTGATAAGGACGCGAGCCATCGGGTTTGGGCCCATCCTAATGATCACCTACAGAGACTCTTTCCAAGTAAGGTCAGGTCACAGGCACCAGGTTAGGACTTCAACACATCTTTTTTCTTTTTTCTTTTTTTTAAAGATTTATTTATGTACTGGGGAGGGGGGAATGAGCAGGAGGGGATGAGGGAGAGGGAGAGGGAATCCCCACCAGCTTCTCCACTGAGCGTGGAGCCCAATGCAAGGCTTGATCTCACTACCCTGAGATCCTGACCTGAGCCAAAACCAAGAATTGGACCCCTTTATTTATTTATTTATTTTATTTTTAATTTTTATTATTTTTATTTTTTAGTTTGTATTTTGTTATTTATTTATTTATGATAGTCACACAGAGAGAGAGAGAGAGAGGCAGAGACACAGGCAGAGGGAGAAGCAGGCTCCATGCACCGGGAGCCTGACGTGGGACTCGATCCGGGTCTCCAGGATCGCGCCCCGGGCCAAAGGCAGGCGCTAAACCGCTGCGCCACCCAGGGATCCCCTGGACCCCTTTTTTTAAAAAAAGATTTTATTTATTTATTCATGAGAGACACAGAAATGCAGGGACACAGGCAGAGGGAGAAGTAGGCTCCCTGTGGGGAGCTCGACGCAGGACTCGATTCTCAACCCTCTGCAGGCTCACTGTCACCCCTGCAACTTCAGCGAAGCAGCTAGGGTCATAGTAACACCCGCCTGCTCTTGGATCTTTATCTGATGTCCTCCTCCCTGCACACAGTTCCTCACTCTTATAAACTCTCTCTGGAACAGTCTGTAAGTGAGAGGGGGCTGAAAATAACTTCGGCCTTGCAGACCCTGAAAAAGCGCTGGGGGTCACCCAAGAGATTGCACTTAGAACCTTGGATCAGGGCAGCCCAGGTGGATCAGTGGTTTAGCGCCGCCTTCAGCCCAGGGCCTGACCCTGGGGGCCTGGGATCGAGTCCCACGTCCGGTTCCCTGTGTGGAGCCTACTTCTCCCTCTGCCTGTATCTCTGCCGCGCATGCGCGCTTTCTCTAGCTCTCATTAATAAATAAATAAAGTCTTAAAAAAAAAAAAGTATCTTGGATCAACAGACTTGACTTTTTGGCCCACTGCTTGTTTTTGGAAATAAAGTTGCGTTGGAAGCCATTAAAATGGTAGTTAATGGGCAGCCCGGGGGGCTCAGTGGTTTAGCACCACCTTCAGCCCAGAGTGTGATCCTGGAGACCCGGGATCGAGTCCCACACTTGGGGCTGCCTGCATGGAGCCTGCTTCTCCCTCTGCCTGTGTCTCTGCTTCTCTCTCTCTTTCTCTCTGTGTCTCTCATGAATAAATTAAAAAAAAAAAAATGCTAGCTAGCAACCAAGCCCTTGTATGAGGTCATACTCCTTACTAAGCTCGTCAGCGCGGTAGGTTGAGTGTTAACCGTGTGCCTTCAGAGCGTAGCTAAGGGCCAGCTTGGTGTTTCTGTGAAAATTAAGTTCAACATTTCTTAGTAAACAACTCTTTATAGGGGCACCTGGGTGGCTCAGTCAGTGAAGCATCTGCCTTAGGCTCAGGTCGTGATCCTCGGGTCCCCTGCTCAGCAGGGAGCCTGCTTCTCCTTCTGCCTCTGCCACTCCCACTGTGTGCTCACTTGCTCCCTTTCTCCATCAAATAAAACAGTAAGATTTTAAGAACAAAACAAAAACAGCTTTTTATATCTTCTAGCTGATTTCAATATTGATTAGCCAGAAATTCCCAAAATAGCTGTCTCTTTATAATATAGAATTTACCTCTTGCCTGTTGTAGGGTGAGCATGTGTCCGATACACATATTGAGAGGTCATTCCGGGTCACTTCCTTGTGCTGGCACCCGACACGACCGATCCTTGCTGTTGGCTGGGAGACTGGGGAAGTGACGGTGTTTAATAAGCAGGACAAGGAGCAGCATGCGGTCCCCCCGACACATACCACCGATATCACCGTTCTCAAGTGGAGCCCCAACGGCAACTGCCTTGTGTCAGGGGACAGGGTAAGCAGACGTGATTGATGCTAATGCCAGATCTCTACGCTTCCCTTTCAGTGCTCTTTGGGACACTTGTTGGGAAGGCTGTTAAAGACCAAAATTTTAGGAATATGTGGTTGCTGAGTTCAGTTGATCTTGCTGTATGTCATGGCAGATTCTGTTTCATATGGAAGCAAGGTTTGCAAATTGCAGTCTACCATCCCATGCTGTAGCAGAGGTGGGTCTGTAATTATTTAAGTTAACTTTTCTAGGAAACTATATTCATAAAGTCAGAGTGACTGTTTCAGGTATTATCACTTTGATGGCTCCCCTGAATCACTAGCTTCCCTAAGCTTGCTTCTTCATTCCTGGGAGTCCCTGGTCCTTGCTGTATAGCTCAGGGCTTCTTCCCCATGCCACTTTGCCCCCAGGGAACATTTGAGCCAAAACCAAGAAGATATTTTTTGTTGTCAGAGTGGTGGCGGGGCAGGGCATGTCCTGGCATCTAGTGGGTGAAGACCAGGGATACTGCTCAACATCCTGTAATGCGTAGGACAGACCCCACACCAGAGAATTTTCCAGCCTAAAGTGTTAATCATTGCCAGGTTGAGAAACCGTGGTCTCTAACTAAATTGATTCACAGACCTAGGGCAGAAATTTTACGACATGCTGATTCGTGTCACACGTGCCAGGTAGCACGTTTATGTGTCTCAAAGTCCGAAAAGTATGAAAAGGAATATATATCGTGACGAGAATCTCCAACCCCGCCCCATCCACTCCTTTCCCCTCCCACCAACTCTCTAGTGCCCACAGCTTCATGAAGCTTCTCCTGTTTCTTCAGATGCTCACCAGCACATACAAATGCATTCTTTCCTCAATTTCCAGTTTTGAAAAATTACAAACTTTTACAGTTATTGAAAGAATAGCATAGGGAACACCGTATATCCTTTATGTAAATTCACTAGTTGTTAACCATTTTGTTACATCTGTTTTCTGTTTTTTACCCTCTATTTTTTCTATTTCTCTCTACTTTTTCTATTTGAGTTTGTAACAGATATCATACTGCTCCCCACCCCAGTCCTTTGGCGTTGCTCTCTTAAGGACAAGCATCTCCACGTAGCTGTGCCATGGCTTTCACTTTCTGGAAGACTGGCACTAAAGTCGGCACCCAGCGTGCAGGCCACTTCCTAATTTCTCCAGTTGTCCTGTCACATCTGTGGTGGATTTTGTCCTAATCTGGAGTCTGGTCAAGGACCATGCCTTGTGTTTCACTGTCCATTCTCTTTAGTTTTCCTTAATTATGAACTGTTCCCTGGTCTTGTCCTCTCCTCCTCTCTTGTGTTTGGTCTTTGGTGACCCCAACATTTGGAGGAGTCCAGACTGGTTATTTTGTAGAATGTCCTTCAGTTGAGACTTGCTGGATCGTTTCCTCGCAGTCCTCTTTAGACGAGGCAGTTTGGGCTGGAAATACCACACGGAGGAAATACCACAGTCTCCTTCGTCTTCACAGAAGTGACAGTGCATGATGTGCACTGCCCTGTTTTCTGGCTTTTTCATTTTACGCCTACCTTGCACACATCTCCACATTTGTTCACTGTGAGCTTCCTTCCATCTGAGTCTGTATGTCAGTACGTGAGCCTGTTACCATGTCCTTTGCCAGCTCTTGCTGATAAGCACTTCGATGGTTTTCAGTCTTTTGCTAAACAGAGGTGCGGTGGGTAAACTTCTACTTATGTTGTTTCAGGCATGGGGGGAAGTTCAGAGAAACTCCTCAAAGTGAGGTGGCCGGGTCCCAGGGCATGAGCATTAGTGGTGGGTGCCCAAGCCTCCTTCTGTGGGGCTACTTCCAGCTCCCACCTACACACTAGTGTGTCCCCCACAGACAGCTGGACCCAAATTCAGAATCTTACAAAAGTGCCATGTTAGAACGTCCTAGTTTGCATTTCTCTTGCTATAAAGAGCGACTATTACTTGGAAGAGCCAGTTATGTATCCTTTCTGATCAAATTACTTGCCCATTTTGGTATCAATTTGTTCCCCTTTTTTCTAGATTTTTCTTGTTTTTCAGTTCAGTTCCCACTAATGACATTGCCTGCCCTCAGACTTCTAGTTCCTTGGTGATCTTTCCCCTCTCCCTGCTGTGGGACACTGAGCAGATCCTCTGTAGGAATGAAAGAACTCGATATCATCAAATTTTATCTTAATCTTGACTATATTAAGAAATCGCTTATAAAGCAGTTTCCTCAGGCATGCAAGTAAACCCAGGTTTGTGCTCTCGAAGCCCTTTGAGTCAACATATTTAAGAACAGAAATCCTGGTCCTTCCAAGAAAATCTAAGGTGGCACTAGTCCTGATTTAATAACAGGTTCAAGCAGGAAGAGAAGTAACAAATTAATGAGCACTTAGAGTGCTGCACCGCCGAGAGCCCTCCTTACCAGGCTTGACTGAAGGTCTTCATCTCCCACCAGAGACTGTTTTGGTTAGGGTGTGTTTGGTTACCAGTGAAACCAACCCAAACTACCTGAAGTAAGGGGGGGACACTTAATCTGAGGCCAGTGGAATGTCCCACAGTTTCCAGGACAGGAGGACAGCTGGCTTCAGGACGTCTAGACCAAGAGTGGGGTACCAGTGGGCATACATGTTCCTGCAGTGTGCCCCTTGTGCCACAGCCATCTCTCTCCCCTGTCTCACCCCGTTCACAAGGCAGCACCCTTAGCTGCTGGAAACTAAGGCATTCACCCTACCATCCACCCAGAGACACCATCCCCTCCTCTGTCCCAAACCCAGCTTGGGGCCAGTGACCACATGGACACAGTCAGCCTGGAAAAGGGGCACTGGGAGAATGCTGTCCAAAGTGTCCATTAGAAGAAGCTCCATAGTAAAGGTGAAAACAGCACCTGGAACAAGTCTTGTTTCCCTGCACACTCACAGAGCTGGTTGCGAGCATCAGGACACCTCGTACATGGCGATATAGCTCTGGACAGCTTCAGTGTAAACTATTAAAGAACTTCTTTTAGGTTCCCAGAGCCAGTTCCAGCATGGTGGCAGTTGGGATTCCTCAGATACCACGGGGTGCCCAAAGTTCAGCTCAGTCCTGACACCGTGCACCCAGAGACAGCATCAGCCCCACAGATGAGGGGCTTGGCCCCACCTAACCGCCCCCACCGCCACCCCAGCTGCCAGTCCCCAGTCCTGTGCTTCTGACTACAGGCTACAGTGGAAGACCCCCTCCTTAGGCTCTTCCAGTTGGGCTAGAGCGGCTCAGGCTCATGTTATCAGTTTATCAGAGGGTGGGATAGAGGAGACGAATCTACAGCTGGATGAAGAGATACACAGGGCAAGGCCTGGGGTGGGCACAGAGCTCCCAGGGGTCTCCAGGCGCCACTCCCCCCACACTGCCAGGTGGTCAGCTACCTGGAAGCTCTCTGAACCCAGTCCTTTTGGGTATTTAAGGAGGCTTCACTGTGTAGTCCTGATGGACTAAGTCATTGGTCATTTGCGATGGATTCAATGGGATGGGGTAGGGGGGCCGTCCCCTCCCTGGAGGTCAGGGTGGGCCTGAAACTTGAGCCCTCTGATGAGCAGTTGGTCATCCTGGCAGCCCACCCTGCCCTTGGGTGGAGCCCCGAAGTCCTCTTCAGTTGCTCTTGCATAGGGCTGATTTCTTGCCTTCAGGAGTAACTTTCTTGCCTTCCGGGGGGACTTGTCTAAGTCTGATTGCATAAAATTGTGTTGAGTAAAGTTGCCGTCAGGAGGATGAGACTCAGGGTTTGTCTCAGCCTAATCCTGGTTATCTAGAAACCTGAGGTAGAGCACATTCGACTCATTGTAACTTTTCTGAGAGATTTACTGTGCAAATTGCTTTTTAAGGCCAACGTTACAGTTGATTCTCATAGTTAATTCTCAAACAACTTGGAGGTTCAGGGTATCATCTCCCTCCCGGTCAGAAATCAGTAGAACTCTGCCCCCCCCCTGAAACTTACCTACTAATGGCCTACTGTTGACTCGAAGCTCTGCCAATAACATAAATAGTCAATTAACACATATTTTGTGGGGACACCTGGCTGGCTCAGTGGTTGAGTGTCTGCCTTTCGGCTCAGGTCATGATCCTGGGGTCCTGGGATCGAGTTCCGCATCTGGCTCCCTGTGAGGAGCCTGCTTCTCCCTCTGCCTGTGTCTCTGCCTTTCTCTCTGTGTCTCTCATGAATAAATAAAATCTTTAAAAAAACAAACACATAATTTGTGTGTCGCATGTATTACGTACTGATCTGACGATGAAGTAGGCTAGAATAAAGAAAATGGTAAGAACCTCATAAGGAAGAGCAAATACATTTAGAGCATTATACTGTGTTTGCCGCGAAAATTCCACATACAAGTGGACCCAGGAAGTTCAGACCCGAGTTGTTCAAGGATCATCTGCATTCGGAAACCACAATTCCTATCTGCGATACAGTCGTCCTCCCTGGCCTGCCTGTGGGGATGTTGGAGTACCTGCAGATTGAAAGAAGGGTAGGAGGGAGAGTGCAGGCACTCCTTTGTCCACTGACCTTGAGTGGGAGGAGCACCTTGAGGATCGCTTGAGCCTCAGAGCAAAGGGCCCCTTGCAAATGGATTCAGATGGAAGTAGTACTCTTTGGGAAAGTGTAGCTTGCATCCCAGCCGGAGGCCTCCCGGGCCGGTGCTGATGGCACTGTCTCTCCACCGTTACCTCTAGCGCTGGTTGGCATCCTCAGTTTGAGAACTTCATGACTTAAAAACTGAATGTGTGGTATACCTGGCACCCAGATGCTGGTTTCTTTGGGTTTCCTCCAATAACAGGAGCCAGGGCTCCTTGGAGAAATGGCTGATTGTAGGACTGGGGCCAGTGAGCCTAAAAGAATCTGTAGCACCAGAAAATTAGGAAGTGCTCGCAAAACCCTCAGTACGGGGTGTCAGAGGCCCACAGGAGCTAACGGAAGACCTCCAGTGGCCAAAGCTGGAACATCAACATAAACAAAGCAATGCTAGATTGTAACCTGAAGTCAAGTCAACGTCTGTGACATCAGTCATGCTATAACTGTGTGGTTTAATAATTAAGTCAGTGGTGGAGAAGAGACAGATCTCCATGCTGAGGAACCCCAAATGATTTATGTAGATAGTTCATGCCCGAGGAGGTGACTTCCTTCCAAACAGTACAGGACTGAAAGGAGGAGAAAGAAGAAGGACTTCACTGGGGCCAAGGTCACAGATGAGACCTCAGCCGGGAGGGGAGGGACAGCAGCTGCACAGACACGTCATGGCAACGACACCGATCCTGACATGCCGTGACAAGAAGGGCACGTGATCTCTGGCCTTCTCCCCAAACCCACAGCCCAGTCCAGTCGCGTGAGAAGAGCATGAGCCGAGTCCCAGTAGAGGGACGTCCGCAGCAGCCCTGTGCAGTCCTCAACGCCGGAGGGTCAGAGACGCTATCTCTGCCCAGAGAGGCCTAAGGAGATGTGACACCCCAATGTTCTGTGGCTCCCGAAGGGGATCCTGAGACAAAAAGCGGGCATTAGGGAGGAACTGAGGAAATGTAATTAAAGCACAGTTCTAGTTAATACAGTAGGTCAGTATCGGCTGATTGATCCTGAGAGCTGTACCACATAAGTACGGATCTGCTAATAAGAGAAGCTCAAGGTAGGCAATGGGACTTCTCTGAATGATCTTGCCACTTTTTTTTTTTAAAGATTTTATTTATTTATTTGAGAGACAGAGTGAGCGAGAGAGAGAGAGAGCAGATGAGCAGGGACAGGGGGAGAGGGAGAAGCAGACTCCTCGCTGAGCAGGGAGCCTAATGTAGGACTTGATCCCCCCTGTAGGACCCCAGGATCATGACCTGAGCTGAAGGCAGATGCTTAACATACTTAAGCCACCCAGGTGCCCCAACCTTGCCACTTTTTACAAACCTGAATCTATTCTAATATTGAGTTTTAAAAGCTGGACATGTGACTGTTGTTCTCTCCAGGGAATAAGGATAGCAGAGGGCACACAGAAAGGCTTCTGGTTTCTTCGTGGAATATTTTTTAATGATTTGTAGTCAGCAGTGCATGTGTAGCAGTTTTGTAGTTTTGTTGAAGAGGAACGAGCCTGTGTGCAGTGGCACAGCATAACTCTTGCTTTACACTGGTCACTCTGTGAGAATGTGTCTCCTCCCCACGGTGTTGGGTTTTCCAGCTTGGTGTCCTGCTCTTGTGGAGATTGGACCAAAGAGGTCGAGTACAAGGGACGCCCCTGCTGAAACACGACCATGGAAAACCCCTAACTCACTGCATCTTCCGGCTCCCCCCTCCTGGCAAGTAAGTAGAGCTCCTGTGGTGGCCTTATCTCTACTTCCCTCGGTGCTGGTGCGGGGCAGGCCGTGGCTCCTCCTTACCGAGTCATAGCCTCCTGCTGCTCTGAGCACATCTGTAGTGACAACACCTTCCTAGAAGGAATCCTGACTTCCCGTCATGTCTGCCTTTCAAAGGGACCTTGTTCAGTTGGCGAAGGCAGCTGTGAGCGGTGATGAGAGAGCCCTGGACATGTTTAACTGGAGGAAAAGTGGCTTTGGAAGTTTCCTGAAAATGGGATCTCAAGAGGGACTATCATTCTTTGTCAGCTTGATGGATGGTGAGAGACTTAGGTGGGGATTCTAGGATGAAGAAGCATTGTAGGGTCTGGTAAGGATTTTAAACAAAGAGATGATGTTTCTGCATCAAACAGAAGGCTGTGTGTGTGCCCGTTGTGGAGCGATGCGTTAGCAGCCCTCGGCGGCTACTTATCCAGTGTTCAAAGAAGGGCCTCACTTTGTCCTGATAGAGACGAATGGGCTTTGCTTGCATTCAAAGGGCTCTCATGACGGGGCTGCCCGTCAGCAGACTCCCTGACTGCTCACGTGGGCAGCTCCCGGCAGGACGGACAGTGCTGCGGTCCTGCTGCCCACTCTGCGTGATGGGGAAGCACCCTTACCTGTCATTGTTTGGCTGAGCTTGGGAGGGAGAGCGGCGGGCGGGACGGGCGCCGGCTTCATCTGCAGCCACCAGCCAGCCTTGGCGGATGGTCAGTGTCGAGTCCACCTTCTGGACTCAGAATCCTCAGCGTCAGCAGAGAGACAGGCCAGTGACAGCCAATAAGTGCAGTATGGGGTAAGGGGACAGAAGAGTGGTTTACGCTCGTGGAGGACACTCACACGTATGTGTGCTGCAGAAGCGAGATTAAGGAAGTGAGCTTCCCGAAGATGCTGAGCTTCTGGAGGATGTGCTTCCACGCAACTCAGCCCTGATGGGAAAAGAGAGCAGAGGATAGCTGCCAGGGGCTGGGGCTTTTGTCACTTTTCTTTTCTTTTTTTTTTTTTTTCTTTTTTTTTTATTTATTTATGATAGTCATACAGAGAGAAAGAGAGAGAGGCAGAGATACAGGCAGAGGGAGAAGCAGGCTCCATGCACCGGGAGCCTGATGTGGGATTCGATCCCGGGTCTCCAGGATCGCGCCCTGGGCCAAAGGCAGGCGCCAAACCGCTGCGCCACCCAGGGATCCCATTTTGTCACTTTTCAAATAGAGATACCTTTGTTTCTGGAGATAAGGGGACAGCTGGTGGAGAGAACTTTGAGGAAGTCCTGAGGGATAGGAGTGGGCATGGAGCCTCGGGCAGTGTGGGGAAGATGCTAGCACAAGGCCCCCCTGGCAAGGAGTCAAGAAGATGATGTGCGAAGAGGGCCCAGCAGACAGGTGTGCAGTGGGGACAGGCCTGGCTCTGGCGGGGTCGGTCCTGTCCCTTAGGCAGCAGCTGTGGGCTTCGGGGGCAGATCTCCCCTTGTCAGACCGCTGCCTGCAAGCTCACTGCAAATATCAGCTGCGTGAACACGTTGAGAGTGTGTCGCCAAGCCTGCCACCGATGCTCACTGAGGCAGAGGCAGTGTCGGCGTGGTCATGTCGTGCCGACCATGGGCCCCTGCACAACCTCGAGCCTGCCAGTTGAATGGGAAGCCAAGTATTCCCTGGAAACAGATAAGAGGAGGCCGGGAGAATGAGGATGTTTGAAAAAAACAAAAAAAAAAAAGGAGGTTTGCGCAGCCGAGATGAGTTGTTTCAGGCACTCCCAGGAGACTCCCCCCCAGATTCAGAAGCCCAAAGGGAACCTGGAGGGCAAGGAGGACCTGGCAGGCCAGGCAGGGCAAGGGAAGAGAGGCCTCTGGGGTGGGAGACGTGCCTATGGATACAAAGAGTGCCACCAGGAAAGCCAGCCGTGTGGGAGGGCCATCACTTGGGCCTCAGCAGGTGGCAACCCGGAGAATGGACAGCGGGGTGAAATGGTGGAAGTGACCTCAGAGACGGCCTGGGAGGTCATGTGCGGATGTTTTTAAAATGTTTTATTTGTGAATTTTTATGATGAGGATGTTTATTTTGCAAAGGTCTGTAAGTAGATATGAGTGCCGCAGGCAAGTGCCATGCCCCCTGGACTGACCCCTTTGCCCTTAGGGACAGTGCTCTACGTGGATGAGAAAGGGAAGAGCACCCAGGTGGCATCCACAGACAGCTCCATCCAAACACTCTTCTACATCGAGAAGAGGGAGGCCCTGGTGGTGGTCACGCAGAACCTGCTGCTGTCTCTGTACGCGGTGAGGCCCGAGGGCAAAGCAGAGGAAGTGATGAAGGTAGGTGGGACAGTGGGCAGCAGGCCTCGGCCAGGGCCAGGCCAAACCTGCCACACCACGCCGACAGAGCTGTCCAGTGGCATCACCTACACGGCGCAGTTGCCAGGAGCTTTGCAGGCGTCACTGGACAGGGGTGGGAGGTTCTGGGCTCGCTCAGGCCTGCGCCCCCTCGAGTGGCTGGCTCACAACCTGTATATTCTCCTGTGACACAGAAGAACCGCTTACCTTGCCATGGCTCATTTGACCTCGGGGTGGAAATAGGTGGGACGGGGACATGATCTGGCTTCCCATCTGTGCGTAGATGAGCGTCCTCGCTTCTATCACAGCTGTCCCTGGCCCAAGCACACACATAGGTGGTTTTGCCCGAGGGTCAGTCTCCCTCCTGGGTAGCAGATGTTTGGCTGTGGCTCCTGGGAAACAGTGAGACCCCCGTGCAGGTGCCTCTCAGCTCCGCCCTGGGCTCTTGCTGATGGGAGGATGCTGTGGGGCATGCCCCGGCACTGGATGCTGCTCGAAGTGTGCAGCTCACCAAGGACTGGTCCTCCCTGCCCTCCTGGTTCCCTGGTTTGTACCAGAGGAATCTGTGTTCCTCTGAGAATTCTGGACTTTCCCTAAAGATACTCTTGTAGATTACAGAGCTGATTGATTTTTGTAAGTCGGTGTTCACACTGGCATTTCTGTGTTCCTGGCACAATAGTTGGAAATAGAGTCCCTGAGTCCCGTGGACCTGGGTTCAGATCCCCTTGAGCCGCTCACTGGCCGGGGGACCCTGGGCAGGTTTGTTCTCTGCAGAACGGGGTCGAGACAGCTGCTCGAGAGATGTGGCCAGGCCCTAATTCGGCTCAGCTTGGTGGTCACTTACCAGGTGCCATGCCCACAGCAGCTGTAATTATTAACCACTTAATACCCAACAAAGTGTAGTACTGCAGAGTCAAGGCCACCTTCCCCATGTCCACACCCACGCTGCACCTGCCCAGCTGTCAAGTCTCCACCAGGGCACCACACACATCAGAGACACCGGGCTGGTGAGAGCAACATGCTTCTTTTGGGTTATTTCTCGTTATCAGGTGAAGTTGAGCGGGAAGACAGGTTGCCGGGCAGACATTGCATTGATAGAAGGCAGCGTGCTTGTGACCGCCATAGGGGAACCTGTTCTCAGGTAAGAGCCTGGCTCCTCAGTGAGCACTGCCATTAACATCCAGTCTCTTTGGAGTAATATTCTTATTGGAGTGTAGCATACATACAGAAAAATATGGATTATAATGACCTTTCACAAATTGGACACGTCCATATAACCAGGTCTGAGATTGAAAAGCAAAGATACCACAGACCCCAGGCATCCCCACTCTGCCCTCACAGTGTAGGCTCCTCACTGTCCTGATGTCTGTGTGTGGATCTTTGGCCTGTTTTTTTTAGCTTGGTGTAAATGGAATCATGTGTTGTGTTTACTTATCCAGCTGCTTCAGTTCTGTGTGATGTGGGGGGGAGGTCCCTCGTGTTACTGCATGTGGTTGGAGTTCCTTCATTCTCGTGAGCTGGTGTCACACACCAGCCCCCTGCTCCCTTTGATTACAAACATGGCATTGGATAGATGTAAACATATTGCTGGCAGTCCGTTCATATCAGAGTCCCAAGGGCGTGCTTGCTTCCGGATGGCTCTGCAAGTTGAGCAGGACCCTCAGGGCTGAGGGCAGCCACTGACGCGGTCCCTGAAGGGAGCTCTCTTCCTTTCATTGTAGATTCTGGGATCTAGAAGGTGGAGAGAATTACGTGCTGAGTCCAGCAGAGAAGTTTGGTTTTGAAAAAGCTGAGAATATAAACTGTGTTTCTTACTGTAAAACCAAAGGTGAGACTTCTCTGGCAGGTGCAAGAGTGGGAGGGAGGTGGCCTCAGCCTCGCTCTGGGGGCTGCAGAACGATGACAGGACTGCAGCTCTTCAAAGAATGGCGAATCGGTAGTGACTGTGAGTCACTTGAACAGAGTCACTCGGAAATGAGAAAGTGACAGTACAGCTTTGCTTGCATACATGAAGGCCAAGGGGCTGGCTCGAAAGGGTGACCAACCTAGTTACATGCAGTTGACCTCTCTTCTCTCTGGAAACCACAAGAAAAAGTGTGGGAAACATTAAAAATACTTGTGTATGTCCTCGTATGCATGGGTGTGTGCGCGCGCACGCGTGTATGTACAGAGGAGGCCAGAGAAACAGGAGAAGATGTGCCTGCTGAGCGCTAAGTGCCATGTTAGCCCTGGGGAAGCAGCCCCGAACAAGCGGACTGCCCTGGACAGGCAGACAGGCCCCTGGTCTCCTGGAGACTGACAGAAAATAGCACCAACACCCCCCCAGCACCATCCTCCCAGGTGGGAACAGGTACAGAACTGGAGGTCACTGGGCAGGGGGCTGATGCCCGGATATTTCAGAGCCATGGTCAGGGAAGAGAGATTTCCTATTGCTTTTAACCTTCCACTCAATTCCCGTGAACTTTGTTTTTACCGATAGGTCTTCTGGCAGCGGGCACCGATAAAGGGCGAGTAGCCATGTGGAGAAAACTGCCAGGCCCCCAGAGCAGCCGAGTGGCAGAGGGCAAGGACAGGTGGATTTTTCAGACCCCTAGTGAGCTCGAAGGCAACATCACACAGATTAAGGTACAAGCCACCAGGGTGCAGGGCGCTCTCATTCTGCAAAAGTAGAGGAAGTGATTGGTTTTTAACTATTTTTGTCAGTTATGCACCTTAAGACTATGTAAAAATAGCAACAATAGAATAAAGGGCTTTGGGCTTTCAGATGGTGGGTCTGGGATTGTGGCCGTGTAGTCATCTGTATCTTACCTGTGTACCCATCCCTTTATCACCTATCTACCTACCCTGAAAGCAGCTTTATCGAGCTCTGTAGCATACCTATTTTGCTCAACCACTGAGCCACCCAGGTATCCCCCAATTTTCTTTTAGTATATTCAGAGTTTTGCAGCCATCATAATGCCTCTTAGACCACTATCAGCGCCCCAGAAGGAGAGCCTGTGTGATTCAGCAGTTCCCCCACCCCCACTCTTCCTCTGTGCAGACACTCCTCTGCTTTCTGTCCCTGTGGGCTCACCTATCTGGGCATGTTGTAGACATGGATGCGTGCAATCCGTAGCTTTTTAGTCGGGTCTCTGTCACCGAGCATCATGTTTTCCAGGTTTGACCGCTCAGCAGCACATGGCAGCAACGCGTTGCTTTTATGGCTGAGTAGCACCCATGGCAGGGACAGGGATGGGGACAGACTACCTTCTGTTATCCTTCCGGCTGTCTGCAGACACTTGGGTTGTTTCCACATTTGGACTTTGTGAACTCTGCTACTGTGAACATTTGTGTACAACTTTAATTGTGGACTTAATGATTTTATTTCTCTTGAGCATATGCTTTTTTTCCTTGTAAATACTGTCTTTCTGGTGATGGTCCGTATTTGGGGGCCTTGGGCATGTGGATGGTCTCCTTTGGGGCATGTTGCCGCTGTTTGCTTGTTTATTTGTTTAGTGACTTGGTGGGACCACTGTAGTGGTGTTTCTTTCCTCTGCAGTGTGAGCCTCTGACATCACTTCTCACAGGGCTGGCCTTGGGCATGTGGATGGTCTCCCCAATGGCTCTGGGGGCTGACTGTCCTGTCCCCTGAGCTGCTAAGCTTTCTGCTTCCCCAGGTGCTGGCCGATGGCTCTATGGTTTCCTGCAGCACCCCTGGGCATCGCTTGCACCACAGTCCAGTCCCATGAGATGTGGGCAGGTGTGCTCTTTGAGTTCAGGGTTTATGGTTTGTTCTGACTGAGGAGGATTCCTCCTAGGTGTGTCCTTCTCCAGAGCCCTCTGATCAGTGGTCTGGCCTGCTGTGGAGTTTGTAGCGCTCAGGAAGCTTCCAGCCTCCTCTTCAAGCTTACCACCATTAAAACCTCCAGTCTCTTGAAGAGCATCCTTAGGTTTAGACTTATCCACATTGTGTTTCAAATGAGGTCACTTTCTTTGAGGAACCTGTCAGAGCTCTCTATTCCTATGGACTGCATCTCCCCTTGGGGGAAAAAAAATCTGAGTCACTGCTCCAGAGCTTGGGTATGGGGACAGTGGCCACTTGCCTCTCTGTGAGCAGGGAGCTGGACGCAGCAGCCTCTGGTCTTCTCAGGTAGCCTCTCCCAGCACCGAGCATCTGCAGTGTGAGTGAGCTGGGGCAAGGGCATGGGGGCCCAGTGTTCTCAGGCACCCTGTGAGCCCAAGGGACCCCACCCCCCACAGCATGGAGTTGGGGGAATGAGAAACGCTGCCCAGGAAGATGCTGTAGCCCCACCTGGGTGCTGAACAGGGAGCCGATCTCTTGGCCATGCCTGCCCAGGGGAGCTCCTGCATGCCAAGTGGGAGAGGCAGGACAGCGAGGGTCATAGACACTGTTCTTGCCAGATTTAGCAGATTTTCCTGAACTGTGTTGCCTCACACGTGATTTCTGGAGAACAAGGTGACTGTTTCCTCCTACTTTCCCCCAGTTCTGCCTGTTGCCACCTCAGGGTCCTCACCTGTCTCTCACCCCTGCTGAGTATAATCCTCTAAGACAGAATCTATTTAATCCTGCCGAGCCATGAAAGGAAGATGTACCTAGCAAATCACTGAGGGCACCGCAGAGCACTTTGAGGGTTACCTTTAGAGCCTCCTCTCAGGCCACAGGTAAAAATAGCTTCTGGACGAATTAGTTAAATATCTTAACTAAGTCAAAATAAATAGCTCAAAATAGCATAGAATATTAACAGATCTGTAGAGAAAGTACAACTTTCTCAGATGTGAAGTAATAGGAAGAGCCACACTAATTTTCCTAAAGGACATAAATGAGAAACCAAGTACAGGATGACACATGCATACCGTGTTCCTTAAAGAGAAGCTTCAGTTTTATAAGAGTGTTATTTCTTCCCAAGTAAATGTACAGGTTACTATACATCCAGTAAAAATAACAACCCTTTTCTTTTCTGGGAGAATTCAACAAAATAAACTCATCTAGGAGGGCACAGGGCCAAAGAAAAAAATGTATAGAGAATCAGAACGTTTCCGAATTACAAACCAGAATATATCTCGAAACTGTAGCAATTAATTAAAACAGTATGTGCTTACTCGGGAACAGATAAACATATCACTGGAATGGAGTAGGAAATCCCAGAACAGACTGAGAAAGATTTGGAAGTTTAATATGAAATTATGAAAGAGCATTTCACATCACAGGGGAGAGCCAGATAATTTAATACGTCATGTCCACTAGCTCTCCATTTGTAAAAAATAAACATCCCTAAATTAACAACCAGTAAGAACAGACACAAGACAGGGGTGCCTGGGTGGCTCAGTCAGTTGGGCATCTGCCTTTGGCTCGGGTTATGACCCCAGGGTTCTGGGATCAAGCCCCATGTCATTGGGTTTTCTGCTCAGTGGGAGCCTGCTTCTCCCTCTCCCTCTGCCTGCTACTTCCCCTGCTGTGGGTGTGCTCTCGCGTTCTCTCTCTCTCTCAAATAATTAAAATCTTTTTTAAAAAAAAAGACCGACATGAGACAGAAGAGCCATGTAAGTGTTTGCCCATTGCATTACAACTTGGGTGTTAGTATTATAAAATTTTCTAAAGTATGTATTTTATGCTAGTAAATTTTTAAATCAGTTTACACTGATGAGAGGAAATAGTGCCAGGAAAATTGTTGATGAACCCTGTGTTTATAACACTTTCCTGCCTGCATCTCCCTTCTCTTTGTTCATACCTTTGTCTCTGTCCCTGTGGCATGGAATGAAGTGGGGCTCCCGGAAGAGCCTCCTGGCAGTGAACAACATGAGCTCCGTGGTGATCCTCAGCGAGCAGGCCATGTCTTCACACTTCCACCAGCAAGTGGCCGTGGTGCAGACTTCCCCAAGCTTACTTAGCGTGTCCTTCCTGTCCACGGGGGTGACACACAGCCTGCGTATAGACATGCACGTCAGTGGAGTGTTCACCACCAAGGTGACTACAAGGGTGGCCATGGGGTTGACAAAGGACCTGGCCGGTTTTCTGGGTTGTTCAGGGTGGTAAAGGGTCTGGGTGGCAGGTCTCTTCTTAATTTCCATGATTTTTTTTTTAGGATGCCATTGCTGTCTGGAACGGAAAACAGGTGATGATCTTTGAGCCTTCTGGAGGCACATTACGGAATGCAGGTAGGAGTCTTGTTCCCTAGAGGGGGCTCATAGCAGCCTGCTTTATTTTCTGACCATCTAATAGGGGTATTGGTGCCAGTGCTGTGGGCAGGGGGTTGACAGAGGACCACCAGGAGCCCCTTGTGTCAGTCCTTCGACCTGTGCTCTGGCTCCATGCTGCTGGGCATCACCTTACTGAAGCCAGTCAAGGTGGCCAAGAAGCCCTCCCAGGCGCTGGGACAATGAAAGAGTCGGGAATTAAGGCTATATGAGCATAAACATCAACAGTGCTTGCCAAGGAAGGGGGTTGCTACACACCCAGCTTCTGAACTGCTTCCAGACCACGCAGAACAGCGAGCCCCATGGCATCTTGACTGAGGCCAGCCTCTGTCTGGAAGTCTGAGGATAGATTAGTCAGACATGCTCTATCAGCTTGCACCTCCTGTCTCTGTGGGCTGCCCTGACCCTCCCTCTTCAGCACATGCCTACAAGAGTGGCAGGGGCTGCCATACTGGGGGCGCAAACCAGACAGACATTTACTTTCTCACAGCTGTAGAGGTCAGAAGTCCAAACTCATGGTTCCCCAAATCATGGCATCAACAACTGCTCCACCTCCTGAGCTCTGGGAAAATCTGTTCCTCACTTATCCCTGCATTTGGTGGCTGTTGGCCATCCCTGGCTGGATCACATTCTTCCAGAGTCTACCTTCATTGTCACCTTGTTCCTGTCTGAAATGTACCTCCCTCTTATAGGGGCACTTGGGGTTGCATTTAGGGTCCACCTAAATAATCCAAGATAATCTCCCCATCTCAGGGGAGATCTCACCTTCCCATCTTTGGCCAACATAATTTTTTTTTTAGATTTTATTTATTTATTCATAAGACATAGAGAGGGAGGCAGAGACACAGGCAGAGGGAGAAGCAAGCTCGGGATCGTGCCCCATCTTTGGCCAATATACTCACATTCACAGGTTCCAGGGACCAGGACCTGATAGCTCCGGGGGCCATGTGCAGCCTGCCATAATGACCCTCCAGATGGGCCCCTCACCCAGCGCTCCTGCACAGTTGTACCATTCACCCACGTTGACTCCACAGGAATGGTCATCCGTATGCTCCAGGGGGCTCCCCCCATGGGTTTACAGAACAGCTCTCACCCCAGGGGTGCTTCTCCACTGGGGGTCCCTCTTACCATCCCTCCCTCCTTTTCACCTCTAACACTTCATTACCTACACTTGTCATACTTTTCCTGCTCTGCCTTGTGTTATGTCCATAATTAGTGTCTTCTCCTGCAGCGTGGACCCCCCCTGAAGTGAGGGTGAACTTCTAATACCCTCAGGAGGATAGCACAGCGGGTGCTCAAGTGCTCCCTGTCTTGTGTGTGTGATCATCTCCCGGGCTAGATAAGAACCCATCTAGGGATGGCTGGGTGGCTCAGTGGTTGAGTGTCTGCCTTTGGCTCAGGGTGTGACCCTGGGGTCCCAGGATCAAGTCCTACATCAGGCTCCCTGCATGGAGCCTGCTTCTCCCTCTGCCTGTGTCTCTGCCCCTCTCTCTCTGTGTCTCTCATGAATAAACAAAATCTTAAAAAAAAAAAAAAAAAAAAAGAACCCATCTAGAGAAAGACAACGGTTCGAGGTCTCTAGAGCACCACTGAAGGGGAACAGACAGCCACCTAAACACTTATACTGCAGTGCTGTAGTGCTGCGGCCGCACCAGACCAGAGAGGTGGCCGCGTCTGTACTCCAGCCCCTGGCCCACATGCTATTCCCATCCCTTAGGGCCTCACTGTCCTCACCTATGCAGAAAACGCAGCCCTCACAACACTCTGAGCGTGTAAGAAGAGATGGGCCACTACCTCATTATGTCCCTCTCTCGTCCTAGGAACTTTCCTGTGTGAGACTCCAGTGTTAGCCATGCATGAGGACAATGTGTACACTGTGGAGCCAAACCGAGTTCAAGTTCGAACCTGGCAGGTAAATCACTGCTCTGGAACGAGTGGGCTTGATGATGAAAGTCACTAGAACAGTTTAAAAGGCCATCTCTAAATCAAGCCAAAGCTGCTTACTGACCTCACGCAGCCAGATCACAGCCCCCCCTGGCCCGGTACTTGCCTGTGAAACTGGACTCTGGGCTAGTCTGTGCGCTGACTGCTGAGACCTGTGGATTCGGGAAATGGGGCAGGGCCTCGCAAGTGATGAGCGTTGGATTGCTGGCCCCTGAATGCACAGACTGGGAAGGGGGAGGGCATGTTTGCTGGAGTTCATGTGATCTTCAAGGCTGAAGGGCCATCAGTTCAGGAAAGGCCTTTCCCACTGGCTCTCCTGCAGCCTCTGTTCCCCCTGGTGCTTGGAGTAGGAGGCCCCTGCCTACCGCCATCCCAGATGCTGGCGGGAACCTGGCACAGACAGGGTGTAACAAAGGACCACACACTGGGTGGCTTAAAGCAATAGAAATTTATTCTCTTGCAGTTGGGGAGGTCAGAAGTACAAACTCCTGAGTGTAAGCAGGGTTGACCCCTTTAGAGGTTCTGATGGAGCATCCATCCCCTGCTCTCTAGCCTCTGGGGCTCCAGCCCGCTTTGGCATTCCTTGGCTCATAGATGCATCACTCCATTTGAGCCTCTGTCTTCTCCTTGTGTCTGTGTCTTATAAAGACTCTTGTCCTTGGATTTAGGGGCAGCCTAATCCAGAATGGTCTCCCCTTGAGATCCTTAATTATATCTGCAAAGGCTCCTTTTCCAAATAAGGTCACATTCACAAATTCCAGGTGGATGTGCCTTTTGGGGGCCACCACTTGGTGCAGTACCCACAGCAGTGCTCTGTTAAGGTCAGGAAAATCTTCACACCCCAATTTCAGGTCTTGGTGCCACTGCTCCCTCAGGGTCTGAATTGTGGGCTGAGATCTAGCCTTCACTTCTGGAGGCTGCTGGACACGTTTGCTCTTGTCCTCCTACCTCACATGCTGCTTCTCCTTCCTGCTGCCCTTCCCCAAGGGGCTTCCATGGAGTTCTTCCTGAGGGGGCTCAGTGTGGGTGGGGAGTGTCACTGGGGGAGCCCTAGAGTAGAGGCCTGATGTGGGGAAGGTGCCAGTTGGGGGCAGGCCAGGCTAGGCTGCTGGCCCCTGAGGTCCCCAGTCTGTTTGAGGTGGGAAGGAGGCTGGACCCCACTGCTGCCAACACTTGGTGGGGATATCTGCTGTGGACGTGAAGCTGGGGCCTGGCGGGCCCATGTTAACAACCCATGAAGGATGTCGCTATGTGAGCAAGAGCCCGCTGCAGGGCTGGGGAGGGAGGGTGAACAACCTGTGAGAAGAGGGCTCTGAACCGTAGATTTAAAACTACCCATTATTTTAGCTGCAAAAAATGGGTTTATCTGGGAATAGGAGAATTGCGGTCTGGAACAAGCAAGCTAAAGCTAAATCACAGCAAGACTGCAGAACCCAGGAGAGGAGGCTCTGCTGTGGAGGAGGCACCCTTCCTTCCTCCTGCTGGGATCACACAGGTGACCCCCATGCAGTCAAAAATCCACGTATAACTGGACTCCCCCAAAAACTGGCAGCTCGAATGTTTGCTGATAGTACAGTTAACACATATTTTGTATGTTTTATGCATAAAAAATATACATATTTTATACTATACTGTCTGTGCTGTCTTCTGACAATAAAGCAAACCAGAGAAATGGAAATTAAATCATAGGGAAGAGAAAATACTTTTACAGTTCTGTACTGTATTTATGAAAAAAAAAATCTGTATGTGAGTGTGTAAATGGACAGCGTAGCTCAAACCCTCTGTTCAAGAGCCAACTGTAGTGTCCACTTGCGCGGCAGGTCTCTGCAACCAACCGACAGGGTGTTGCAGAAAGCGCCCCCTGCTGGCCCCCCCAGCTCCATCTTCTGAATGAGGTTTCCCTTTATTAAGTTTCACATTTCCCCTTTTATGATCAAGATCTTTCTTTGAAAAAAAAAAAAAAAGATCTTTCTTTGAAAGCATCACAGATTAAGTCACGTTTTCCGTATTTAATTGTGGTGTCCCTCCGTGCCAGGAAGGGCCTTTTTTATGTTGTCATGTCCTACGTCAGAGGCGGAGTGCATAAGCTGTTGCAAACCCCTTAGGGCCACATTTGAGTAACAGCAAAAGTCAGGAGAGAGAAAAATCTCGGGTACTCCCACCTAATGGTTGTGTCTTTCCAATATTGTAAGCATTAGAGGGCAGCTCCTTATTGGGTACGTCCTTTTTTAAAAAGTTTGAAGAGGTAACAAAATACAAACCTTAGAATAATGATACGAAACAAGAAGTAACGTGATAATGCCAAATTGTATGATGGATCAGAACTAGGTGTGAAGGTAGCCAATGGAAATATTTACTGGCACTTACACTAACATAGCGGGGAGAGGGTCTCCCGGTGAAAGCAAGCCTGGAGTTGCATATGCCTCCTAAAATCTCCAGTTAAAGCAACCATGAGAGCAGAATAGTGGAGGCTGCAAAAGCAAACTGAAAGATTAACTGAGTGCATTTGGGAAGATCCAGTGCAGGTATTAAAAGGAAGCAATAGATGGTAAACTCTGCAAAACAGCAAAACTTCAAAGATGTTTTAAAACAGTATTGTTATCTCAAAAGAACTGTGTGGAACAAGATGTGTTCTCAGTAATACAGCTTATAAAGTTGTAAATTCAGACAACGATGAATTTGGATGGTAGTTCAGATGAAAAAAAGACTTTTGTAAATTCTGAACCTTCTAGCCCTTCAGAAAAAAAACAAGTGAAAGATGTCTGTCACAGAATAGTAATGAGGCTGTTACTGAAAAGCCATAACAGGAAAGGGTTTGGGAAATGCAGACAAGAGTATCTCTCTCCACGACAGAGAGAGAAAAGGAGCAGCATTGAGGAAAAGGCAGACGGGCCTGGGCTGGACATCTGGGGAAAGCGATCTCGTCAGATGTCATCTGCTTCAATTCCAGGAAATCTGTAGCTTCAGGTCACCAGATGGCGTGCGGGCCCAATCAGGGTTTGCCGCTTTCTTTTTTTTTTTTTTAATTTTTATTTATTTATGATAGTCACACACAGAGAGAGAGAGAGGCAGAGACACAGGCAGAGAGAGAAGCAGGCTCCATGCACCGGGAGCCTGACGTGGGATTCGATCCCGGGTCTCCAGGATCGCGCCCTGGGCCAAAGGCAGGCGCCAAACCGCTGCGCCACCCAGGGATCCCTGCCGCTTTCTTTAGATGCATCCCCTGAATCCAAGAGTCTATTTCTTGTAATTTGGCAGCACAGAGGTTACTGACCAGTAGCTGAGAAGAACCTTTTCAGTAAGGACAAAGAGAATCTCTCTGGAGACTTCTTTTCTAACAGACAAAACCTCCAGGTTATGAGGTTGATCTAAAATCATGGTCTCCTAAAAAGATTGCTTTACTATGGCCCAGGGCGCGATCCTGGAGACCCGGGATCGAGTCCCACGTCAGGCTCCTGGCATGGAGCCTGCTTCTCCCTCATCCTGTGTCTCTGCCTCTCTCTCTCTCTCTCTGTCCATCATAAATAAATAAATAAATAAATAAATAAATAAATAAATCTTTAAAAAAGAGATTGCTTTACTAAAAGCATGGTTATTTTTAATAGAAGCAGTCAGGCCTTTACAATGTTGAAGCGCATCTCCCTTGATCAGCTGTGGGTCAGAGGAGATAGGGGCCAAGTGCATTGGGACATCCTGTGACTAACTCAAAGGGTAAGAATCTCTATGTCCCCAAGGGGGTGGATCTGAGATTTAGGACTAACAGCAGTGCTTTAGGACAAGATAGTCGGAGGGTTTCTACACATTTTACCAACTGAGTATTGCTAGTGCTGTTAGGAAATTCAACTGACTGATCGCCAGTGGCATGTACGATGAGGGCCATAAACCAGCCAGACAGGCCAGGCTTACTGAAGCACGTGGTTCCCTGCTCACTGTGTCATTTGAGAGGGTGTTCCCAAGTAGGGTAGTGTCTTCTAACAGATTTTTAGCCACAGAGAAGCAATGGTCTGTCTGCAAGGGAAAACCTCAAGCCAGTGACAAAACATACAGACCATGACCAAAACCTATTTAGATCCATGAGATGGGGAAGTTTTATGAAACCCATTTGTATAAACAGATTTCTCTGGATTATATATTTTTGACAGGCAGGACAAGTGAGGTGGGCCCTTTTTGTGGCCTCATTAACGTTTTCCCACCAATGCTGGTTCGTGAACGCTATCATTTTGTCAATAAACCAGTGGTTTAAACATATGTTTGGTGGTAAGTAATGGGATTTTGGAATTCCTGGTAGGGCCAGATTGTTATTTGGTCCAAAGCAGAGTTCTCTCTCTCTCTCTTTTTTTTTTTTTAATCAAACTCACAATTGTTAGATTTCCACCATTGTCTTTTCTGGGACCAACTGTTGGGCATCTCTGGTCAATTTTTCCAAATTTGAAAGAACATTTCTTTGGAAAATGGCAGAGGTCTATCTATTGGTCTCCTTGACAGCAGCCTTTTTGGTGGAAATATCAGTGCTGTGGTTTCCTTTGGCCTCCAGAGAGTCAATTCTTGAATGTCCAGGAACCTTAATAATAGCCAGAGCTGTTGGGGAAAGTACGGCAGCCAGGGGTGCCTGGGTGGCTCTGTTGGTTAAGGGTCCGACTCTTGGTTTCAGCTCAGGTCGTGATCTTCGGGTCCTTGGATGGAGCCCCACATTGGGCTCTGCACTCAGCAGAGAGTCTGGCTGAAATTCTCTCGCCCTCTCCCCTCCTCCTTTCTCTTTAAAAAAGCATGGCATCTAATAAGTTTTGGACATAGGAACCATCTTACATTTATCCCCATTGGAGCTAAGGAACCCTTGTTGCTTCCTTAATATCCCCAAATCATGGACTACCCCAAAGGCCTACTGATAAATGTTTGCAGTTTTCCCTTGGCTGAGGTATGAGCTCCAGTACAGGCACTTAGCAGCCTATTGGGCTCAAGTCGCCAGGAGAAGAGGCGCTGCCTCAATGACCTCATAGGGAGTTGGGATAACAGACCCAGCAGAGTATTTACCATTTTTCTCCTTTAAATATGAACCATCAATAAACCATGAAAATGAGCATTGGTTAGAAGAGCATCCAGTAAATTGTCATGGGGAGTCAAAAGGTAACGTGGCAGCGTTCAGGGGTCACAAGGGCTTCCATCTGCATACGGATATAGTCCTCGTTCTGAGATTAGATGCCCAAAGCATCAAACCTGAGTTTAAGCAAAAAAAAAACAAAAACAAACCAAAAAAAACTGCAGTTTTTCTTCGGAGACTTTGTCTCTTTAAGGCAGAGTCTTAACAGGTGGATGCTGCCTCCTGGGAAGAGGTTTGGGAAGCAGGAACAAAGCAATTCATTTATCTCTTATAACAACCTAGAGTCTGCAGAAAGCTTTGTAGCATCCACATTGGCTTTTAAGTTTTGTGAAAAGAAGGACACCCCAGGGAACACGGGGGCGTTGCTGGTTATCTTTATCAACTGGAATATACTAGGAATGCACTACATAGGTCCTCTGTGCTGAACATGTTGCTTGGAATGGATGTTGGTAGCGCGAGAGGGTTGGGAACTACGGGAGCTGAGGGATAATAGCGTCAGTTACTGCTCGCAGATCTTCGGCGGGCCTCCGTCCCCAGCCACTGGTTTTTCTCACGGGTGAAATGGGGATGTTACAGGGACTAGTGCAGGGGATCATGAGGCCCTGAGCCTTGTAATCTGTTGTGGGCCAGATGCCTTAAAGAACATCTGTATTTAGAGGGTATTGTTCCGGAGAGAGCTTTTGAGGGATCTGTTTGAATCTCGGTGGGAGGTGCACTGTGGATTCTCCCAGTATCAGTTGAGGACCTTGCTTATAAAGACAGTAGCTCATCCAATAGGGACAAATAACCAGTGTCCCCAGACTCAGCTATGGTGCCATCAGAGAAGAAGCTAATAAAAGATGCCAAAGGGTCACTTATTTCCTCTTATTGGCTACCTTGATTACTATTGTCCAATTCTAGAATTATTTCCCCTTTTTGGGAGAAACTGTGGCATGATGCTTTTCTAAGAAATATTGACCCAAGAAATGAATAGGTCAAAGAAACTAAGGAGAAAAGGGTATGTATCTCTCAAAGGGCCTAGACCAAAGGGAATGGGTTCAGGGACAGGAACCTGTTAGGGTCTTGTAGGGGCCCCCATTATTTGAACTTAGTACTCTGAGACAGGGGCTGCTTTACAGCAGTGAAGTTGAGCAAGTATGTGGCTCTGGTGTCAATAAGGTCATAGAGTCATTCCCAATTTGGAGACTAGTTTCTCTCAGTTAGGAGGGAGGATTGAGAAGAGCTCCTATAGTTTCTCCCGAGTCCCATTAACTGGGAATTGGGAGAGCAGAGCGCAGGAAAGGCTGGCGAGGACACTGAAGGTGCCTGTGTGTAAGTTGGTAACAGTATTTTCCAGTGCCCTGACCCTTTCCAATAATACCAAAAAATAGGAGTATTTTCATTTTCATTTTATTTAGAGGCTTTAATTTGCAGTAGTTGAAAATTAAGAATTTTAGTGGTTTTCTTTTAGGTGACTTATCCAGGATGCAAGCTAGCTGGCTTGCCAGACTATTTGTGGAGTGGACACAGTTTCCTATTCCATTCTGGTTCTTTTAAGTAAGGGGAATGCCCCCGGCTCAATCCTTTAAATCAGCATAGAGTTAAATGCTACCCAGGTGGACTCAACATCTAAAGAAGACCAGAATTTTCTTTGAAAACAACCTGAAGTCAGTTGTAATAGTTACAAGCAGGTTCATCAGCCTTTTTTTTTTTTTTTTTGCCCCTTCAAATCTGAATTTTATTCTAATCAATAGGCTTCGGAAAAGTTAATATAATTGCTTGATGGAGATTTCCAGTGAGTGTTCTAGCACCTTGCAAAATGTTAGTTTTGTTTCTCTAAATCCCTTTCAGGATGTTCCCACTGGGCTAGGTTTATGTAATATTTGGCCTGGTCCTTACCAACAAGCGTGTGGACTAAATGAAATAAATGAGAAACCAGGTTGTTGAATTTGAATGAATGTTAAATTCTTCAGTAAACCTGTATGAGGAGGGTTCCCAGTCACGTTAGGAAACTCTCACTGTGGCTCACAATTCAGCCTTAGTCCAGGGAACATAAGAAATTCAGGGCTTACTTTATCTTCAGAAGGCCTAACTTTAAAGGGGTGGGTTTTAATAGCTTTGGGAATGGAGGGAGATTCAGAGGAAAAAGAAAGTCTGACAAAAGAGTTGGAATGAGGGAGCAGGAGTATAGCGGAGGCAGGGCAGTACAGAGGGAATTAGGGACAGTGGTGCCAGAGCTGGGGCCCAAGCAAAAGTGGCTGCACATCTGGGGATAAAGACCACAAGGGAGGGATCCCTGGGTGGTGCAGTGGTTTGGCGCCTGCCTTTGGCCCAGGGCGCCATCCTGGAGACCCGGGATCGAATCCTATGTCGGGCTCCCGGTGCATGGAATCTGCTTCTCCCTCTGCCTGTGTCTCTGCCTCTCTCTCTCTCTCTGTGACTATCATAAATAAATAAAAAATTTTAAAAGAAAGAAAAAAAAAAGACCACAAGGGAGAGGAAAAAGGGGCCTCAGAGCCATTTTGACTTATTTCAGTCGTGTATTTGCCTCAACTAATGGAGAAATGGCAAAGTTAGAATTGTGAAAACATTTGGAAGGCTCAAGGTATGCATCCCTATTCAGGTGTTTTGTTTGTTCTGAAGTTATTTTTGGTTTTTTGGAGTTGAGGCTTTGTGATTTGAGCAAAACAATTTGGGGAAGATGAAAAAAACCCCATAATGGCTTCTGAAGTCATGAATTATTTTTGGTTAAATTCCCTCCATTTAGTTAGAAATGCCTATTAGGAGGGGCCATTGTTTTTTATTTATTTTTAATTTTTTTAAAAAGATTTTATTTATTTATTCATGAGAGACAGAGGCAGAGGGAGAAGCAGGCTCCCTGCAGGGAGCCCAATCTGGGACTCGATCCTAGGACCCTGGGATTATGCCCCAAGTCCAAGGCAGATGCTCAACCGTTGAGCCACCCAGGTACCCTAGGGCCATAGTTTTTAAACATAAATCCAAGGGGCTCCAAGCCCCGAATGACAGTGACAGCATCCTGGATTGTTTCTTGGTTTTCTGTTATTTTGTCGTAGAAGATAACTTCATGTCTGTGTAGTGGGAAAGCCTGGGGAGGTGGCCACCAGTGAGGTCTGCAGACGTGGGCCTGGGCATCTGGCAGCTGAGGCCAGAGCAGAGGGGGGACAAGGCCGTGCTTGGGGGTGGTGAGCGCTGGGATGGCAGGTGGTACAGAGGGCAGAGCCAGTTCTCATGTGGTTGGGGCAGGGTTCCTCAGATACCACAGGGTGCCCACAGTTCAGCTCAGTGGTGATACAGGCCACCCAGAGACTGCGTCAGCCCCACCTGACACCCCATGCCAGTCCCCAGTCCTGTGCTTCCAACCCTTGAGCGGAAACCAAAAGTCACCTCAGTCACAGAACCCAAAACACCTCCGTGGGCCTTGTCCTGGAAAGTCCCAAGGGTTTAAGCAGCTGCGACCCCCAGGTGCTCCTGAGTCCCATGGAGCTTTAGAACCTGCAAGGTGCTGGGCGCACCCCGGGCCCTCGGTAAATGTTGAGTGCCTGCTTAGTGTACCCAGATGACCCGTGAGGAACATTCAGTAACAAAAGTGAAAGGCTGCACAGGCTGCTTTCCTTAATCCTCGTTCTTTCCTTTTCCTCAGGGGACTGTGAAACAGCTCTTACTGTTCTCCGAGGCGGAGGGGAGCCCATGCTTCCTTGACATCTGTGGAAATTTCCTGGTTGTGGGGACAGACCTGGCTCACTTTAAAAGTTTTGATCTTTCCCGAAGGTACAATTTTGTCTAAATAAAAGTACAGGCCTACCTTGGAGATCATGTGGGTTTGGCTTTAGAGCACTGGAGTAGAGCAAATATCACAATGAAGTGAGTCAGGTGAATTTTTTGGTTTCCCAGTACCTATAAAACTCGTATTTATACTTTACTGTGGTCTATTAAATATACAGTGACATTGTGTCTAAGCAAACAATGTCCATGCCTTGATTAAAAATTCCTTTTTTTTTTTTTTTTTGCTAAATAAATCACAGGTCACCATGGCAAATACAACAATAACAAAAACATCTGAGATTATGCAAAAATTACCAAAGCATGACAGAGACACCAAATGAGCAAATGCTGTTGGAAAAATGGTGCTTGACTTGCTCAACACAGGTTGCCACAAACCTTCAATTTGTTAAAAGACATAGTATCTAGAAAGTGCACTAAAGTGAGGCATGCCTGTGCATGTATTAAAAATTGCCTGAGACAATATGGTAGGTTGAAAAAGGATAGGAGCCAGAAAACTGTTGCTGTTCCCATTTTTACGATAACAGACCACTGAATTTTTTTTTGTAATGCCTTATGTTTTGGCATAAATCCTTTTTAAAAAAATATTTATTTATTTATTTTTAATATTTTTAATATTTTATTTATTTTTAAAAATATTTATTTATTTATTGAGAGAGCGAGTCAGGGGAGGGACAGAGGGGGAGAGAGAATCCCAAGCAGACTATATGCTGATCGAGGAGCCCGACATGGGGCTCGAACCCAGGACCCTGAGATCATGATGTGAGACAACACTTAACTGGCTGAGCCATCCAGGTGCCCCTTGGCACAAATTCTTAATCTTTACATACTGGGGGAGGAAGCAAACAGGAGGAGGGTTGAGCAAGTAGAGCACAGGGCAGTTTTTAGGTGGTAAAATTTTGTGTACAGTAGATAGAAGGCACAGTTGTTGTCAGAGCCCATGGAACTTCATAGCACGTGAGCCTAAAACATATGCAAATTCAAATTTAGGGGATCTCAGGATGGAATACAGAATATGAGAATAGTCTTAAGTGTGCTAGAAATGTGTGGAATGGTGTCCCTGGAAAGGCGGTGCTGACTGACATCAGCCCTTTGGGGATGGTGGCGATCTTGACAGTGGAGGCAGAGGGGACGCATACAACACTGCCCTGCAGTGCACAGAGCTGCCCCACACAGGGCACAGGGTGACCGTCCCACATCGGTGCCCAGCTGCACAGAAGGAAGGACTGAGCAGCTGATGCAGGTTTGGGGAGCTGGGACTTCACCATTGGGAGCAGGTGACATCAGCAGAGGGAGGAGGTGAGGAGGAGCCTCATGGTGATGGGTGAGTGGAAGCCACCCGGGTACACACAGAGGCATCTGCACATACACGTACCTACAGCAGTCGGTCTGTGCACCATGTCCTTGCCCTGGGTGGCGGCCGAGAGCCAGCAAGCACGCCTGGTGCCCAGATGCGGGTTTCCACAGCATTCTCTGTCAGAAGGACCAGGCTCCCGGGAGAAGTCCTAGCACTGAGGCAGGAAATGTGCACATGAGCCTGGAGTCCCAGCCCAGAGGAGCCAAAGGAGACAGGACCGTGAAGTGTCACGTGGGGCCTGGAGGGCCTCCTGGGACAGAGGATGTTAGGGAAACACAGAGGAAATGGGAATTAAGAGAAAACAATCGTGGCGAGCCACTGCTGTGCCCCCAGTACCGTCCATAGCAGCGATAAGCTAGAACCTGCTGGACGGGGGCTGCTTAAGTGCATTTTGGTTTCTGCGAAGCTCTAGCAAGTATGACAGCAGCACAGTCTGGCAGGATGAATGGCCAAAACCTGCCACACAGAGAGGAGCTGGGAGCAGAGCTGCTGCTTTTTGTGTCAGAAGGGTAGGGGAAGGGATATGCTTTCATATTTGTTCATTAAACCTAGAAACTTTAAAAACTCACCCAAATGTTGAATCATTGTTTACACACTGAAAGTAATACGATGTTATTGTCAATTATATCTCAATTTTAAACTTTTAAAAGTAAGATCTTAGCCTGAGTTCTGAGCTGGCCCCTCTCCCCGGGTGCACAGACCCCCAGACTGAGAGCCGCTGGGCCTTCCCAGAGCCCCGAGTTCTGTGAATGAAGGTTTCTCATCACTGAGACAGCCGGTGCTGGCACTGTGAGCTGCCCGCATGGGTGGGGGTGGGATGGCCCATGGATGGGCCTGCGCTTTGCCCTAAGCCTCTCGTGTCCCCCCTGCAGAGAGGCGAAAGTGCACTGCAGTGACAAGAACCTGGCCGCACTAATCCCGGGCGCAGCGGGTGTGGCCTCACTCAGGTGTAACGCCAGCGGCAGCAGGATCAGCATCCTCCTCAGCAAGGTGGGTGCAGGTGGGCGGCTGTGCACTCAGGACGCCGTCCTCCTTGGCCTCTGCCTCTCCTTTCGCCCCCAGGCCCAAGCCCCCACATGTGCTCAGCTCCTAATTCCTCTGAAACCGCAGTTCCTCTACGCACGACCCTGGACCACTTCTCCTTTCTGTCCCTTTTCATCAGCCTGCTGTGTTTCCCTTGGCACGAGGGGGTAGCAAGGACCTCTGAGCTCTGGCTTACAGAAGTAGAGGATATGGTGACAGCTGCAGGGGGGCTGTCTGCCTCTGCCCACCAGTGCTTGCCCGGGAATCCATTCTTTCACAGCCTTGTCACTGGTTACCTACCATGAACCAGGCACCCCTCTGGGTGGACGCAGGCCTACGGTCAAACAGGAGAGCTTGGCACCTCCCTGTGGGTGAACAGACACCCGTCTAAGAATGAGTCAAACTGTGGCGGGTGGTGCTGGGCGACCCACTGGTCGGGAGGCTCCTTCAGGAGGTGCAAACCCTCCAGACAAGCCTGCGGCAGCGGGGCAGCAACAGAGGCACCCAGGGTGTGAGCAGGTGGCAGAGCTGGGCCTGGACAGGGGTCTCCCGTCCCTGGAAGGGGGCGAGCCCGAGGCTGGCACAGTCAGCGGTCCAACACACAGGCACCAGCCTTGGCAGAGGGGCGAGGCAGGAGCATAATGGAGCATCTTCCTGCAGGGTGCTTCTCCGTGGTGGGGGGTGTGCAGAAGTCGGCTTGGTGCCCATCACAGCCACCCTGAGGGTTGGGGATGGGCTGGCGTGGGCCAGGATGGGCAGGGGCTGGTCCTACGCCTCGCAGCAGTGTGGATGTGGAAAGGGAAACCCGGGAAGAAGCCTTTATGGAGATGATGGGGCGTCCTGTTTCGATGTTGAGTTTGAGGCATCCGAGGGCAGCTGGTGGGCCGATAAAAAGGAGCCTGAGCCTCTGAAGGGGAGTCTGGCTGGGTATGGAGATCCTCGGGAGGAATAGAGCCACCTGTCAGTCTGAGCACCCAGGAGGGGTGTGGGCGGTGGGAGGACATGGGGAGGGCGCTCAAGCATGCATGCTGAGCAGCCCTGGGTCACTGACCGGGTCCGCCAGAGGGTCACTCGTGGGAGAAGTGGGGTGTGCAGTAGGAGAGGGCATGCCGGGACCTGGCACCGTCTCTGGGGTGCTGGCAGTGAATGTGCAGTGGGGGCAGGGACCGCACGGTGACTGCTGGCTCCGGAGGCCCGATCCTCCAGAGCAGTGACACTGAGGGATCTCGCCGTTTTGCCCATGGCAAAAGAAAAAAACGATGCAAAGGAATGGTTCAGGTAGCACAGGGGAGCTTGCGGTGAAATCAGCTGCACCCCCAGCCCTACCCCTTGGTGGGAGGTGTGCTTGGAAAGAGGGGTCTGCTGCAGGCCACCCGCCAGCCCACTCTCATGGGCAGGAGGCTGCGCCTTTGGTGTTGCTGAGGTGTCCCCAGTCTGTCGTGCGTCTTTCGTTCTGCAAAGGGTGTTCACAGTGACTAGAAGGGTGTTCGCAGGTACCCAAACCTACGATGCTTTTGTGATTCTGCTGCTGCTATTAAGCTTATAGTATGTTTTTCTGCCTAAAATTTGGACATTTGTTTCTTTGCCTTTCTCATGCTCAGGCTCACTTAGCATTCTACTCTCTCCCAGAGTAAAGCCTCGAACGGTCTATCCAAGTTCTTGGCCTTTGTTGCCCTGGCAGCGAAGCTGGCTCCCTTTCTCTCACTTCAGTCACCTGCATGAGAACTGGTCTGTTGGGATCCGGACTGCCCCATGTCCCCCGTGGTCAGTCCGCCTCACCGAGATCACGTCACTCAGGCCAGCACTGACCACGGCTGGACAGTGGGAGTCAGGCTTTCACGATGTGTTGGAATTTATAAAGTAGTGATTGATCGGTGGTCTCATCAGGATGAAGGTAAGTTGATGTCCACGTTAGAAATGCCAGGTGGCCGGCAGGTGGAGGACACCAGACGCTTGTTTTCAGACCCATGGCATGTCAGCCAGGCAGCTCTGTGAGCTCCGTTTTCTCTGCCCCCAGGTAGATAACAGCCCTGACTCCAAAATCTGCTTCTACAACGTGGAAATGGACATCATGACCATCCTTGACTTCAAGACGGGGCAGATCAATCGCAGGGAGGAGTTGTCCTTTAATGGGCAAGAGACCAAGAAGTAAGACTGTGGTTGGGAGGATTTCATTGAAAGAACACGGACACTGATGCTCAGTTAGTGGCCAGCTTCTGGGCAGGCTGCTGAGTTACACTTCACATGTCCGGGACCTCAGCAGCTACCAGTGCTCAATGCAGGCAGGAAAGCCAACACCCCTAGGCAGTTGGGGTGGTCCTGAAATTACCCAGCAGAACCCAGCTTCTGGAAGGGCAGTGGCAGCTGTGGCCACACGATGGCCCGAATCTCAGGGTGGGAGTGGCAGTAGCTGAGCTCTGTCAGCACCTGGGAAGGGAGGGCATCCATCTGGGGAGACACTGTATTTCTAGAGAATAACTGTCACTCTTCGGGGAGTCCGTGTTTGCACTTCCTTCTACTGCCCAGCGAATGCTCATGGACTGGAAGTGCTCACCCTGCCCCACTGAAGGTTCACATTTGATTCTGGCGGAAGTGACACCCGAGGACCAAGTGTGCTGCTCAGGACATGGGGTGGACGCCGCAGCAGAGCCCATGGCTGGCCTTGCCGGCGTCTGCTCCTTTTGCTCTGTTATAGCTCCCACCTCTCCACCCAGCTCTCATCCTTTTCCAGAACCTTCTTTCCCCCGGTAACTTAAACTGGTCACTGGGTAGCCCCACCTGAACACACCCATCCTCACTTCTTCCCAGCCTCACTCTGCTTCTCTGACTCCAAATGTCCCCTGGAATTTCTTGCTGTCACCTGAGCCCCATTCCCCAGAGACTGTTCCTGTCCACTCTGGTCTCTCGTCCTGGTCGCCTGGTCTCAAACCTCACAGCTAACCTTTCCCTTAGTCCTCCCGTCTGTGACTCATCCCGTCTTCCTTGTTTGAATTGTGTCTCAGACTCACACTTTTCCCTCCGCCCTCCACTTCTGAGCCACATCCAGCTCAGCCTGTCACTTCTCTGGTGGTGGTGGGACAGTGCGCAGCCACCCCTCCGATGCCTGTCCTCTTCTGAGGCCCGGTCCTTCCTCTGCCTCTGGACCCAGCTTGTCTGTTGGCCCCATATCACACACGTCATCCCGGTGGGACACAAAGTCCTCTCGGTGGTCCTGGCAAGTGCCCTCCGTGGAGTCTCCAGAGCCAAAGCCTCACGCGCTCTCTGACAAGACTGCACTGGGCCTCTAATTTTACTAACTTGCTTCAGTCTGAGAATTTCCTGAGGCAGGCTGGTGCCGCGTGCTGCGGGGAGGGGCTCCAGAGCCAACAGCCCGAGCGATGCACACCGGTCTGCTGATGCTGACCCAGCCCCCTGGCATGCATTTGCAGAGGCAGCAAACGCAGATGCACCTGTCAGTTCTCAGGACTCAGGACGAGCCTTCTCTTTCAGGAGCCACGCCTTTGTGGATGAGAGGCTGATGGATCTCATTCCTGTGAACCACTTCTGGGACCAGAACGAGCCCAGGCTGTTTGTGTGTGAGGCCATGCGGGAGGCGCCAGGAGCCCAGCTGCATTTCGGGGACAAGAAGCCGCCCACTGAGGACAGCCCAGTCCCCACGGTACCGTGGCCGCGCCGCGTTTATATCTGGTCACGGAGGCTTGGTGCATTCACTATCCTGCTGATGTGTATGGGCAAGTTAGAGGGAAGTTGGTGCCTCCCGCTGTGGGGCCCAGGACTCCCAATATTCTCCAAACATGTGGTTGGAACGTCTGGTGCTCCCTGGGAAAGTCCAGTGGCTGGCTGTGCCTCCTTGTGATGACCTTGCTCCAGGAGCAAGCTAGAGTAGGTTCCCAGCAAGGCAGCAAGGCAGCCAGCCCACTAACAGTAGCCAGACTTGTCTCCCTACCAGGGTGGTGAGAATGGGGGCCCCAAGATTATCAGCAGTCAGTGTCCATGTCCTGAGACTCTCAGAAGCAGATCCACTCCTTGCTTCTGACAGAGTGGTAAAACGCACAGAGGTGACATCTCTGTGACTGGAATCAGGGAAGCGACGTGTGCAGAGTTTTCTCAGGGTAGAGGGTGGCGACCCCCGGCAAGCGATGTGGACACTTCGCAGCACTCTGATCAGATGCCTCTTCTGGGCTCTTGTGAGGATGATGGGCAGTTGCAAGAATTCACACAGCAGGGAAAGGCTCTGGCGTCCTTGACCACCTGCTCGTTCCCGTCAGAAGGCGCTGTGGATGGTGCTGTAGCTCCAAATGGCACGCAGCGGGCCCCAGCAGGTCACCCGGCCTCTCGGCTCTGTGACCCCTCTCCCTTGAAAGCAGGGGAGAGAATCTCTCTGTTATTGTTGATTTTTTTTTTTTTTTTTTAAGATTTACTTCTTTTTAGAAAGAGTGCGAGCAGGGGAAGGGAAGTCTCTTAGCAAACTCCCTGCTGGGTGTGGAGCCCCAGGGCGGGAGGGCTCAGTCACACAACCCGGAGATCATGCCCTGAGCCAAAATCAACAGTCGGACGCTCAACTGACTGAATCTCCCAAGAGCCCCTTTGCTATTGTCGATTTTTAAGTCAGAGTCAAGGACCTGAACAGGAAAACTTTGAACTGGGATGGGAACAATTTAGTTTTTGCTGCAAGAAACTCCATCAATGAGAAGGGTCTAGCAGCTCTCAGATGCATGAGGCACATCCTTCCAGAAGGGGGAAGTTCATGTGCTCATCTTTTTTTCTCTATTGTATGTAAACATACTGGCATGGAAACAGGAATTTTTTTTTTTTTTTTTTTTTTTTTTATGATAGTCACAGAGAGAGAGAGAGGCAGAGACACAGGCAGAGGGAGAAGCAGGCCCCATGCACCGGGAGCCCGATGTGGGATTCGATCCCGGGTCTCCAGGATCGCGCCCTGGGCCAAAGGCAGGCGCCAAACCGCTGCGCCACCCAGGGATCCCTGGAAACAGGAATTAGATGCAAACTAGAAAATTTATCGCCAAACTAGAAACAACAGTGTTTCCCTTCTCTCGCAGGCGGACGTGCTGATTCTGTCCTTCTTCATTACGGAAGAGCATGGCTTCTTGCTTCAGGACAGCTTCCCACGGCCTCCCGCCTACCAGAATCTTCTGGGGATCGAAGCGCCTCATTATTACTTCATGAGAAAGGTGGGACCCCCGCGAGTGCAGGGCTGTGTTCTCGGGTCCTCTCCCCTCTGGCCAGGGGTCAGCAGGGGTCTCCTGGAGCTTCCAGGGCACCACTGCTCCCCTCCCCTTCAGCGAGGCAAACCATCTGCTCTCATTTGTTTCCTGAAACTCCAGCAGTTATGAGGTTTCCAGGTCAGGAAACTCTCAAGACTTGGCTCTGCCGTGCAGACAGAGAAGTGCTGATGTGGCACATCCCGGGACAAGTGACGATACAGAGGTGGCCACTGGGGATGGGCTGGCATGTGGCCTCTCAGGAGCATATTGCACACACACGTGTATGTTTAGTTGCGGCAGATGGGGTTCTCAGCACACAGGTGCACGCTCCCAGCTAGGTTGTGCTGGGAGTGTGCCTGCGTGGGCTTGGCCTCCGCATCACCATGGACCCTTGGTGTGTGAGTGTCCTGGTACCAGGCTATGTGGTGCTGCGGCTCTGTCCTCCTGCCCCTGCCGTCACACTGCCCCTGCCATCAGGCTGCCATGTGTCTGGACCTCATTCTTACTTAGTGCTCCTTAGGTTCTTTCATTTCTCCTTGGCTTGAGAACTCAGAAGGGTATGAAAGAGCATGTAAGGTCCTTTCTGTGGAGTTTCCCCTTGACTTTCCCTTCACAGACTGGTTTCTCCAGATGCCGATGGGCCTTCTCTTTCCCTTCTCCTTCTGGCCACCTATGTGCATCCACCATCCTCCTGGTTCCAGAGGGGTTGTGCATGGGGCACAGCTGTCAGCACTATGCCCCACTGACCATCTGTCCCTCGACTTTGCCATTTCCCAAGGTCTGTTTTTATGTGTTCTGAGCTGCAGTTGCCTGCACACGGGCCCTTTCTGCTCACAAGCCTCGGGTACCAGGCTTGGTGGGGAGCCTGATGTTGCAATGGCCCCTGTGCGGAAGCAGCAAGCCCACATCCCTCAGCAGCGCCCTCATCCTGGCTCAGACTGTGGGAGGAGCAGCTGTTACCTGATGTTTGTGATGCCAGAAGTAGTTTGTTTCCCTGGGTCAGCAATATAGGAAGTCTTATTCATTCTACCTCTGATGTGCTTGTAACAAGTAGCCGGGAAGCGTTGTGTGTCTTTAAAACCTGCCTTCTTCAGATTACTGACCTGTAGTCAGGGCCCTCAGAGCCAGGTTCCCCACCTGCACACTCAGGGGTGTGGACACAAGTCTGACCACCTAGGGTCCCCAAGTGAGGGCCCTTCTCTCAGAGATGAGGCTCCAAATCGAGGGCAGCGGTGAGTGCACGTGGCAGGTGACCCACAGACTCTCCTGTTTGTGAGAATCCCCAAGTGTGGCCACAGTGGGCCAGGTTCTGATCAGATCCCCAGCATGGCTGACCTGATGGAAGCAGGCCTCTGCCTTGCAAGCTCTGCAGCATTCAGCCTCCCTCTGACATGACCCTGCTGATGTTTATCCACGAGCCCTATATTCAAGCCACCTAGACTGTGGGCTGCCCCATGTCCTTATGTTCCACCCTGCCTGCAAGAGTCTTGCCATCCATACCTGGGTCTGACAGATCCTACCAGTGTTTTAAGGCCCAGGTCTAGTGCCTCCTAAAGTTGGGGACTGCAGGTGAACGTCAGACGGAGCCATGAGATGGGGGCTGCTGGGAACTGAGAGTGAGACAGGGGACACACAGCAGCAGCAAGGGGGAGATTGGGGTTCCTGGGCCTGATTCCACCGTGGTGAGGGGTTCCCTGCCACACCATGTAAGACTCCGCTATCACTTAGATATCAGCTGAGTGCCTGACAATTCTACTCAATTCTTTTTTTCTTCCCCTTGAAGTACAGCTCAGTTGACATATGATGCTGTATTAGCCTCAGGTGCACAACATAGTGACTTAACACTTGTATCTACAGCTCTGTGCTCAACATGATTAACTCAGTCCTGACACCGTCCACCCAGAGACAGCATCAGCCCCGCAGATGAGGGGCTCGGCCCTACCCAGCTGCCCCCACCGCCACCCCAGATGCCAGTCCCCAGTCCTGTGCTTCTGACCACAGGCTACAGTGGAGGGCCCCCTCCTCTGGGGGCTAGAGCCCCTTCCAGTTGGGCTAGAGCGGCTCAGGCTCACGTTATCGGTTTATCAGAGGGTAGAATAGAGGAGACGGATCTACAGCTGGATGAAGAGATACACAGGGCGAGGCCTGAGGTGGGCACAGAGCTCCCAGGGGTCTCCAGGCGCCACTCCCCCCACACCTCCAGGTGGTCAGCTACCTGGAAGCTCTCTGAACCCTGTCCTTTTGGGTCTTTTTGGAGGCTTCACTGCGTAGTCCTGATGGACTAAGTCATTGGTCATTGGCAATGGATTCAACCTGGGGTGGGGTGGGGGGGCTGTCCCCTCCCTGGAGGTTGGGGTGAGCCTGAAACTTGAGCCCTCTGATGAGAGGTTGGTCATCCTGGCAGCCCACTCTGCCCTTGGGTGGAGCCCCGAAGTCATCTTCAGTCACAGAACAGAAGGCACTTCTGTGGCCCTTCTCCTGGCTGTGAGCCATGAACCAGTGGTAAAGACTGGGTGCATGTGAGAAATATCTATTTGGTTATCTGGAAGACCAAACATATGCTTATAAGCCAATATCCCACCAGACCAGTGATGTGCTGGGGAAGCTGGGTCCAAGGAGTGACCATGACCCCCCCTTTACAGCAGGAAGCAGAACCTGCACAGGGAAAGGCAGGTGCTGCAGGAGACAGGGTGGTATGTGTGGACTCCAGTCCAGAGGAGACCAGCACCCAGCAGGGGGAAGGGACCAGAAGTTGAGGAGGATGGGTGCACGGGTCCTCCCAGTAGGCTGGATTCAGGCTGCTGGATAGAAAACAGCATCGAGGCTGGCTGGCCAGCACAGGAGTATGTTTTCCTGGGCTAGGACTGGGAAAGGGCTCTCTTCTTCTTCATATGCCTGTTTGGGGAGCAGGGCACTATGTTGATTCTTGTGAAAAACATCAGGGAGGTCACACTACTAATACAGGTTATTGGTTTGGAAAATTCTACCTGAAATCATATTGGGTCACTTAACTACAAGACTCTGAGGCTGTGTGAGTGTCCAAGTGGGTCATGAAACTTCTCTCCAGGCTTCAGAACAGCCCTGGGAAGGGGGTGTCTGCAGAGTCATTTCATGCCTGTTGAGAAGGTAGCCTGAGTGAGCTAGAGGCTGAACATGGGTCCCTACCCATGGACAGCCTGCGCTCTCCTGCAGCCTGAGCCTGGAGCCTGGGCTCTGATGACCTCGAATGCCCACACACTCGTGCAGCATTTGGCAGGGTCAGTTCATCCATGCCTGCCTGCAGACAGACCCAAGGCTGACATAGCTCCCGAGGCAGCGGCTTAGCGTAGGCATGCTCCTTCTGTGAGCTGACAACTAATGGTGTGGCCTTTGTCATTCAGCCAGGAGAAGCAGACAGAGAAGACCAGGTGGACTCAGGGTGCCCGTGCGTGGTCAGGAGGCCACTGCGAGACTTCATCGGGCTGGAGGGCTGCGATAAGCCCACTCGGGATGCCATGCTTCAGTTCAGTTTCTTCGTCGCCGTCGGAGACATGGATGAAGCTTTCAAATCTATCAAACTCATCAAAAGGTGAGGACTCTGCTCACTGGGATGGCTCGAGAGTCTTTGTGTCTCTCTCCCCTCCTAACGAGGTTCTGAGAATCAGTAACTCTTGTGTGAGTCTGTCATGGTATATTTCATGGTTTGTCACCCACGGAAACACTGCAACACATGGGGACACCACGGCAGCCTTGGCATGTTATGATGCAGAGCAGGTGTGTTACGGCGGCGGCGGGGCAGACGGAGCACGTGAGCCTGGCTCTCCTCTCGGGGCTCCGAGTCTTTTGGGCTGCTGTTTTTTTGTTTCATTTATTGTAAAGTGTTCTGGATTCTTCCTAGTGGAAAGTTCTGTGGTTGCTAAATATTTGTAATACCTGTTCCTCTGGGAATAGTTGCTACTAAACAGGAAGGTTTGAATACCAAACACTCAAAATAGTACAGTGAATATGCAATTAAAATTGCTCTAAGTGGGACACCTGGGCACCTCAGTGGTTGGGCATCTGCCTTTGGCCCAGGGCATGATCCCTGGGTCCCAGGATCGAGTCCCACGTCGGGCTCCCTGCGGGGAGCCTGCTTCTCCCTCTGCCTGTGTCTCTGCCTCTCTCTCTGTGTCTCTCATGAATAAATAAACAGAATCTTTTTTAAAAAATTTCTCTAAGAGAAAACTTTTTTCTAAAAGGAATTTTTAAAAAGACTTACTTCTTTTAAAGTTTTGTTTATCTGAGAGCAAATGAGCAGGGGAGGGGCAGAGGGAAAGGGAGAAGCAGGCTTCCCGCTGAGCAAGGAGCCCAATGTGGGGCTCTATCCCAGGACCCCGGGGTCATGACCTGAGCTGAAGGCAGATGCTCAACTGACTGAGCCACCCAGGTGTCCCTATTTATTTATTTGAGAGAGAGAGAGAAAGCATGTGTGTGCATAAGCAGGGGGAGGAATAGGGGAAGCGGACTCCCCGCTGACTGCGGAGCCTGACTGGGTCTGACCCCCACACCCTGAGATCATGACCTGAGCTGAAACTGACTCTGCCACCCAGGCACCCTTTTTCTGAAAGAAGTTCTTACCCACAGGCTGTCTACAAGCAGCCTCCCCTCCATTCCTGAGAGAATTCAGCAATTCCTCTCAAGAGCATTTGACAGATTTTAATCTCCAAAGGATAGAAAAATTATTGCAGAATAAAACTGAAATGAGAAGAAAGAGATGAGAAATTCAGTCACCTAAAACAGGCGTCCCTCCTGCCCCACCAGGAGATGGCCCCTCCTTGGCAGTGATCGTTTCTGTAACATTGAAGCACCTTTCAGAATAGTACGGCAGCCCTAGTCCCTCGTCTTTTTTCTAAAACAGTGAGGCCAGACCTTGTGTGTGGGAAGAGCCTTGTGCACACTGGCGGTGGATGTGGACAAGAGGACTCTTAGTTTGGGAGGTGTCTGGATGCACAGCCCAGCCTTCCTCTGGTCGCTTTTCATGTGATATAAACAGAGGCCATGATCGACCACAGGGTCAACTTGAATACTGTCGTGTACTCTCAGATGGTTCTAAACATAGTACTGTGAAACGGCATATCCTAAATACTTCATTACTCTTTTAAAAGACTATTTTTTTTTAGCATGTGATTCAGAATCGGGAGAAGCAGCTCAGAGGGAGAAAGGTCAGACTTGAGTGTGCTGATATCAGACATAATCTGATTATTTCTATAGCATGTGATGGGTTTATTATAAATGGTCAGGTTGTAGCTGCTCTTCAGTCATTCTCAATTCTTTATGTTTTTTAAAACACCAATCCCAATCCACTGTTCTTACTAGAGACAGGCTCTACGCTGACCACTTCGCACTCTCTGGGGGGGAGGCAGCCAGCAGGCCTGGGATCTGACCCACGGGCCCCGGTGCCACGTTCCTGGTGATCACTGTCACCAGGTGGCACGGGGCCAAGCACTGTAGCATCCAGGACGCGTCCAGGCAGCACGTCCTCACAGATGTGCTGAGGCATTGTCAGGGTTCTCGGGGGTGGGGCTGGCTTTGAGCCCCTGAGATACAGCTTTCAATGCTCTGCATTCTACCTGGGGCGTTATAGCTGATTCCCCTTTTCCAGATTTAGGACCAGGGTTGTTTGGAACCCATGTAGTATCACGAAGGCCTTCTGTACACTGCCCAGCATTCGGCTGAAGCTAGGTTGAAGATTTTTTAAAAATATTTTATTTATTTATGAGGGACAGAGAGAGAGAGAGAGAGAGAGAGAGAGAGGCAGAGACACAGGCAGAGGGAGAAGCAGGCTCCAATGCAGGGAGCCCGACATGGGACTGGATCCCGGGTCTCCAGGGTCACGCCCTGGGCCGAAGGCGGCGCTAAACCGCCGAGCCACCCAGGTTGCCCAGGTTGAAGATTTTTATAGGGGAAAAACATACAACAGTCTCTGAATTTTCTTTAAACAAATAGACATTTTCCCCTCTTATGCTGCCAGCTGTTGGTCTGCTGTCACTCGGCCACAGTGTTCAGTCTGTAGGAACATGGGCTTCAGAGACTTGGTCGAATGGAAACGTGAGTAAGGGCATGAGTGACCCACAGCTATATTCCCACCAGGTCTTGAAAAATGCTTCAAGCCTTCTCTTCCTGCCAACCCACAAAAATGACAGTAAAATACCAAATTCTTTTCACCCATGTGGCAGTGTGATGGATAAAACACAAGTTTTACGCAATAGTGAGAAGTTTACATTTTATTTTAACTTAGAAAAATAATCAGGAACAAAACAGACATTACTAACACGATCCTGTCATAAAGCCGTAACCTTCTGGTTGTAGATTCTGAGTCACTCGAGGAAGATCACAGACAGTTCTAGAAAATCTCCCCAAGTATTCTGCTTTACCAAAGTAAATATGACCAAAGACCCACTGCTCAGCAGATACAGAATAAATTAATCCGAGACCAAGGTGCAGAGTGAGCTGGCCACCGCCGTCCATACACCTCAGGCACTCGTCTCCTCCTTGGAATATGCGCAAAAGTGAAGCCGAGTCATGGGTACATCAGAAGGAGGGTGGTGCAGGCAATATATAACCACGTAATATATTTATATATAACATAGTAAACATAGCTATGTATCGTACATGTATATATAGGAAACCATACGAATCGCCCACACAGACAGCCGACAGCCCTTCGGTCTCTGTGCTGTCGGGTTATAATGATCAAGTCCGGAGCAGGCTTCTCCCCAGCAGCCCTCAGCATGGTGACTCCACATACTCGTTGTCCAGCCCACGGCGAAGCCGCGCAGTCAGGGAGCGGCTGATGACAATCACCCGGGGTGCAATGCAGTCCTCTCTCCTGTGAAGAATGTTCCAGATGAGCATGGCAGCTGCCAGGGTGGCCAGAAGGCAGGCGCCAATGTTCAGGTAGCAAGACCAGGACAGGTTGGTATATGGGCCAATTCTGTAGAATGTCACCAGCCCAATGACCAGGACAAAACCTGCAAATGAGAGAGGAGTGTTCAGAAAGCCTTACCTGGAGCCAGGAAGAGGCCAGCAAACTGGCTGTAGAGCCCTACAGAGGCGCAGCTCCCATTTCTTCCTGCCTCTACCTTTGTCAGGCCCTGCGGTGGTGGCCCAACTCCGGGCTGTGCTTCAGCACCGAGCTGCCTTGCTCAACTGACTGAGCCACCCAGGTGGCCCTATTTATTTATTTGAGAGAGAGAGAGAAAGCATGTGCTCGATGCTTTCTGTGGGCTTTTGTGACCTTTGGGTGGCTGTGGAGGGACAGCGTATGTCTACTTACTCCTGGCACAGAACAATATCTGGGAGGCGCTCCATGAGAAAACAGCCCGGTCCCAGTGTGCTCTCCCTTTGGTCTACCAGGGCTGGGCTGTGTTCTTAGCCACCTTCCTCAGGGAGGTGACACTGCTGCTGCCTGTCCCTCACCTCCAGAAGAACCCAGCAGCAGCTCTGTGTGAGCTCCTCACAGGCTCACCTAAGTGCTTAATTCACTCAAGTGAAAGTAGATTCAGGAATTATCTAGATCTTACCTAGAAACAGCTCAGATCAGTATCTACCTCAGTCCTGTTCTTACTGTTCACGGCTGGAGCAGATAGAGATTTTCTCTCCATACTCTGGTGCACCCAGCGCCCACGTTGGGGAGGGGCAGACTCCGGGGCTGCAGGCACATCCAGGTCTCCTGCTGTTGCGTCCTCTCACCTCCGCACCCTGTACCTGGTCCTACACTTTCCCTCGCACCCCCACGTCTCCTCCTCCTGCTTGATTTCCCTCTGTAGCCTTCTCTTCTGACTGCAGACAGAGTCCCGAGCGGACCTCAGTGAGCACGGCTTGCTCACGTTGTTAGCACATAGCACCATGGTGTCATTTCCATTCACGGTTTATTAGTTCTTACAATAGGAAACCCAGGATTTCGTGCCCAGGACCTGTCGGCTAGGATAACAGGACATTGATGTTTGATACAGTTCAGGGCTGAGTCTGGGCTGGGAGCCCCGACTGGGAGAGAAGAGAGGCCCCACCATCCCACTGCGCAGGAGGCTGGTCCAAGGCAGCCCTCCAACCCGTCAGCCAGGAAGAGCCGGACGAGGCAGGAAGGAGGCGCAGTGCCGAGCGGGAGCCCTGGCTGGCGAGGGTGAGGGGGCCGGGCAGAAGCAGAGGCCAGGGAAGCCTAGGGGGCCCATCTTCTCCAGCAGCACCCCACCTTCTGTGGTGGTGACCTGGGGGGAGATGTCTCTTGGAACTCAGGGTACCTGAAAAGGACAGAGTCTGTCACAGTGGTCCAGACACAGGCCTCCAGCTGGACTGTCCCTGTCCCCTGCTCTGGGCTCTGGCCAGGGCAGCCTTTCACTGCAGTCCCTCCCCCTGCCCTGCACTGTGACATCCATCTGTCTGTTCATGCTGGTCCCTCTATTCCCCACGGCCTCCCCTGCTTTCCTCAGGAAACCAGATCATGCACAACCCCTGTGGCCCCAGAGCTGGGCCACAGTGGTGCCAGCTTGTGGTTCTGGAAACTCTTATAAATTAGTGCGGGAGTGAGGGGTGGAGGAGGCCTGAGCTTCCACAAGCACAAGCGGTACAGTCTCGTCATCACTGCACCTTCCAGAAAGTATGAATTAAACATTTATCCACCTCAATCGTGTGGTAAACAACAGCGGCAGTGACTAATCTCCCTCTTAATGCTCTGCAGTCCTTTGTGCAGCTTTTTACACTCAGAAAGCTTCTGGATATTTTTTGTTTCTGTAAAAAATAACTAATTCTTGTCACACACGTTGACTAAAGGAAGCTCCTGGCATTTCTCTCTCTCCCAGTGAAGAGCATGTCCCTTGCTCACAGTTCTGTGGCACCAAGTTTTACATTCATGGAGAAGGGAGTTACAGTCTGTTGTGCCATGAAAATGAAAATACTTTGTGTGTTCCCTCATCTTTCTGTGTCCTCGGGCATGTGGTTAGCCGAGGAGCTCGTTGTGCCTGTGTCAGCAAGATTCAGCAGGACGGGAGGGCAGGGAACAGCACGAGAGCCTGCCAGCTTGCTGCCCGGGCTTGATGTTTCAGCAAGGAGGCGCAGACTGAGGGACAGGCATTCGCCGCAAGGCTGGCAGGAGCCTCTGGGCAGGGAGCCTGGCCTAGCAGAGGGAGGATGCCAGCAGGGCAGCAGCCGTGGAGACCAGAGCAGTGGGAAGGAAGTTACCCCAATGGCGGCCAAGCATCCTTTGGAGTTGTCGGGTTACAGGAACATTTAAAAATCTGATATGCGGCCTGAGCCCCAATTCTGCAACATCATCGGTTGTAGGGGGCATGGAGGCCGAGTGCAAGGTGGACAGCCTCTCCCCAGCCCTGCAGCTTATGGGGGTCAGCTGACCGCACTGCCGAGTATATACAGGGGACCGGGAAGTCTGTCATGGTCATAGGGACCATGAAGAGTGGTGCAGAGTGGGCCTGCAGCTGGAGGGAGCTGCGCACCCTTGCTTGGCAGAAGGGAGAATGCCCCTGTGTCACCCAGGTGTGGGGCGCCGTCAGCTGTGTGCCTTTGCCTGGCCTCGAATCTCTGCCCCCACCACTTGTGGCTTCCCATCTCCATCTGTTTCACGGTGTGGCCACGCTGGCCACCTTGCCGCTCCTCCAGGATGCTAAGCTCCATCCTCTCTGGGTCTTTGCTGCTGTTGCTGCCCCTGCATTTAACCAGCCCTGGGGAGGAAGGCTGCCGATAGCACTTGGCCTGGACGTCCAGTCACCAGTCAGGCTGCCCCAGCTCAGTCTCCACCGCTGGCGTTCCTGTGGCTGGAGGGTGGCCCCCCATCCAGCTTGGCCTCCCAAAGGGTTGTCCAGGAATCACCTAGTGAATTACTTGAGACAAACCCAGATAGATCCCAGGGTAGCAAGTTGAATGTAGTGTGGGCCTCTGGGGAAGGAGATGTGATGAACAGCAGCTTTATAGTGACCAAGGCCATCAGGCGGACAGGGCCTGTTAGCCATGATTGTGTCGCTCAGTGCTGGAGCCGCAGCAGGATGTGCAGGTTCCCACACTGTTCTCTGGTTTCCATGCGCATGTGTTCAGCAGAGCTACTCACTCTCCACGGGAGGGCTCCAGCATGTGCTTGGCAAAGGCATGCTTAACCCATCCTTGGGGAACTGACATTCTTCTTGGAGTGGTGAAGATGAAATTCATCCCCACAGGGTGGTGCTCCAGGTAACGGAGGCACCCAGGTCCAGTGTGGTGAGCACAGGTGGAGGAGCACAGGCGGGGGAGCATAGTGGGGCAGGCCTGTGTAGACCCTGATGGGGAATGGTGTCAGCTGGGTTTTGACACCGAGAGACCCCGTTGTATGGACACTCTGAACTCCAGGCAGTGAAAATGTTAGCTCATGGGACCAGGCCACAAAGCATGTGGGCAGAGCAGCTGCCAGCTTCCAGAACTCCATTCAGCGCCACTCACCATCCCAGCTCCGAGTGGCAGAGGGACCTCAGGCCCACACAAGGGTCTGTCCACAGGCAAGATGTGGGATGCACCTATTTTCACCAGCACCACACTGTTACTTAATTGTCTTGTTTCTTATCTTCTAAAGATCAGTATCATATAATGGAATATTTCTGAACACAGGGTAGGCTATTATTTTGTTGCCGTCTTAGTCTGTTTATTACTTCCTCCCTTATGTGTGGCTCTATTGCCTGCAATATGCACGGACTCGGGTATCAGAGCGTGTCGTTGCTTCCATGTTAAGAGTAAGATATTTTGTATTAAACATGAAAGAACGTTCAAAGGGGTGGTAGATCGATGAAAGAATGTGAATTCACAGGTGCACAAACAAGCTGAGGTAGCTACCTACATCCCGCAAGGTGATGGAGCCTGACAGACAGAGCTTTAGAGAATCTGTCTGTCTAGAGAACAACTGGCCGTCTGACAGTAGGTGGCCCTGGGCAGGTTTTGAGCACAGCCTAGGGTGCGTCTCATTTCTCTGGCCTGGTTCAGAGGCTGCACCTTACTTGGCTCTTTTTCTAGAAGTGGGAAAGAAAGCTGAGCTCTGCATCATTGTGTGAAAAAAAGGTTTAAAAAAATTCACATTTCCGTGGCCTATTCTGTGTTAAGACTAGTGTTGGCTTTTGTTTTGTTTCTGTTCGACTTAGAACACATGTGGTCACAGAAAGGGCTTGATTCCCCAAAATTGAAAATATATATAGTTAGGAAAAGCCTCTCCTCACCAAGAAGATACAAGGGACCTACTAGAACAGTGGCACAGGCGTGGAATTACAAGAAGAGCCCTGGCTCCGCAGGTGGATGTCCTGTCAAGGCCATGCAGGGACAGGTGGATGCCACCCAGGCCACTGAGGGCAGTGGGAACTGCACAGACACGTGGAACATGATGACCTCTCGTGTGACCTCTTGTGTGTGCTGTGTGTCAGCAGTGATAACCCGCAGACACACTGACAAGCAGCAACATGTTCGGGCCCATGGCCTAGCTGACTGCCTCCAGCCTCCACCCTGGCGCTGGGTGATTGCCGTTATATAGACAATCTTCTTGCTGTTTGCCTTCATGAAATTCTCCTGCTGGGGGAGAGAGGATGGCCGTAGGAAGCAGACCCGAGCCAGGCTGCCTTAAACCTCGGGCTTGCCCGTCTCTGGGATCCTGGTGTGGAGACCCCCTCAGAATTATCCCAGAGACTTCTCTCCCAAGACTTTCCAGTGATGTTTGTTTTGTCCAGCAGCAAATACAAGGGGAGACTTTGAGCAAACACCCTGGATTCGGCCTGTGGACTCAACTCCACCTCATGAATTTCTGTTTCCAAAGCAAACAGCCCCTTCCTGTGAGCTGGCCACACGGGCGCTGTGAATCACAGCTCAGCCTGCTGAGTGTCCCTTTCCTCTTGCTTCCTTCCTGCCTGCTTCCGAGGGCTTCAGTGCCTGTCACAGGGCTTCCTGTTGGAGTGACGGTCAAGCACACGCAGGTGGTCCAAGGAGAGACCGTGGGGCTGAACCCTGAGCCTTCACACAGCGTGTCTGCCTTGCATTGCACCTGTACTCAGGTGTCATGACCACTTCCAGAGTATTCACAGAGCAGACTGGGACATGGCCGTGCTTGGGATGTTCCAGCACCTGTGAGCAGCAAGGTGATTCTCCTTGTGTTCCTCCCAGAGGGAGGGATTCTGGGAAAGGAAAAGCTCGAGGGACAGCGGATCTGGTCATGTTTCCACAGAGCTCGAGCTCCCAAGTGCTGCCTGACATGCTGTCACTCTGAGCAGCACAGAGGACATGGAAGTGAAGGGAATAATGCACGGTGTGGTTGGGGTGCAGACCGGTGCTGGGGAAGCAGGCACCAAAGAAAAGCATGCCGTCCAGACCAAGCTGAGTCCCGCCTTATTGTGAAAGTTGTGTGTTCCTATGAGGAGATCCCTGAGCCTATGAAACGCGAAGCTCATGAGACACCAAGACACCTGCAGCTTATCAACCTGACTACCCGACGAGTGCTGATGACATGAGCATTCTCAGGGCCACAGAGTACCTCGTATGTTTGTAAGTTTTGCCATCATAAGAAAAAACATCGTGACCTCTAGACACAGAGAGAAGCAGCCAGAGATGGAGCCCCCTGGAGCTTCTGCAGTGATTCTCCTCCACAGTCGTCCAACTGGAGCTTGGGAGGCTTCATGCCAGGAGGAGCGCCAAGCTGGGAGCAGACTAGCTCCAGTTGGCATCTTCTGGCAGTGGGACGGGTGTGCGGGGATGGCTCTCTGAGGTGCCACGTGCCAGCGATGAAGAGGGTGAGGGCCAGAGCTGCACGCCTGTGACTTCCCTCGCTTGGGAGTGTGGTGTGAGCTCAAGGCTGCTGGTCAGCCTCCCCAGAGGAGGTGAGGAGTCATGCAAGGGGGTTCCCAAGGAGAGCCTCCTGTCACCTCAAAGGTACTGAGAATGATGCCAAGCAGAGGCCTCTGGTGAGTTGGCTGTATGTTTGTAGTTGAACTAAACCAGTTTTCAGTTGTGATCGCACTTCAGAAAGAACCATGAGTCTCAGCATGCTGCAGTGTCACTCAGATGATTGACAAGGAGCCAAGGCTAAACTTCTGCAAAGATGGAGGTGAGGGGTCACTTGAGATCAGAGCTGATAAAGTGTAAAGCCGGACACTTGAGAGGCAGGAGAAGCATACCTCAGTAGGTTTGTCACCAGCAGACCCAAAGCCAGGTTATAAAGCAGGTGGTGCGCTTGGACTACCAGGACCCCACTGGGACATCACAGAGGCGACTGGACTTCTCCTCAGTGCCCCAGGTGACCCAGACACAGGTGGGCACATCCTGGAACACCCCTAGGGGCCCTGGATGCCCTGGTGAGGTCGAGGGGAGCGGGTCTGGAGGAGGGAACGGAGGAGAAGCCTGGCCCTCAGGACCCACTGCAGGCAAGCCACAGGGCAGAGCCTGCCAGCCAACAGGCATTGACGGGAAGCCACGTGGGATGCCAGCTGCATCACCAGCCTGAATGTGTGTGTGTGGCCATGGTGCTCTGGGGCCATGTAGGCAATGGCCCGGGAATTGCCCTTCAAAGATGCAGCTTGACCCTCAAACAGAGCCCTGAATAACCATGAGATGGGCCCACCTAAAATTGTTATCCTGGGACCAAATTTGGTTAGTCCTATGCAGCCGACAGCCGGGGCCCAGGGCCTGTGAACCCCTGAAGAGCCACAGGAGGGTCACACTTAGGAAATTTTGGAGTCACCCACTGGGGCACTCCTCACACCTGCTGGTGGTGCAGTGGGGAGTGCTCAGCTCTGACCCTGAGCAGTGATGACACTGTGCTGTGGGCCCCCCCAGCAGGCCAGGGTTCGAAGTCAGGATAATCACAGCAACAGGTGTGACGCAACCAGCACCTGCAGGTTGGCAACCACCATCCAGCTGCGTGAGAACATAAGGATGGCGTGGCTCGTCCAGGGCCTCAGGACCTGCTGCATGCCTAGATGCCCCAGGAAAAGCCCCGGGCATGCTCAGGAACCCTCCAGAGCGAAGAACCCTCATCCCAAGTTGCCCACCAGGCAAGCTGCCTGCCAAATCCACCGTCCACTATCATCTGTTCCAGGCGTCACTCAGGTGTCTGACACAGGGCCCGGCGGCATCTGCAGAAATCGGGCCAGGCTGAGCATGCACCTTCATTTGCCCCATGGTGAGACCGGACTCGGACAAGCAGAAGTTGTCCAACACATGACAGTAAAGGACAGGGGACCCGGCTGCAGAGCCAGTGACCAGGAGCCTGTACAGGCACATGGCTGTGGGACGGGGTCAGCTCATCGGTCGCCACACTGGCAAGTTCTCATCACAGATCCTCCCGGCCTTCACAGCCCAGATGGGAGCTCTCATCACAGGGACAACATGGGGGTGGCATGGGAACGTTCAGCTTGCGGAGGTGGAATGAGGGACGGCAAGAAATGTTTTCAGCTTTATGGTCAATTGAAATTACACTTGGAAGGTTGTGCGAGGGAGCCAGCGGCCACTGGGTGTGACAGCGTGAACGGGGCAGAAGAAAGCCGGTGGAGTGGCTGGAGCTGACCTGGCTGCGAACCAACGGCAGCTCCAGGCCCCCATGGCCCTACGGCAGGGTCCTTTGCAGGAGCAGGTGTGAGGAGCAGGGCCCAGTGCCCCGAGGGGAAGGGTGGCGGGCAGGGCGGGGCTGTCCCTGCTGGTTCCGGCTTGTTCAGCAGCACCTTCTCTCCCCACTGCCCACCCTCTGGCCCCGGCACTGGGGACTGAAGTTTCACTTGCATAACAGGTACCAGCAGGCATTTCCTCTCCTGGGACAGGATATCCCGGCGCCCTTCAGTCTCCCCCTGACTGTTTAAAGCAGACCGGAGCACAGGAAAAAACCTAACTCTAAAATTAGCAGTGTGGTGGAAGAAAGGCCCACGGCTGCATTCTGTACTGTTTGTCAATGAAACAAGTCTAAACAGGGCCCAAGTGCATTTCCTTTTTGGGCAAAACAGACCTTTGGGCGTGCCGGTGGGACTCCTCGGAGAAGCCTGCGAGGCGAGGGGCAGCCCAGCGCTCGGTGCTCCTGGGCCGCCCGTGGCCTCTGCCCGTCTGCTGGCCTGGACGCCGCCAGGCCCCAGGGCGCCCTGGGGTTGCTGCCAGCCGACTCGGGCCTACTGAACATATGGCTCCCCCATCTCGGTTTGTTCAAAACTGTTGTTTGGAAGCAGCGCTATCTTGTTCTGAGATGAGGGTTCGCAGGAAGTAAGATGTCCGTTTGACGCCAAGCCCACAGTCTCTCTCCCGATAATTCCATACAAAAAGCGCCACACTCCCATTTGTTCTGCTGCAAGGAGCTATTTTCATAATCCAGTTCTGTTCCTTTCATGTCTTTAATGCCCGAATATCTGAATATCTGTTCCTAATCTTCCACTTCCTTCTGGAAGGGATGTAATTTCAGATAAGCCCATGTGATACAAATGGGCAGCCTCAGTGCAGCCGAGGACCCATTTCTGCTTTATGGTCCTAAGGTCAGCAGAGGGCAGAGGAGTGATTTTCTGAGCGGTCACTGTCCTTTGTGACAACCGTGTTTTTATTCACAGCCAAGGCGGTCAGAGATGTCAGCTCACCCACCTCCTTAATTCTCAGGGCCAGCCTGGTGGGGACAGACGGAGGTGCCAGGGGGCTGGCAGTCTGCCCCAGTTCCCATGGACTGCAGGTGACAGAGCCAAGGTGCATGTCCGGCTCCCTGGGCCCCACAGCTTCTCTTTCCTGGAAACTGGTCGGCCCTTGGCGCTCCCAGTCCCCACAGGTGACCGGGCTGTGGGGAAGTGACTGGCCCAGGACCACCCGCCTTCTATTAAAAGGCATAGGAAGGCCTGTTTCCAATTCCTGATTCCGACCCGGGTCACTTTCCAGCATGTGAATTCCTGCCAGTCTGTCGGCCTCGTTCTCCAGAAAGATAAGGCCGGGGGCCATTATTCCCGGAATGATTCACTTCAGACTTCCTGCCATTTCCTTTACTGGGTCTGTGGAGCTGTACCTCAAGTGTTGGGACATGCTGCCGTTCTCCACCAGCGGGAGGGGCAGGTGGGTTGGCTGATAACATCCCCACACCCTGGCCCACGTCATCCCCGTCATCCCTGGATGGGACCGCTGACCAGATGTTCCCCCGCGCACAGCAGAAAACCTGAACTACTCAGGTTTCCACAGTCGTAAAAACTGAGCCGGTGAGAGGGAGGTATGGTGGAGAGGCAGCCGGCAGAGAAGCCCCTCTGCTCCCGGGGTCACGTGGACAGCTTCTGTGGCTTCCACAGCCACTTGTGCAGAACTTCCCAGAACAATCCTGTTTCTCGTTTGCGCTGCCGCTGCCGCCCTCTTAGCCTTTCGAGACCATGCACCCATGTCTGCGCCCTTTCTCGGGTCACCCTACTGCCACCCCGAGGCCTGGCCACTCTGTGGCCTCCCAGCCCGCTCCTCTGGCAGCACCGGCAGCTGTGTGGGAGCCAGGACAAGACGCGTTTGCTCCGGTGCTAATGTGTCTTCTGCATGTTGTGTCACTCACGAGGAAGGGCCTGCCTCTGACCCCAGTCAGGTCCCAGGAAGCGGCATTGGTCATGGAGCCTGCAGATGAGCCAGGCTGGAGCCTTGTGCTCACCCTAATGTCCCCGTTCACCCGCGTGAGCGAGGATCGTGGCAGAGGCAGTCAGGTGGGGGCTCTTCCTGCCCGGGCCGCCAGCCACATCGGCCACAGACGGGCAGAGAAAATACCAGATACACATACTTTGGAAAGCCAGCTGGTGAGCCTGGAGCGTGTCTTACAGTGGGAGAGGGCGGAAGCCCGGGGAGCAAGTGGAAACCACAGCCAGGTGCTCCCTACGTTCTGTCTTGCTTCTGCCCCGTGAGAGGTGGGAGGGGGAGCCTCAGGGGTGCAGTGACATCAGAAGACCAGCTCCACAGAGCTGAGGGGAGAGTCGCCCCGCCCACCCGCGGCCACAGAGCACTCACTTGCCAGCTGGAACGCGGCAGCCATGGCCTCCTCCCAGCACTGAGAATCGGGCGACATCAGCGGCAGGCCCGTCAGCCCCAGGACGTAGGTGAGCTGCCCCACAGCAAGTGCCGCCGTGGCCACCAGGTTGCAGGCACGCATCATGTCAAACTGCACTGAGAAAGACGGGAGAAGACAAGTGGTCAGCTCCTGCCTCTGCCTGCACCCTGGACCTCGTGGACCTGCTCTCCCTGGCTCCTTGCTCCCTGCTCCCCTCCCACACCCCGCCCCAGAGCTGGGCACACGGGAGATGTGCTGCCAACATTGGGGAGTCGGGGCTGCTGCCACAAGGGGCCCAGGGAGACACACAACTTCCCCGCTGGATAGCAGAGCGCCAGGCTGCACGAGCGCACCTGCCGAGAAGTCAGGCCCTTCCCCACAAAGCCCCTGCCAGGAGAGCAGGGCGGACCCTGGCCTTCAGGCCTTCCCCACCCAGCCCCAGGTTGCACAGTGTCTGTGACTGTCGCCCATAGCCAGGCAGGCCTTCATGCTTCGTGCCAGAGGAGCCCAGAGTGAGCCGAGGTGGTCCACCGCGTCCTGCCACTGCGTGCGAGCAGCTTCCTCCTCCCTGTTGTCTTTCAGAGGCTGAGGGGTCTTGCCTTTTGCGGATCCCAGGCCAGTCCCTGAGGCCAGCACTGACACGGGAAGGGCTGCAGCAGCAAAGGCCTGGTTGCTAGGAATCAGGGTGGCCTTGAGGGCAGAGAGGGGCTGCTGGAGGATGACAGTCCCCACCTGCTGAACGTCTTGCAGAGCCAGGGGACTGGCTGACCTGCCTGCCTTTGGAGGCCACGCTCTTATGCTCTTTCTGGGGTCTTCCCATCCCGTTTTCTGCGCAGTTTTAACAACATGTGATCACATACAGGTTCTGATGCCCTCAAAGATGGTCGCGCTGGGGAGGTGGATGTGACCTTAGAGACGAGGGGTGGTGAACACAGTGGGGGCACTCAGGTTCAGAGCCGGCCCGAGAAGTGCAAGATTCCCCAGCGCAGCCATGCGGGCAAGGAAAGTCACCCACGTGCACGGAAGGGTCCTGGCCCCGGGGCCAGGACCCCGCCCTCCCCCTTCCGCCCAGCTGTGTGTCCTTCCTGGTGCTTTGAGCACACACCCCAAGCCACATGCCCTGGCCACCCACGGTCCCCCGTGGCATTCCCCACCCCATCAGCCTCCAACCCCGCGGACGTGAAGATGTCGGAGGGTGAAGGATAAGCACTACTGCCCACAGACCCACCACCTGCCTGAGAAGACTGCCCTGTGAGCCACGCTACCTCTGCCAGTCACCTGGAGGGGACCAGCTGGCGGAGCATCACCATGCGCGTTACGGGCTGTCATCACCATGTGCGTAGCCTGGGCAGTAGCACCCCACGAGAACATGGCTAGGGGCTCTGTGGCTGCGCAGAGCGTGATGCACACCCTCCCTCCCTCAGCCCCAGTGCTCTTGGCCTCCTTGGTGAGACACCTCGCCCCCCACGGGGCAGAGAGCAGTGACGCCCTCAGGGCAGGGCACCCAAGGTTGAACTACATGTTTACTCACCCCCAACCTCACTTTAGAAAAGGAGGTTGGGGTGCCCGATGGAATGTCTGGAATCTGGATCCGTGAAGAACGCCTGGAGGGTAGGACTGACGGGACAGGGTTGTGAGGTCTCCTCCGGAGCCAGAGGGAGCCAGAGGACGACCTCCCATGTGCCTAGTCCCCACCCCTCCTCCAGAGGAGAGCCACCTGAGCCGTGAACCATCCCCATGGCCACACGCTGCCCAGGGCGGCAGGCAGGAAGATCCTTGTGGTCCTGGGGGACAGGACCGCCTGTGCCTTGTCACTCGAGACCCCTCCTGCTGAGTTCACCATGTCAGCTGGTGGTCCCTCAGCACGCTGGCTCCATGAGCACGGGGTGGCTCTGACTCTGAGCCTTCGGAGTGCTGCCAGGACCCCGGGGGCAGTGCAGACAAGCACGTGCACCATCCCCGGCTGCTGGTCCCACCCCCTGCCGGGACCTCACCAGTCTCTAGGACAGCCTGACTCTGGGGCCTGAGACGGGGAGCTCGGGATGGATCGTGTCGGGCCTGTCACGGATCAGGATGATTGTGGAGCCTGCGGCGTGGTGTGGACGGGTGTTCAGTGCTGAGCCAGCACCACCCACTCCCTTCTCCCCCGTCCCTCCACCCAGCCAAGTGGCAGCGCACCAGGGGCTGGGGTTTTCCCTGAGAGCCGGAGACTGCATGCTGGCCTGACGTGAAACGACAGGTGCGGGCCCAGAAACAAGATGTTGGGAGTCCCTGCGCCGGGAGGACGGGCAGCGTGCAGATTAGCCCAGCTCACAGCTCCCGTGGTCCTACTGCTCACACTACACGGACCAGGTGAGGAGTGTGTCGGCAACTCCGTCTCCCTCACGAGAACCTTCCATAAATGTGTCCCTCAGTTGGAGCAAATGTCTGATGCTCTGAAGTTCAGGAAGGATCAGCTGCCACAGATGTGTTACCAGTGGTGAGGACATTGTAGAAGTCCTACAGGGAGCTTATCACATGTTCAGGGAGGGACAGCGGGTGGATGGCCAGGACACGTGGCTGGCCGGACAGGAAGGAGGGTCACACCTCTGGCGGCGGAGCACATCCCGACCCTCTATCCTCCTGGCCTCAGCAAGGGGCAAAGGGTATGGACACCTGGGGAGCGCACCTGCTTGACCGTGACCCCCGGGCAGGGGCTGGGCATCTCTGGGACAGGGTGACGCAGAGCCCACCCTAGAGCCAGGGTCACTGGCTTTCATGACTCCTCGGGGCGGTGCCAGGACCCCAGGCCACTGCTCTCCACCAGCAAATCCCCCTGGACCCAAGCTCAGCTGCACCGACTTTTGAGAGTGTGTGGAAAAGTTTGAAAGCACTTCTTGCCAAGGGGGTGGGGGGGTGCTGGTGGGCACAGCCCCTCCCCGACAGAAGAGCCCCACAGTGCAAGGGGCTCTGAGTGGACAGACTGGGCTTGCCTCCCCCAGGGACCTTGGCCGAGCACGTGTGTCCTGCAGCCTCCACCTCTGTGGAATTGGACGCCACCCTCCCCACCAGCCCCACCCCCTTGAGGGTCAGGGCTCCAAGCACATGGCAGGTGGGGACACTCACGCACCGAGCACAGAGCTCACATGTGCTAATTGAGGACTTTGTTGACACTCTGTGAGAGCAGTTAGCAGTGCCCCTGCTATGCCCTCTGGTTCTCTAAAGGACAAGCTGTCTCCTGCTGATCTGTGAGTTAGACCCTCATCCACTGCTTCAAAGGGAGACCTCTGCCTGTCAGGCACTGTGACCATGCAGATGACACGTTAGGTGACAAGGGCCTTACTGTGAGCCTTCGCACTTGCACCCTCAAACCTGACCCTGCGGTCAAAGCTCAGTTCCCACCTTCCAGAGCAGTAAACAGACCCCCCGTCAGTGACCAGCCGGGGCCAGGACAGGACAGCGAGGGCCTCTGCTCTCCGGAGCCACTGCCCTGAGCCCCTTGTCTGCCCCCGTGGCTGGTCTCCTCCCGGAAGTCCTGCCTCGATGACCCTGGCAACTGTGGAATGAAGTCAGAACTCAGCCACGTGTGTTTAGGCTTCTTGGTTATTGTATCACTAACAGGGTGTCTCTTCCCCCAAGAAAAGTGGATCTTCCTTGATCTGGTAAATGTGTCTGCCCTCTGCTGTGTGTGGAGGCAGAGAAAAGCCCCACACCCACACAGAAGAATTCTGTCCTAAAGGAGCCAGGCGCGGGGCTCAGGGCCTGCCCGGTTGCCCATCACCAAACTCATGCCCCACGCCCAACCTGTGCTGTCAGAACTAGTGGGCCCTGACCCCCCTAAAGGAGGCATAAAAATAAGCAGACTTACGTTTGACGGTGCCTCGAGCTTCCTGGAAGCCTGCCGCCTCAGAACCCCAGCCCAGAGCCTCACAGTCCCGTGCCTCTGCCTGCCCTGGCCGGGGCCCGGGGCTCGGCCCTCCCCGGGCCCTGTCTGCCAGCCAGCAGGACTTCCAGAGCCCCACGCTCCGCTTGCGCCCGTCCTCCAGCGTCTGGTATACCCAGTTTGGGGTGAAGGCCGCCACGTTGTTGAGGACAAGAGAGACCAGGGCCACCAACACTGCTGTGGCCACCAGTTTCTGGACAGTCATCGCTGACCACTGTGCTGTCTGCTTGTCGTGGAGAAAGTCCCAGCCCCGGTCAGCTGCTGTGGCCAGGGAGAGCCGAGACCAGCTAGGGGCTGCTAGAGGACATCACCGCTCATTCTCAGAGGCATCGGGAAGGCCCACGTGACAGGTGCAGGTGAGCTCACCTCGGGCCCTCCTTACCCTCCCTCCTGCACCTGGAGCACAGCCAGGCCTGAGCTGCAGCCAGCCTCTCGGCCCATCCTGGGGACGAAGCCGGGACACCAGCGACAGCCCAGAGTCGTGCGTGCGCCGTCTTCCTGGAAAGCAAGGCCTCTTCTCCCCACAAGAAACCAGAGAGGTGGGTGGCAGCACGGAGATTTGTGCCGCGTCTCTCCTTTGAACCGGCTCCACGAAGCAAACCAGCAGCCAGGCTCTGAGCAGGGCCGGTGGAGCTGTCCTGGGGAGCCGCTCAGCCTCTCGCTGCAGGAGCCCCTGCCCTGTGCCTCTGCCACGAAACAGCGGGTCCTGGAAAGCAGAGAGCCTGCTGCGGGGAAGCGCGCGCGCGCGTGTGTGTGTGTGTGTGTGTGTGTGTGTGTGTGTCTGTGCATATGCGCGCGCGCGTGTCCCCCCCCCAGCAGAGAGGAAATGGTTGTTTTTAAGGCTGTTTTTTGTGAGCTGGATGGAGGGCGTAGCCAACTGCAACAAATAGCGGCTGGGCCGCAGCAGCCAGACACTAACAGGATGTGTTTCCTGATAGGAAAGCAGGGAGGCCTTCTGAAGTCCTGCTCCAGGACCCTCCTCCCCTGCCCTCCCCACCTTCCTTTCAGAAAGGGAAGGCCAGGGCTGCCAGCCCAGAACAGACCATGGTCCCACCTGCCTGTCCTGGGCCCACCAACCTGGCCCTCGGGTACCAGAGGAGCCGCGGAGGCAGGCATGGCCCCAGGGCCTGGGCACAGCTGCGTGCCGCTCAGAGTGGGCAGGGCGCTGGCGGCTGGTCACCCACAGCCATCCTGTTGTCCCCCCAGTGCATGGGTGCCGTGGGCCTGCCCTTGTCGCAGGGCTGCACAGACAGTGCAGGAAATGGCTGGGCACGGTGGAGAGGGCCCTGCTTCCAACCCAGACATGGCACATCGGGCCCACACCTGCACAGCTGCCAGGCCAGGGCGTCACCTGGGGGTCCTGGATGGCGGCACAGGTTCCCTGGCGAGGTCTGAGGCCCGAGGGAGTGTGGTTTGTGCTGACTGCATCCCCCCAGCCCTTGAGCACATATACACTGGGGAGAGGCCGTGCCGCCCACTCTGAGACCCCACGCCCAGCCGGGGCCCACAAGCAGCCGTGCGCCTCTTTACCAGCACACACACCATGGATGTGTGCAGTCAAACCTCGTGGGCCCCGAGCTGGCTGCTCATCACCGGGCGCCCCCATCTCAGGGGAGGAGGCTGGGGTATGGGGAGGCTGTGCACCTGCCCAGGTCACAGAGGTGGTGAGATAAGCCCAGCTGTGCAACCGGCCTGGTCCCCTCAGCTGGCCTGCCTGCCTGTACCCCACTCACCCCCCCGCTTCTGGAACTCCAGAGAGGTCTCGTGACTTTGACGCTGAGCCCTGCGCCCTAGAGCCTCTTTACTTTGTGGGTTTTTCGTTTGGGGCTTTTAACTTTTTTTTTTTAACTTTTGCAATACATTTAATGACAACTGGTAATCAGATTAACAAGTTATCTCAGGTTAATGACGCCTGCTCTAGTGTCATTTCTCAAGAATGATATCTAGAGTCACAGACATCTTCCTCGTAAGATGCATCAGAGGGGCGCCTGGGTGGCTCAGTGGGTTGAGTGTCTAGCTCTTGGTTTCAGCTCAGGCCATGATCTCAGGGTCGTGGAATCGAGCCCCACATCAGGCTCTGTGCTCAGCCCAGAGTTGGCTTGAGAATCTTCCATCTTCCTCCACCCACCCCAGCCCCTGCGCATGCATGCTTACACTCTCTCGTGCACTCTCTCTCTCAAGTAAATAAAACCTTAAAAAAAAATGCATCATATAAATCAGACTTCATCTATCACCAGTGTTGATAAAACCAGATGCAGGGAAAGAACTAGGTGTGTGGACACATAAGTGTTCTTTTCTTTTTTTTAAGATTTTATTTATTCATGAGAGAGGCAGAGACACAGGCAGAGGCAGAAGTAGGCTCCCTGCGCAGAGCCCGATGCGGGACTCGATCCCTGGACCAAAGGCAGGTGCTCAACTGCTGAGCCACCCAGGTGTCCCACATACGTGGTCTTAATTTAGTGAATGTTTACCTGCCCAGATTGTTACAAAATCAGAACAGCAAGAATATTCATGGCCCTCCATTACTTTTTTTAATTTTTATTTATTTATGATAGTCACACACACACAGAGAGAGAGAGAGAGAGAGAGAGGCAGAGACACAGGCAGAGGGAGAAGCAGGCTCCATGCACCGGGAGCCCGACGTGGGATTCGATCCCGGATCTCCAGGATCGCGCCCTGGGCCAAAAGCAGGCGCTAAACCACTGCGCCACCCAGGGATCCCCCCTCCATTACTTTGGATCACTTGTTTGTAGGGGGCTCTGCAATTGCAGCAGGCAAGGTGTGGCTCCCTGCCCCACCAAGCCTGTGTCCCCGAAAGGCAGGGGGTCTTTGGAGAATCATCTTCCCTTCCAGTCCTGGAGGGATCTGGCCTATTTCAGCATTTTTCCCAGCCGAATTTGTAGCAGATGCGTCAGCTGAGTTCTTGCCCCCGCGTCCTCTCCTTAGCCTGTGTTCCGCTCTCCTGTCTCTGCTCCAGTGTCCTGAGGGCTCCAGGGGGACACCCATAGCCCTCTGCACATGGCCCCCTTCTCCCCAGAAGACTAGGACCACTGAGTCCCTAAGCACAGGGTGCAGCGGGTCACCTCTGCAAGGAGGCTCTCCCAACGCCACCACCATAATTTATTTAAATCACTTATCTTTGGGGGGGTCTTTGGTGCCTGCTGGATCAGCTCCATCTAGCTCCCTTGCCAGGTGAGGCCGGGAGGCCCTGCCTACAGAGGAGAGAGGTGACCCCATGTGGGCTTTCACTCATATGTGACCATGGGGCCCACCAGGACACCAAACCTCCTGAGGGTCCTCCCCGTCCTCCCGAGTTGTGCATGTGGGGCACCGGGCGGGCACAGTGCAGCTGCAGCACCAGGGCGCCTGCCCTGTTCCTGCACAGGCAGTGGGGCGGGCAGGAGCTTTGTCTCGGGGCAGAGACGCTCTGGCTGCTCGGTGGACGGGGAAGCCGTGACCCTGCAGGCCTGAGATGAGGGGCCTCCAGGGCTGGTTCTGGCAGCTCTCAAGTCAGAGCTTTCCAGAAAGGGGGCCGTCTTCAGGCCGGGCCCCTCGGCAGCCTGCGTGCTCTGGCATCTGCAGCTCTCACGTTGATGAAGTGCAGATGTGAGATCGTCGCCGGCAGGACGACAGGAAGGGCTGGAGCTGTGGGGGTGGCAGCTGTTCAAAACCCCATCCTGCAGCGGCGGGTGGCGGGGGCCCTTCCCCGGTCCTGGGTCTCTGGCTACCGCTTCAGGGCAGGCTCCCTCCAACCCCCCACCCCGGGCGAGGGGATGGCCACTGGTGGTTCAGCTCGGAGGGTGGCACGGGAGCAGCCGGGCCGCTCCTGCACACCGCAGGCCCAGGGACACACAGGGAAACTGAGTCAGGGAAGGCTCTGGGATGGGCTGCTGAGTTTCTCTGCTTATTCCAGTTTTCCACTTGAAACGCATGCAGATATCAGCCGTCTGTTTTCTGGACTGTGCAGAGGGTGGGGAGAGGGTGTGGAGGCCTCGTCCATGCCCCCACGTGGATACTGGGGCAGGGGGCATCTTACGGTTCCCAGGCAGAACCATCTGGAAAGGGAGAAGGGAGGGGCTTGTCCCGGCAGCGCCTGCTCCGCAGCACTTGCCCGCCCGCCCGCCAGGGGACTGGCAGCTGTACATCTGTTCTGTGAGCGAAGAGCCACCTCCTGAGTCCAACTGTGACCAGGGCACCCTGCTGCCCCCACTTCCCCCACCAAAAGCTTGCTGCTGGGGAGGGAATTGAGGGCAGAGAAGGTGATTCTTGCCCAAAGCCTTGGCCGACAAGGGCAAAGCCAGCCACACAGGTTTCATGGGGCTTCTGCTCTCAGCCGCTGCCGCTGCCTGAATTCCCGAGCGAGTGCCAGGGAAGGAGGCTGGTACCGGGTAAAGTGCCCACGGGGCTGAGGGGGGCCCTGTGCTAGGTCACCAGGGGCATTGCCACCCAACGGTGCATGGGGTCCCCTCACCGACTGTCTTTGCCAAAGCCCACCGGTCTCCCCCGCACTTTCCTGCCATCCCTCCTGTAAGCAGTGAATTAAAGTTCTAGCAGGACCCAAAGGAACCTACCACCGTGTACGTGCGCTCGCGAGGAAGGGTGCCTAGATGTGCACTTGGACCATAGGCGCGCCTGCGAGTGCTCCGGGCCAACTCCTGGGGCTGTCTTCACCTGGCTCCCATGTGTCAGGAAATCTGAGAGGAGGTCTGTCCTGCCCCAAAGCCTGTCCTGGCCCTTCTTTGGCCGTCAGGCTCGTCAAGGCTGCTGGAGCCCAGGGAGCATCAGACCCAGCCGCCCGTTGTCTTGACTGCATTGTGCAGAGTCCACACTGTTATATTTAGAGAGCATCGGGTCTGAGCACAGGGTCTGCAACCCCAGGACCCCTGAATTTTGTGGAGCGTGGTTTCCCAAGGGGTAGCAGCTCTGCAGCAAAGGTTTTGAGACTCACAGGAGACTGCGACCTTCAGGGAGGTCGCGAGCCCCCCCATCCATGTTGGCAGCAGGCAACTTGCTAGAAGGCTAATACCGGGGGGACGGACCTGTGTGTCCAAACCTCCCCAGTGGGGCTGCGTGGAGCCCTGCGGCAGCCCGTGAGCACAAGAACAAGGATGGAGTTCTGGGCATGTGTGGGATCATCCCCAGGACCCCCACCTCTGTTCAGCCCAGGTCAGGGGCACACCAACAGACCCCATACCAGGCATCCTGTGCGGGTCCTCAGGGGCATCGGGGCTGGGGCTCTGCTGGGGTGTGAAGGCCCTACGCCCCTTCTCCCTGTGGGTCCCCTGCCGGAGGGTCCAGCAGAGGGTCCAGGCAGGTGTGGTGCAGAGGAGCATTTGCCAGCCAGACAGCCATCAAAGCAGGGAGGCAAGTGGTATGTGGGTGGCCTGTCTGAGAGGGTCCATCCCCATCAGCTGCAGGGGACCCACAGTGGCCCTCAGCCAAGGGGGGAGTGGGAATCTGGTTTGCCGTGTTGCTGTGCCAGTGACGCCCATCTGGCACATGTCTCAGGGGAGCTGGGAGTGCAAGGGCTGTGAGCTCACAGAGCTGCCGTGTCCCTGACACAGTGAGGCTGTCTGGGAGAACATGGCGCGCATGTGCGTGAAGACCCAGCGGCTGGATGTTGCCAAGGTGTGCCTGGGGAACATGGGCCATGCGCGTGGAGCCCGAGCGCTGCGGGAGGCCGAGCAAGAGCCGGAGTTGGAGGCCAGAGTGGCCATGCTGGCCATTCAGCTGGGCATGCTGGTGAGTCGGGTGCCGCCCTGGAGTGGGCAGGCCGGCAGACGGCAGAGGGAAGGGCTTCCCAGCCAGTGCTTGTCTGGGCCATTCGGTAGCAGAGAAGAGAAACCCCCCTCAAGCTAGCTTGAGCCAAAAGGCAGAGCAAGCCCACTGCAGCGCCAGGGGCCCTCTCTCCTCTACCCGAGTCCTCCCCGTCTCTTGCACATGCATGGAGCTCCTGACTCATGCACCCAGGGAGTGGGTGGGATGGGGGCAGACCCCCTGTAAGAAAGGGGACAGGCAGGCACCCACCCATGTCAGCTCCTGCGCACCAGGCCCTGCAGCAGGGGGGTCTCCTTGCCAGCATGGAGGGGTGGCCCCCCAGCCTTCCTGGCTGACACATCAGTCAGTGTTGCCTTTTCACTGTGGGACAGTGCCACGTTGGCGTGTGGTGTCCCTGCTCACCGAGGAGCACGGGCAGCTCTCCTGGAGCGCAAGTGCTGATGCGGGCTCTCCCATCTCCAGGAGGACGCCGAGCAGCTGTACAGGAAGTGCGAGCGCTACGATCTCCTGAACAAGCTGTACCAGGCCTCTGACCAGTGGCAGAAGGCCGTGGAAGTCGCAGAGCTCCATGATCGCATTCATCTGCGCACCACCTACTACAACTACGCCCGGCACCTGGAGGCGAGCGCCGACCGCGGCCTGGCCCTCAGCTAGTAAGTGTGGAGCCCCTTTTGGACTAGGGCACGGGCTCAGGACAGGTGGCGGCCTTCCGGGCCTGCAGGTGACCTTGAGCCCAGTCTCCTCAGGAGAACGTCAGACACAGCCCCCCTCCCAGCCATTTCCAGGTTGCAGCTCTCTGGGGAAGCTGGTGTGCCACCTCAGTGCCATGAGCAGCTGGGCACTGCCACAAGTGCTGAGAGCATAGGGAGGAGCAGCTGTTTCTTTCCTCTTGCAGCTATGAGAAGTCCGACACCCACCGCTTCGAGGTCCCCAGGATGCTCTCGGAGGACCTGCAGTCTCTGGAGCTCTATATCAATAAGATGAAGGACAAGTGAGTGTCACCACCGGACCTCAGATGGCCAGTGGATGGACGGTGGGTTTGCTGTGGTGCCCAGGGGCCTCCTTCTGTTGCTTCCATGGGAGCAGGTGAGGCACGGATCTCCCTTGGAGCTGGTCCCCAGCCTGCTGGGGTGGGGCCTTTCCTGTAGACCCCAGGACCTCGCTCCTGGCCCTGTTACCCAGCTAGCACACTCTCTCCTGGCAGCTGGCCTCATGAAGGCACTATGAGGGTGGTGCTGGGGACCCAGGGCTCCTTTCCAGGGGGCACAGGGCCTGAGTGGGGCATGCGGGCTCCTCCCAGGACCCTGTGGAGGTGGTGGGCCCAGTACCTGGAGAGCCAGGCTGAGATGGACGCTGCCCTGCACTACTACGAGCTGGCACAGGACTACTTCTCCCTGGTCCGCATCTACTGCTTCCAGGGCAACATTCAGAAGGTAGGAATATCCCGGGGCCCCACTGGGTGTGGGGAGGCGGATACACAGCCCCAGGGCTCCCTGCTGTCTTTCTAGGCTGCTGAGATAGCCAACGAGAGCGGAAACTGGGCCGCGTCCTATCACCTGGCCCGTCAGTACGAGAGCCAGGAGGAGGTGAGGCAGGCCGTGCACTTCTACACGCGGGCGCAAGCCTTCAACAATGCCATCCGCCTGTGCAAGGTAGGCGGGGCGGCGGCGTGCAGCCTCTGCTGGTTAATGCGGGGCAGGTGGGGAAAGGGACCCCTGCTGTTGTCCACATTCTGACAAGAGCATTTCAAATAGAAGAAGAGAACTATATGGTGAGCGCCATGTCCCCCCCGACCGCTGAGGGCCTGTTTCCACCATGCCCCTCCTCCCACTGGTCTCAGTCCCCCTGGGTGTTTGCCGAAGAGCAGAGTTCTCCCTGAGAAGCCCTGTAGCCGCCGCGGCTCTCCAGCCGGCACTCAGAGTGGCTCCTTTCTCATGGCCTGTAAAGAGCAGGAAGGACCTTCTGCATACGTCAAAGTGTTCCAACCCGGAGCTTGGAAAGCCCTCATGTCACACACTTCCTGCAATGTTCCGCTAACACAATAAGAAGGAAGCTCCCCAAAATTCTGGTACACAGACCACGTGAGACATTCTGATAGTGGTTAGAAACCATAGTCATGGGGGCATGTGAATGGCCCAGTGGGTGAAGCATCTGCCTTTGGCTCACCTCATGACCCCAGGGTCGAGCCCCACATCAGGCTCCCTGCTCAGTGGGGAGCCTGCTTCTCCCTCTCCCGCTGCACCTCCCCACTTCTCACTCACTCTCAAGTAAATAAAATCTTTAAAAAAGAGAAAGAAAGAAAGAAAGAAACCTTAGTCACATGGACCAGCGGTGTGCCAGGGTGGAGGCAGTGGGCTCCCCCAGGGCACCCAAAGCAGACCTGCACAGGAAGCCCTGGGTATCCCGTCCCCCACAGGAGAATGGCCTGGATGACCAGCTCATGAACCTGGCTCTGCTGAGCTCCCCCGAGGATATGACCGAGGCGGCGCTCTACTACGAAGACAAGGGGGAGCACATGGACAGGGCAGTCATGCTGTACCACAAGGTGAGCCGGGGGCCACTCGGGTCTTCGCGGGACCTGGGGCTCGGGCAGCTGCTCAGAGTACCCGCCGTCCTCAGGCCGGCCACTTCTCCAAGGCCCTGGAGCTGGCCTTCGCCACCCAGCAGTTCGTGGCTCTGCAGCTCATAGCAGAGGACCTGGATGAGAGGTCGGACCCCGCCCTCCTGGCCCGCTGTTCGGATTTCTTCATCGAGCACAGCCAGTACAAGAAGGCGGTGGAGCTGCTGCTGGCCGCAAAGAAGGTATGGTTGGCAGCACCCGCTTGGCACCCACTCGGGCCCCGAAGCCAGGGGGCCACCTTTTCCAAAGACAGTACATGTGGCTTCACCATCTCTCATGGTTGCAACTTCACGAGAAGCCTGTGGCTCCCACCTGCCCTGGTGAAGGAGCACTAGGGACAGGCTTGCCTTATATGGCCAGTCCAGGTGTGCGGTCACTGCCCATTTCATGAGTGTCTTCACACCATGACCAGGGAGGCAAACTCACCTTTTCTGTATATGTGGTAAAGTACACACTCTGAAATGTGAGAATGCAGCTCAGTGTTGTCAAGTACGTTCACGCTGTGGTGAGAGCCATCTCTAGGCACCTCCTTTCATCTTGTACCACAAGCACTGTCCCTGTCAACCAGCTCCCCAGCCCCTGGCACCCTCCACCTGCCTTCTGTGTCTATGAATTGGATGACTCCAAGGACTGTATATAAGTGGAGTCATACAGGATTTGTCCTTCTGGGTCCCTCTTGTTTCCCTGAACGTCCTGTTGTCAGGGTTCATCCATGTGGTAGCAGGTGTCAGGATGTCCTTCCACGGCCGTGGGCAGCCTCCACCTCTTGACTCCTGTGAACCACGCTTCTGTGAACACAAGAGTACACATCTCTCTTCAGAACGCTGTTTTCCATTCTTCCGGGTGTTTACCCAGAACCAGAATTACCACATCGTCTGGTAACTCGGTTCTAGTTGTTCGAGGGACCCCCAGACGTCCTTCCACCCAGCTGCCCCGGCATATATCCCGACCCTAGTTGCACCCCCTGATGCCACCACATCCTCACCGGCACTTTCTTCTAGCATTCGAAAGAGGCTGTCCTCATGTGCGGCCCTGACATTGTTTAAGTAGATAGATTCTCCCGATAGGCACTGAAGGAAGACATAGGAGATTGTTAATCATGCAAAACTAGCCTGTCAAAATTGTAAGGTCTTTCTCCTGAAGCCAGAATTATGTTTATAGTTTAGTGCCTCACTGTTGAGCAACACAGAATTCTTGAGCACGTGTTCCAGAAAGACCTGAAAGATACATGTGTCTACCCTCCCTAAGGCAGCCCCAGACCTAATCTGACCCCAGGAGAAATACCACAGGGCTTTCTCTAACCAGATAAGTGGATTCTATAGTTTTGCAGTGAAAACCAGATAAGCCACCACAGCCAGGAAGAATCTGGAAGATTAACGACATGATTAAGCCTCCAGATTGTAACATACATGACAGGTAGAACGATTGGTATGTGATCAGCCCTACGGGTGAGTGGGAAAATCTTAGAAAATTCAGACATAGAGCCACTTACACATGCACGTCGAGTATGTGAAGGGGAGCATTTCGCAGCAACGGGCAGGGGGTGACCCGTCCAGTAAATGGACTTGATGCGACTGGGCAGCCGCTTGGGAAAACACAAAGGTAAACCCCACTTATCTCCTGCATCCCAGTAAATTCCAGCTGGGTCTGAGACTTAAGTGTGTCAGCAAAACAGCAGCTGTTCCACCAGAAGCCACGGATGTCTTATACGATCTCAAAAGAGGAAAGGTGTCTTCTAAATACGATTCAAAAGCTAAACCCCCAGGGGAAGGACTGATCCATCCGGCCAAATGTAAATCTGAAAATAGCACCTAGGAAAAGCACCATAAAAAAGTTAAAGTTAGGGATCCCTGGGTGGCTCAGCAGTTTAGCGCCTGCCTTTGGCTCAGGACATGATCCTGGAGTCCAGGAATCGAGTCCCGCATCGGGCTCCCTGCATGGAGCCTGCTTCTCCCTCTGCCTGTGTCTCTGCCTCTCTCTCTCTCTTTCTCTGTGTCTCTCATGAATAAATAAAATCTTTATTTTAAAAAGGTTAAAGTTAAATAATAAAATGGGGGAAAAAGGTATCCTACCTCCGTCCCAAATTCTAATTTTCCTAACATATATGGTGTTCCTATGAACCAGTAAGAAATTTGCCAACAACTCAAAAGAAAAGGACAAAGAATATGGACAATTTATTTTAAGAAGAAAATGTGGGCGGTTCCAGAACATCAGATACTTAGCCTCATCCGTAGTAAGAGAACTACAGATCAAAACTCACAGAGGTCCAATTTGCCCTAAATTAGGACAGTAAAGGTGAAAAGCTTGGCAGACCTGCCAGCCTGTCGTGGGAGCAGACTCTACAGGCAGTGCCTGTCTCCATAGAACTTACACATCCCTCCACCTGGCGCGTCCCATCCTTGGGATCCGTCTTCTGCACATTTGCACGCGTGGGGTGGCACACACTCGATGGCTGGACCAGCTCTCTGCTGCAGGCAGGACCACTGGGGACGTCCCTGCTCTCGCTGTGGCGGAGCACCAAGCAGCCTCTTACATACGGAGATGGGATTGCCTCCAGGATATATGTTTGTTTGTTTTTTTTGTCTGAGACATGTTATTTAGTGGAGGGCATAAAATTTCTCTTACATTTTTAAGAAGATTAATCAAAACCCTTAGCCTAAAAAATAGAAAAGCAGTGTAGGAGAAAATTGGTTTCTAGTTTCTTTTCCTCCCACAACCAACACAGTATTCTTTTGAGCTCCACGTTCCCCTCATTGCATCTCAGGGTGTTAAGAGTGTGAATCACATGGCTGAGTGTCAGCCTGTGCCCGGTGAGCACGTCCCATCCTTGCCCTTTCACGTGCACGGCGGGCCGCAGGCAGGGGCTGCCCCTGGGCTGAGGGCCTGGCCTCCCCTGCCGCCCGGCGGTAACTGCCCCTTGCTGGCTTCTGTGGCGCCCTGCAGTATCACGAAGCCCTGCAGCTTTGCCTGGAGCAGAACATGACCATCACCGAGGAGATGGCCGAAAAGATGACCGTGTCCAAGGACTCCAAGGACCTGTCTGAAGAGTCCCGGCGCCAGCTGCTGGAGCAGATCGCGAACTGCTGCATGCGCCAGGGCAACTACCACCTGGCAACCAAGAAGTACACGCAGGCGGGGAACAAGCTGAAGGTGAGCGCTGGCCCAGGCGGCCCGTCACGTCAACCAGCGTGTGGCTTCCACCACCAGTTGGGAGCAGTGTCCCCACGGTTGGGTTTCCATCTGCCCTGAGTGCAGCCCTTGGGCATGAGTTTCCCCAGCCAGGGCTTCCCAGGACACAGCGCACGGAGGAGCCCTGAGCTCCCTCTTGTAAAATCCTGTGTGATCCTTGGGGGAGGGCTGGCGGACCTTCACCACAGGCTCTGAGCCCAGCCCTGTCTTCCTCTTCCTCGTCTAGGCCATGAGAGCACTGCTGAAGTCTGGGGACACGGAGAAAATCGTGTTCTTTGCAGGCGTCTCGAGGCAAAAGGAAATCTACATCATGGCTGCCAACTACCTGCAGTCCCTGGACTGGCGGAAGGAGCCGGAGATCATGAAGAACATCATCAGCTTCTACACCAAGGGGCGTGCCCTAGACCTTCTGGCCGGCTTCTACGATGCCTGTGCCCAGGTACAGAGCCTCCTCCCAGAGCCAGGACCCCCGGGAGGGTTGTGGAGCCCTGTGGGCCCTGACCGGCCTTCTCCATGTAGGTGGAGATCGATGAGTACCAGAACTACGACAAAGCCCACGGGGCGCTGACCGAGGCCCACAAGTGCCTCTCCAAGGCCAAGGCTCAGAGCCCCCTGGATCAGGAGACCAAGCTGGCCCAGCTGCAGAGCAAGATGACGCTGGTGAAGAGGTTCATCCAGGCCCGAAGGTGTGTTCACAGCAGAGCGAGGAAGCGGGGATACAGAGTGGGCTACACCTCGGGCCCCGTGGAGCCCCCGGACCCCTCTGTCTGCCGGGGACCAGACCGGTTTCACTTCTAGTGAGTGTTTCCGCAGAGGAGCCCCGTGGACCCTAAGTAGGACACACGGACATGATGTTGCCTCCTTTGTGCTGAGCTCCTCCTGGGGAATCCCCCAAACCTGGGCACACTGCCAGGAAGACCGTTCCAGAAAGCGAAGTCTGGGGTGGGAGCGGTGAGGCAGATGCAGGTCAAGAGAGTGGATGTCTGAGAGGAGCCCGGGACCTGCTCAGGTGTGAGCGGGCCTCCAGCTCAGTGGTTTCAAGCAGGTGGGCCACTATGCCACCTGGGACCACAGGACGGAGGAGGCTGGGGGCAGCACGGTGTTGCTATTTCAGGAAAGACCATGCATCTAAATTTGGACATGAGGCCAGTTTTTATCTATTGGCAACTCATTCAGCTTTTCCAATAGCCCGCTGTGTGGGCAGCAGAGCTCAGCTTCTGCCTAAACCAATGAAAGCATTTTCCTTATCTGGGAACAAGCTTTTGGAAGAAAAGATCCAAAACTATATTGAACTCTGTTGTATAAAGTGGGGCTCCCTGCTTGGAGGTTTAAGTCCTGGAATATCTGCTGAGCTGGGCTGCAGGAGGGCTGGCGGGGAGAGGGCCGATGGGCGGCAAGGACTGCTCACCCTGTGCCTGACTACCTCGGGCAGGGTGCCCCGTGTCCCCCCTGCCTCACAGTGTCCCCCACCAGACTGGTAACCAGGCGGGGCCTCGGGTGACGAGCTGAGTCTAGCGCAGTACGAGGACTATGATTTATTAGTAAGTTTTTATTAAATGAATCAGTGAGTTTATGAATGAACTCATTAATGAATTCATTGCATTCTCGGGAATTGACTTTACAAAAGTTTGGTCCCGCCAACCCCAGAGCTGCTCATTTGGGCCACAAGGCCTCTCTGAGCCTTGACACACAGCAGTGTTCTGGGTTTGGGCTTCACTGACTCTGTTCTCGACAGGATGTACCCCGAGGACCCCAAGGAGGCGGTGAAGCAGTGTGAGCTGCTCCTGGAGGAGCCGGAGCTGGAAGGCACCATCCGCGTGGGGGATGTCTATGGCTTCCTGGTGCAGCACTACCTGCAGGGGGAGGAGTTCCACGTGGTGAGGCTGCAGCCTCTGGCTGCCTGAGGGCTTCAGGGTGCTCCAGGGTGACTGTGGGAAGGCTGCACCTACGGCCGTCCCCACTCTCTGAGCCCAAGGGAGCTGGGAGCTCTTGGTGAGGAGGTGCTTCTCCTGTTCCTGTTGGGCTTTGAAATCATTTCAAACTGAGAAGTTTCAAGAATAATAGAACCCAGATACACCCTTTACTAGATTTGGCACTTTTTAACATTTTGCCACACTTATTCTATATGTATGCTTTCATATTTCTATTTTATATGTAAAATGGGTATTTTTTCTGAGCGATATTTGAGTTGCAGCCATCTTGCCTTCCCCCTTAGTTCACTAACACTTGGTTGGACACCCAGGGCTGGGACGGCGGGGTCATACGGCTAGTGTGTTTCACATTTTCTGAAACTGACAGACTTTCCTCTAGTTTCTCTCTTGTAGAGTCTCCTTTGTTGTTGGTGTCAAGGTTATTGTAGCCTTATGGTGTGTGCTCGGGAGCGTGCTTGCCTCCTGTATTCTCTGAAAGAGTTTACCTAAGATTGTTCTTATTTCTTTCTTCAGTTTTGATAGAATGCATGAGTGAGCTGACCTGGGCCTGGAGCTTTCTTTGTAGAAGGATTTCTTTTTTCTTTCTTTCTTTCTTTTTTTTTTTTTAAAGATTTTTATTTATTTATTTATTCATGAGAGATACACACACACAGAGAGAGAGGCAGAGTCACAGGCAGAGAGAGAAGCAGGCTCCATGCAGGCAGCCCGACATGGGACTCGATCCCAGGGCTCCAGGATCACGCCCTGGACTGAAGGTGGAGCTAAACCGCTGAGCCACCCAGGTTGTCCCTGTAGAAGGATTTTGATGATTCATTTCAGCACAGCGGTGCCCAAACATTTTGGTCTCAGGACCCCTTTGCACTGGGACACCAAGTAGGAAAAGTAGCATTGTTTTGCACGTTTCCAGGTCTCTGTAATGTCTTAGAGGACAGCTGGAAGGACTCTCCATTTCTGCTTCTGCTCTCAATTTGGTCAAATGGATTTTTTAGCTGAAATACATGAAGAAAATCTAGCCTCACACCAGTATGCAGGTGAGAGAGGCCGGGCCCTCAGATAGTCGCAGGCCACTTTTGAGCCTACACCAAAACTCAGCCAGTGGGGCCTCTTAACAGCTGCCAAGTCAGGATGCTGTTGTAATACTCTTACATTACAGCTCGCTGGTCCATCTTGAATCTTTTACACACACATCATTTTATAACAGCAAGTTGCTCATCTGGAAAATATGGCTTCACCGAATTAGCAAATGTTAACATGTTTCATTATAGAAATCAAAAAATCCTGTTTGCTGGTATCACCATCAACCTCATCAGAAAAGTCTTTAGGTTTTGGGAGGATATCCAGCTCTTGGTGGCTGATACCTAAGGTTTCTGAAATTCTTCTTGTGAAAGCTCCCATTCTATCCTGAGTGAAAACACGGCCCATTACTATTTTCCTTGAAGTGGTGGCTGCCTTTGTTCATTTCTGAGAAAACATCTGCCACAAACCCAGGCCTGAGTAAAACCACAACTGAACTTCAGTCACATTTTCAAAGATGGTGTCCCGTGCGGAAGGGACGAGTTGAGCTCACACTCTGCACTGGTGTGCTCCCTCATCTCTGCCCACACTTGGTATGATGGGCCTTTAATGCCCACGGTCCCAGTGGGTGCAGAGCGAAGTCTCTATGTGGCTTGAGTGTACCCTCTCAGGGACTAGCAGCGTTGAGCCCCTTGTCATAGGCTTATCTCCTCCTCTGAGTGTCCGAATCATCCCCCATTGTTTTGTGCAGGGTTTGTCTTCTTCCATTGCTTGTGGCCCTTGTGAATTCCAGGTACTTTTCCGTGACTGGCAGATGCCCTGCCAGTGTTTTCTGCCCATCTGTGGGAAGTCCTCTTCTATCTCTGTGTCCTCTCTCTATGGAACTCCAATTATCTGTGTAGATTGTGTCTTGGCTCAAATGATTCTCTTCTCTCTCTTTTCATTTTCCAGAATTTTTTCTGATTTTCATATTTGGCCCTTGCTTTTACTTCAAGTTCACAAGTCTTGGACAGTATCCACTCTGATGCTGCTCCTGTCCCTACTTTTCACCAGGCATTAAAACTTGCCCTTCTAGTAGGCTCTGGATCATGTCCAGTTAGTCTCTATGATTTGTCTTGTCTTTCGAGTGTAGGTCGTGGTTTTTCTGTTGCTTCTTGCATCCAGCAATTCTTTCATGTCCCGGACACTGTGGACAAACCAGTGTTGAGACTCTGGATTCTGTTATGTTCCTGCAAAGAGGATATTCCTTCCTTCCTTCCTTCCTTCCTTCCTTCCTTCCTTCCTTCCTTCCTTCCTTCCTTCCTCCCTCCCTCCCTCCCTCCCTCCTTCCTTCCTTCCTTCCTTCCTTCCCCTCCACTCAACTTAGAGACCTAGCTCTCCCCCGTGGCAGCCAATGGCAGGACTCGCTGCTCAGTACATTAGCTTGAGTGGGACTTGAAGTCAGCCCCCATCACTCTTAATTTTGCCAGATTCCTTGCTGTCTTGTTTGGATCCTATAGAACTTAGCAATCTTAACCTAAAAGAAAGAAACAGATTTGTGAGTGGAGAGGAGGTAGGCACACCTAAGTGTCCTCTGATGGGGAAAGAAGGTGCCTGTTCCTGCTCCACATCTCCCACTGCCCCCTCGCATTCACCTAGCCACTGCCACCATGCCAGAGCCCAGCCCTGATGCCCTGACCCTAGACAGTGGGTGTCCTCAGCAGCCAGGACAGCCAGGAGCACTTCTGTGTTCATCACCCTTCATCTGTGTCTGATGACCACGCCTTCCTTCTGGAAACTGCTGCCTTGCCCATTGTGAAACCAGCTCTGCACATGGGGGGGCGGGGGATACGCCCCATGCCATGGTACAGCGCCATGGTCTCTGGCAGCTCCTTGCTTCTCCATCCCCAGCCCTGAATTCCGCTTGCTCCCCGCAGCTCCAAGCCTTGGCTGTGATCCACTTTCCTATGTCCTGGGCACAGCACCTGGCTCACAGCAGCTAGTCTCTTCCTGTGTGGGTGTCCCTTCTCCCCCGCTTGAGAGCACCTGGGGGCTTGCACTCTGCCCGTCCTCCGTCCTTCCAACAACCATAGCTTTTCTGTGTTCATCTTTATCTCTTACTTTTCATATCTTAGTTCTGTTTGCCCAAAATAAAACTGCTCTGGAAATTTTATCATCCTTAAGAATTATTAAGATCTTAATGATAATCTTATCATTCCTTGTGTAAAAAAAAAAAAAAAAAAAAGTTGAGCTCCTAGAAATTTTAGTCACATCTGAACTAATATAAAGTGTACTTTGGCAGTAAGCCTTAGAAACCACACGAGACCTGCTCCTCTCCTCATGCTTAGGTGTGGGCAGGTATAGCAGGCATGGACACATGTGGGCAGGTATAGGCAAGTGTGGACACATGCAGGTAAGTGTAGGCAGATGTGAGCCAGACAGCAGGTGTGGGCAGGGGTAGGCAGATGTGAGCCGGGACAGTGGGTGTGGTCAGGCTTGGACAGGTGTGAGCAGATGTAAGGCAGCACAGCAGGTGCAGGCAGGCATTGGCATGTGTGGACAGGTGTGGGCAGGTATAGGCAGATGTGAGCCAGCACAGCAGGCATGGGCAGGTGTGGTCAGGTATAGCAGGCATGGGCAGGTATGCGCACACACAGACAAGTGTGGACACATGCAGGCAGGTGTAGGCAGATATGAGATGGCACAGCAGGTGTGGGCAGGCATAGGCATGTGTGGACAGGTGTGGGCAGTGTGGGCAGATGTAAGTGTGGTGCTCTGTGGGAGGCTCAGGCTATCCTGCCTTGGATCCCCCGACCCCAGCCTCTCCCACTTATGCCCACTGGCAGAACCAGAGAAAGTTCCACAGGAAAACCACTGACAGTACCATGGTTTACTTCCTTAAGTTCAAGAACCACACAGATATGGGAAGCCTGGGTAGCTCAGTGGTTGAGCGCCTGCCTTTGGCCCAGGGCATGATCCTGGAGTCCCAGGATCGAGTCCCACATCGGGAACCATACAGATAAGTTCTTTTTTTTTTTTTTTTTTTTAATTTATCTATTCATGAGAGACAGAGAGAGAGAGGCAGAGGGAGAAGCAGGCTCCCTACAGGGAGCCCGATGCAGTCCTGAGCCCAAGGCAGACGCTCAACCGCTGAGCCACCCAGCGTCCCGCACACATTAAGTTCAATCACAGGCCCACCTAGCTGGGGTAGATATGATGCTCTGTCAAAGTAAACAAGACAGACCATTTACATACTGCCGCCTGCCCTACTACCCGACAGGCAATCTCCAGAGTGAATGCATCCTTCCTTTAGGTCTCCCTGGGTGCGTCCAGGTAAGCAGATCTACAGGGAGCATGGCCCCCAAACACTTGGGTCCTCGTACACAGGCCGCTCACAGGACTTCCCAGGGAAGCTGGCTGTACCTGCTCAGCTGTGAGTGCTAATCACAGCCGACAGCACGGACGGTCAGAGCCTGAACTTTGGACACCACCAGCCCTTGGAAAGGCTGGGCGGTCACAGCCAGTTGCCCCCAGGTCCCTCTTGTGAAGCTGTCCTTCTCATGGCCTCGGGGGTGGGCGCCCAGTCCAGGATCAAGGGGGTGGGCTCTGGGGTTTTCGCTGTGAACTAACCTAGTAACGGCTGTCCCGACACAGGCCTACAAGTATCTGGAGGAGATGCGGAAGCGAGTGCCCTCTGCCAACATGTCCTACTACGTGAACCAGCAGACTGTGGACGCCGTGCACCAGGGCCTGGGCATCCCTCTCATGCGCACTGTACCGGAGCGGGTCCACCACAACAGTGCAGAGGACCATAAGGAAGTGGACGAAGAGGTGCTAGAGGAGGTGGAGAACGACCCCTGAGAGCCACTGCCTTCAGCTCCTTTGGAACTTTCCAGGGTTTGTAGCAAGAGCCCGACTTTCTTGTTGAAATAAAAACTTGGGTTTGACGCTCCAGGGCCCTGGCCACCCTGCTTAGAAGGGGCCAGTGTATGTCCTTCTGGCATCCTGGCCCCTGAGGTCCCTTTACTATGAAGGGTGTTGTCCCATTTTTTTCCATGACAGTCTCCCAAATCTCCCAGATTATAAAGCCTAAAAAACTAGAACTCGATGTTAGCATATCACTGTGCCTCGTCCCCAGCACATGGCAAGCACCTAAGCACACTTCTGAGTTTCCAGCAGGACGCACACATAGGGAAGGGGAGGCTCTGCTCAGGTGACATGGTGACCAGTCGGGGGCCAGGGCCTCCACAAGGCAGCCTCATGCAGCAGTGTCACCAGCTCCCGCTGAAGGGCCAGCCTTGTGGCGGGTCAGAGCCAGGTGGGACCTTCCCACCCCAGCGCCTCCCAGCAGCTTCCAGCATCTGTGTCCCTGCGGACCGTGCCGAGCAGCTCAGAGCCCTGAGGCATGGGGTTGAGCACCTGCAGCTTTTTCTTCTCCTTTTTTATTTTTTTTAAAAGTCTCCTGCATTTGGGTGAGGAAGGGGCTTGGGGACAGTCAGAGAATCAGCCCACAGGGGCCCCAGCAGCTCCCTCCCTCCGGGGATTCCGTGTCCGCGGGGGCAGTGCCAGAGGCCCTGGCGTGGACCACTGCTGGAGCACTCAGGCTAAGGAGGCGTCAGCGGGAGGAGTGTGTCTTTGAGCTTCTCCAGGAGCAGCAGTGCTTTCACAGCCAGCACCCTGCAGTCCTCGTCGGAGTCCTGCTCCGCCACATCTGCCAAAGACGAAAAGAAAGTGGGCCGCAGCAGTGTCACATGGCTGGGCAGGCCTGCCGTCTGTGGTTTCCTCAGGGAAGTCTTCCTGCACAAGCTCATGGGGCCCCGTGTGGCCCGGTGATCCCCACCCCCTCCCCATGGAAGCGAAGGGCTTTACTCTGTCCCTGTGCGGGGGCAACGTCCCGCTCCCGCTGCAGCGATGGTGGCAGGGAGGCAGTGGGATGGAAGAGACCCACTGTCTCTGTGGGGAGGACACATGTGCCCAGGACAGTGCGACCTGTCCCAGGACGCAGGATGCTGCCACACACCGGCAGCACTGCCCACAGCCGTCCTGACACGTGATCAGAGCCCCATTGAAGGGTGCTCTGCAAACCCACCAACATGACAAAAGGGGCCCGGGACAACCCGCACTGGAGGGGCCCTGCCTGGACCCAGGTCTGGTAGAAAAGACAGAAATAGGCCTTCATCAGACCCTGGGCATCCACGCGGGGCAGCAGGTCAGACCCTAGAGTCCCGGCCATGAGCCCCGGGGGTGGAAATGCGTGCGCTGCTCTGGACAACTCCAGTGCCTGCAGACGGGAGGTCACGCTGGCTCCAAGAATGTTGACGGGGGATAGTGTCAGAACACTCACCGGCCGACCTGGTTCCGTGGTGCTCGCTGTATGGTTCTTGTAACCGTGACAAAGTGTTGGAATATTCCACAAATACAGACCTCATCCCCCACCTCAGAACGCCTTCCCTTGCCCCCCCCCCCCGCAAAACCCCCCAAAGCAACCCAGTAACAGCCACGTCCCCATCCCCTGCCAGGGGCCGCTTCGTGCGCAGACAAGGAGCGACAGGACAGCCCCAAGGCCTCTGCCATCCCCATGCCCTGGCCCATGACGATGCTCCGGGCCACACCAGCCTCCTCCCGCCCGCCTCGCCAACGCAGCTGGGGGCCCGGTGTTCACCCGCCAGCCAGGGCCGGGCTTCCAGCAGCTCGTCTGGCAGGTCAGTCAGCAGCCGAGCAGTCGGAACGCTGAGCAGGACAGCGGAGACCGCAGACAACAGGCCTTGGCGCACGTAGCTGAAGGCAGGAAGGCCGAGTCCTGACGGAGCCCCGGGCCACAGAGACCCCACATCTGCTCAGGGTTACGGCAGACCCACAGGCCACCAAAGCACACCCAACCCCACCCTCCCCTTCCCACTCACAAAGTGCCAGGCCAAGCTAGGATCGCCCCCGCCTCTGCCATCCACATCACAGCAGGATTTGGAACCCCATCTCTGTCCACATGGGACCACTGCCCTCAGCCCCACAGCCACTCACGCATCACCGTGGAAACGAAGGGTCCACACAAATTCCAAGAGGGCCTTGCCCATGGGCACAGCCACCTGAAACAGCAGAGGCCATAGGCAGGGGTCGTGGCACCCAGAGATCCCCACCCTGGAGCCTGTGCTGCGTCCCAGGTGAAGCTGCCACTTCCAACTCACCGTGGTGTTCACAGCCAGGTACATCAGGGCTCCTAAAGTGTGGGCCAATCTCCCAAGGACCAGTTGGTCCTCTCCCAAAAGGTCAAAGGTCACCAGAGGCCTAAAACAGAATCCTGTAATGTGCAGGCTGGGCCCTCGGAGCTGGCTCCCAAGACCTGGGCCACCGAGGGCCACCCAGTACCCGGACGCTCCTCACTGCCTGTCCCCGGGCAGCACCCAGAGCCATGTGAGGTGTTGGACAGACGCAGCATGGCCCCTGCCCGCCAGCCAGAACCCACCACCTGTGACAGGCTGTGGCTCTGGATACCCTCACTTCACCATTTAAGCTTTAGACGGCCACCACCCAGATTGTGACCCGCTGCTGGGACCGCAGACCCCACCCCGGGGGAAGCCACTCGTTGGCAGGGATGTGCAGGCCTCCCGCTCACCTGTCAAAGTGCTGAATGAGGGGGAAGAAGAACCAGCCAGCTACCAAGCTGAATTTGTTGGGGCCAGCATCCGGTCCCTGCCGGGCAGAGCCCTGCAAACATACAGTGCTCACAGGCACCAGCCCTCCCCCGTGCGGGACTCAGCTGTGGGCACCCGGCCGTCCTGTGCGCCGCTGGGGGTGAGCAGCACCCGCCCCCCATGACAGCCTGGCCCGAGTGGACCCTGATGACACAGCACACACCCCGTCACTTCTTGCTGACCTAGAACCTCTAGGGCCTTTTTCACACACACGTGCACAGTCACGTTTTGGAACCACTCCACTTTGAAGCCCCACGGCACCCGTCCCGTCGCTCAGTTTGTACCCAAACCCCCTTCACAGGAAGGACCCTAGTGTGGGCGCCATCCTGGTCCCGACTCGGCCCCGCTCAGTGCAGGCGGCAGCTAGAGGTCACTGAGCACGGGTCCTGGCTGACCTTAGAGAACCGCCGGGTCTTGTTTCTGATCCGCTCTTCCACGACCGCCCGCCAGGCGGGAGCCTCAGTGCTGCTGGACGGGGAGGCGGGACTCGGGGAGCTGACCTGGGCAGCCTTGGGGAGGCGCCCCGGCCGAGACAGCTCCTGGGCCGCCAGGGTCAGGACCTAAAGAAGGGGGAAGACCAGGACATTGTTGCTGCTCTAGGGAGGCATGGTACTTTCTAACACTCCGGGTAAGCCAAGTGCCCTTGAGCCCTCCGCTCCCTGGGCAGTCAGCCCTCACGGGCGGCGTGGAGGACGCTCAGGGACCACGCAGAATGTCAGTTCCAAGCATCACAGGATCACTTCACGCATGTGCGGACAGGAGGGAACGTGGCCGTGCTCCCTGGCAACAGGCCAGCGGCCTTGCTCCTGCACCCAGAGCCCCTTCTAGTCCAGAACCTCATCCAACCTGGCACCCAGCCACCTGGGAAAGGGAATGAAGTTCTGACCCAGACTGCACACGGGGGCAGACGGGCCCAGAACAAGTGCAGGAAGCACTGGCAGGGTGGCAGAGAGTAGCCTGGTGCTTGCAGGTGCCAGAGCACGGGAGCGCGCGTCATGGGCTGTTCCTCTGAGGGCAACACAGGATGTAGTCACACGACACTATCCAGGCACCAAGTGCCACTAAACTGCAAGCACCGAGATGGTGACCTGTGCAGTGCCATCTCTGTCTTCCTGTTTCACCACATAAGATGCACACACTGTCACACTTGCCGTCCTGACTGTTGTGCGTGCCCAGCTCAGCCGCAGCACGTCATTCACATCACGTGGCCATCGCCACCATCTCCCAAACTGGAGCACGGTCTCCGTGAAACACACCCTCTCCACCATCTACTTCCTGCCTATATTTTTTTTTTCTGTCTGTGATTTTGATGACCCTAGAGACCTGCCTCTCGTGACCAGCTTTTCCCACCGAGCAGTGTCCAGTAGGTTCACCCACACCATGGCAGGTGTTAGAACGTCCTTTGTTTGTAAAACCAGATAATGTTCTGTCACATGGACGGGGAATCATACGGCAAGGGAATTTGTCTTAATAAACCTTTTGTCTGAGGCAAAGGACACAGCCTCCACGGAGTCCCACGCACTGCTAAGAAAGCCCCAGACAGGTGCCAGTCCCAGGCCCTTGGGTCCAGCAACAAGGGACCAAGAGAGGCCTCTGGTTCCGACCACGTGGCTTGTGGCAAGTACCCGCTCCCCTCCCCTTACGAGGGCCGCTTGGGCCTGGCAAGCGGGACACGGGGCCCAAGCACTTACGTCCAGGATGTCCATGCGCTGCCGGAGGCTGAAGTTGATGGCGTAGAATTGTGAGGTCAGATACTCCGCTACCTAAGCCAAGCATGCGAGAGGCTGCTATGAGCCGCCACTCGGGTTGGGCCCCAACGCAAACGCCGCCCGGGCGGCAGGACCATAGCACCGCCCCAGGGACTCACCGGGGCCGGGTCTGTGACCACGACGGCCACTAGGGCTCGCTGGCGCAGCTCCTCGAACCCCACCACGCTCATCTTCTCCTCCAGGTGCAGCAGCACCTTGGCCAGCTCCACGCTCACCTGCACGCAGGGGTCAGAGGCCTCAGCCCCCGCCTGCCCTAGGCCCCCGCAGCCCTCTGCCTCCCCATCCCAGCCATGGGCCTCCTGGCCAGACACATGACCACTGAGGCACATGCCCCTCTTCGACATCACCTGCCCCACTCACCTCGCGAGTGGAGGCTGGGCGCCTGACGATCAGCCCCTCAACAGCTTGCAGAGCTGCCTCCCAGCGCTCCCAGTCCTCCGAGGAGGTCAGGGCTGCACAGAACAGACGGGCCTGCGCTGGTCCTCAGCCCTGACCTCGTGCGAGGCAGAGCTGGCGACCAGGGACTGGGAACAGGCCGTTCCCGCGGTGCAGCCACCCCAGGGCAGGTGCTCGGCGGGGCTCCCGCGGGGGAAGGGGCCCACCTTCCACACAGTCCCGGAGGTAGGCAGGCGCCTTACTGCTCTTCAGCTCTTGGTCCCCGGACATGTCATAGGGGACAAGGTCGTCGTCACTGAGGAAGCAGCAGAGGCCCATGGGGCCCACCTGTCACCCAGGGGCAGGCAACAGGCGGGCCGTGCTCCTGACTCACTGGAATTCACCCTAAGTCCCCGAAGCCTCAGGAGCCGCAGACTTTGCTATCAGGGCGCTCGCAGAGAGTGGCAAGGCTGCAAGGCTGACCCGCGACCTCCAGGCAGCGTGGGCTGTCCACTCCCATGCTCACGTGTGTGGGGCTCTGAGACCAGCCCAGGGCTGCTCCCCCCTCTGCCGTTTCCACCTGAGATCAGCCCCTACCTGTCCAGGTCAGAGCCCGCACCCTCCGCCTGGGCCGGAACACCACCACCTTCCGTGCTCCCTCTGTCAGGAGCCTCTGCAGCCACTGGAGCAACAGCCGGGCTTTGGAGAACAAAGAAGGAACCCTAGGGGAGGCCCCACACAAGCTTCTGGCCCCAGGCAGTGCTTCCCCTGCCCCTACCCGATGCTTCTTTACTCAAGTCTCAGCAACTAGAACCCAGGATAAGGTAAGGGAGTAGCATGCGTGCAGGAATGGGCCCTGCCCGGCCCCCCGAGCCCAGAGCGCAGGGACCATGGGGCTTAGGGACCCTCACCTCGCTTCCGAGGGGCTGTCAGCCGCAGGCTGGGCTGCCACCAGGGCCAGCAGCTCTCGGCTCAGTTCATCATCTTCATACTGAAAGGCACACAGGCTGGAGCTGGCGGGGAGAGTGATGAGGGGGCAGGCCCGGGGCCCCCAGAGCCTCCACCACGGCTCACAACTTCACGAGTCTCCGCACAACAGCGGGCAGCGCTGGATGTGCAAGGTCAGGGGAGCCCACCCTCCAGAGGGGCTGGAATCCCAAGACATCCCAGGGGCTCAGCAGGTGGACAGGAAGGGACGCCTGTCCGCTTTGTCCTGCCCAGAGAGAACACTTCCAGATGCCCCAGGGAATCCACCTGGGGGCATGTGTTCAGGACCTGCTGAGGGGCTATGACCCCGTCTCCTTGGGGCCACCAGGGCTAGTTCCATGCCAACACACAGGTTTATGGGCCCCGGGCTGGGAGACACTGAGGGTGCAGGCCTTGTTCACCTGGAACCTCAGGGGAGGGCCCTTGGGGTGGATCCGGGCACTGGCTACTTCGGCCACAATCATGCCCAGGTGGCGCACGGCAGGCAGGCTGCTGTCCAGGCGACTCTTCACTCCCGCCATGAGGCTGGCCAGCAGCTCTAGAAGCAGTGACACCCACAGGCTGAGTGCTGCGGGCGTGCTGGGCAGGGCGGGCATGGGGCAGGTGCCCACGTCCTGCTCACCGTCCCGGCTGTCCCGGAGCTCTGCCTCCCGCAGGTGCGCCAGGCAGATGAGGACAGCCTTGCTGACGTAGCGCTGCTGAGGCAGAGGCGCGTGGCGGATGGCACTGCTGCTGCCCCACGTCTCCAAGAGCTCCTTCAGCGCCTGGTGGGTGGCACAGCCCGGCCCGGTTAGACAGCTCCACCGACCTCCCCAGCAGGGCACGGGACCGCGTGGCCCTCGGCACCACCATCCTCGCCCACGACCAGCCCGAAAGGGGCTCTGTTCCAGGCAGAAGTGTTGGGAGCGGCAGGGATGGTGGGCCGGGCCACGCTCACCTGTACAAGGAGTGGGCGCCGTTGGCTGTCCATGGCCAGGTACCCCAGCAGGCTCTGTAGCATGGGTGTCTGTGACAGAAGCCGGGCACCATGTCACCTTCTACCGAGCCAACACCCACTGGCCACATGATGGGCCAAGGACCGTCTGGCCGGGGGCCCCAGAGCAAGGTCTGGGATGAGGATCAGCAGGGTTTCCTGAGCGACTGAGCTCCGCTCCGCCTGCTATGGTCACGTCTCCCAGGCCCTGGGGCCACCCTCAGCCCTTGCCCTCGCCCTTGCCCTCACCACACTCTCACCGAGTATCGATACTGTAGGAACAGAATTTTTCGGGTCATCACAAACCGGGCCTTCTTACTCTTCATCACTAGGTTCCCCAGCAGCCTGGAGAGGACTTCAGACCTGTGAGGCACAGTCGAGGAGAGAGGGCAAAACGTGATCTCCAGAGACCTCAGCAGGCCGGCCCCCATCCGCCGGGCTCTGTGCTAACCACCAGGAACCCAGTGCCTGCGCCGCAGCTGAGCCGGACCTGAATTCTCCCTCCCAGTGAACGTGGAAACCAGAAGAGCCCCGCACCTCAACACAAGTGGACTTCCCCTCCCTGGCCTAGCCGACCAAGGAGACAGCCTCTCCACGGGAGCTTGGACTCGCTGTCCCTGGAACCCCCACCTCCTGCCCTCCTGGCTCCTTACCCCGAGGTAGCCTCCACCAGTCCGGTTAGCAGAGCCTCCATGGCCCGGTCGGGCACACACTCCACCAGGCGCCAGCAGACCCGCTGCCAGAGGCAGTTGCCCTGGGTGAGGGCCATCAGCTGCGGCACCAGCACGCCCAGGATCTCCTCTGGGGGAAGCACATGGAAGCCTGAGCTGGGGGCCCAAGGGCACCCAGGGTCTACGCTGGGGGGTGGGGGTGTAGGCCCAGGTGACGGGACCATCCTCCCGCCCCCTCCAGGATGGCAGACACAAAGGATGGGGAGACAGCTAGAAAGCACTGGGGGCTCCTCCCAGGACTGGAAACACTCACTCTGTCTCCCATGGACACAGGCTTTCCCCAGCACCTGAGACAAGAAGGAGATGGAGCAGTCCCAGCCACCTGGCACGAGAAGGAAAGGGGGCAGTCAGGGGCAAGGCCACAAGGCAACTCCCGACTAGGTGCAAGCAGACCTCCTATCTGGACAGGGCATCTTTGTGTCATAAAAACACCACTCGGGCAGCCCCGGTGGCGCAGCGGTTTAGCGCTGCCTGCAGCCCAGGGCGTGATCCTGGAGACCCTGGATCGAGTCCCACGTCAGGCTCTCTGCATGGAGCCTGCTTCTCCCCCCGGCCTGTGTCTCTGCCTCTCTCTCTCTGTCTCTATGAATAAATAAATAAAATCTTTAAAAAAAAAAAAAAAAGAAAAACACCACTCCTCTCCATCTAACTCCAACTGAAATCCCAGTAGCACTGTTTCTAACCGGAAGCACCCATCATAATTTCAAACAGCCTTTCACCCTCCTGCTCGCCCAATCACCACGGAGTAGGGCCCAGTGTGGTGGCACAAGGAGGAGGCACCGAGGGGTGGCCCAGGCAGTCAGCCACATGGTGCGGGTGGCAGGCGTCTGAGCCACCTGCAGGAAGCGACAGGGCATGGGGACACGTGAGGATGGGCGCACCAGCTCCACCAGAAGCGCCAGGAGGACGGTCCCCAGCATGAGACAGGACGTGCATGATGCAAACGCAGCATCTGCCACCTAAAGAGGGGGTATCCGAGGTCCTACAAGGACGAGGATGCAGCCGCCCAACGGAAGCACATGTGGTCTAGATCTGCTCTCGACTCATTCAGAACATGCTGGGGGCTTCTCCCAGCACAGACGAGGAGGCGGGGCAGCCCGGCTAAGCCGAGACAGACCCCGTGGGCTCAGCAGACACAGGCATGCCTTGCCTCAGCCTGCTCCCTCACCCAGTACAGTGGCAAGGCCTCCCTCGTGGGGTGGCCACGGGGGCCACGTGAGCACAAGTGAAGGGAGCGCCCGCGCATGGCACCCACTGCACAGCCTCAGCTGCTGGGGCACTGGACACACAGGGGCAAGACCCTGTGCTCACCCCACAGCGGGAGAGCAGGTGGTCCAGACACCAGGGCCCACCTGGGGCGGCGGAGACTGAGCGATGTGGTCTTTAAGCCACGCGGTGAGTGGCCCAGCAGTGAGCAGCCCCACTGGGTCAGCTTCACCAGCAGCCCAACCAGGAGCTAAAGGAATCAAGGTCATCTCCATCTCCAAGGTCAAGAGCCAAGAAGCTCAGCCACTGTGACCAGTACAGGTCCCTACCAGCCCGCAGACCTGCCAATGGCATCACCCAGAGAATCCCTTCTCCAGAGGCCGTGAGAAGCCACGGGGGGGTGGGGGGCAGTGGCCAGAGAAGAGGGCTGGAGGACAGCGCGGAGGGCCCCGCACCTCGCAGAGAGTCCACCACGGCCTGCAGCACCCGCAGGAGCTCCTCGCCGAGCAGAGGGAAGTAGTTCTGCGGAAGGAAGGCAGCCAGGTTCTCCCGCTGCAGGCGGTTGCCTAGGTGGTCGGGCAGGCCCACCAGCTTGGTGAGGAGCGTCTCCTGGAGCAGCGGGAAGGCCGGCTCGGCCAGCTGCCGACACTGGCCCTCCATCACGGCGGCCACCCTGCCGGCGCCCAGGAACCGGGCCAGCAGCTGCGCCATCTTCATCAGACGGAAGCTCGGGCTGAAGCAAGAGCAGGCGTCATGCCCACAGGAGAAGCCGTCATTACACCCGCGCAACCCACAGCTCACCCCGCACCTAAAACCGATGGTTTAAATCCCCCTGGCAGCCAGCCATTGCAGGGCGTGAGCACCTGCTGAGCCCAGGGAGCCGCCCCGCTGGGACACAGGACGCTCCACACCAGCTCTGCGCTCCACACCAGCTCTGCGTGTATCTCAGCAACCGCAACCCAGCTGTGCCACGACCCAGGGCCACGTGCAGCCCCGCACGACGCAGCGTCTGGGAACCGCCTCGAGGAAGGTGTCCCCATGAGTTTGCTGTAGAGCCGGGTGGCTCACTGCACAGCAGAGAGGCACGGAGGGAAGGAAGGGGCCCCACGAGGACAGCAAGGGCCACGGCCTAAGCCACTGGGATGGGAACGCTCCTGCTCCCTCCCTCCACCAACAGGGCAGGACCCAGGGCAAGGGCCTCTTCATTGCCAAGGAGATTAACACAACCCCCTTTAAATCCTCCGGTGCGGGCAAGTCCTACTCTCACCTTTCAGGACACCGAATTCCCGCAGCTACTGGAGAACCTGCGGGCCCGCAATCCTTTGCATCACAAGTGACCACATAATCAGACCGAGTCCCACTCACCCAGCCGTGCCCTCGATGGACTCCATCAGCACCAGGAAAGCTTGGTCTGCAGGGCCCTCCAGAAAGAAGCTGGCCCACAGCGCCTCCAGCTGGCCGCCCGGAAGGAGCTCCAGCCAGGCAGGGCTCAGCCTGCCCACCAGACACCGGAGCAGGGCCGAGAAGTGCATTCTGGCAAACTCCTCCTGTTCCCCAGGAAGGGCCGGGTTCTCCGCTCCACCGAGATACCGCTTCAGGGACCCCAGCGTGGAAAGGATGTGGTCGCCATCCTCGGAGGAGGAAAGGGTGTGAACTGCTTCCCGGACGGTGAGCCGGACTGCAGAGACAGCTGGGTCCATCCTGGAGTCCACAGGAGACGCAGGGGAGAAGGCCACGGAGCCCCTGGCAACCACGCGGGACCCGCTGTCAGACTAGAGTGGGTTCCACATTCTCTCAGAACCCCCATCCCCTGGCCCCTCTTGTTAGGCGGCTAGGGACCCCATCTCTCCGCACCCGCAGGATCGTCCCCTGCCAGCACCAGCCATTTCTACCAAGAGTTGGTTCCCAGCTCAGGGCCCTCCTGGTACCCTCTACAGTAGGTCCACTGGACCTCAGGGTCACAGCTGGGGTGCTGCTGGCATCTAGTGAGGGGGTGGGAGAGGCCCAGGATGCTGGTCAACGTCCCCTATGTGCAGGACAGCACCCACCACAGGGGATTATCCTAACTCCTGCGTCGGCGGCGCTAAGGCCGGGGACCCTGGACCCCCGCATCCTAGCTTCTCTCCCAGGAACCCGTGTCATCTGCAGTATTTCTGGTCAGGCCCCTCTGCGGGGTTCAGTACCACTAGGTAGGTGGTCTGTCCGCGCACCCGGCCACTAGCTAAGGCTGCATCGGGGCGGGGGGGGGGCACCTGGGGGACGGGAGGGGGGCCTCCGGGGCGGGCGGGGGACCTCGAGGCCGGGGGGGGGGGGGGGGGAGACCTCGAGGCCGGGAGGGAGGGCCTCGGGGACGGGAGGGCCCTGGGGGGGCCTAGGGGGGGGCCCGGGGGTCTCGGGGAGGCGCGCACCCGCTAGGTCCCGGAGTCTCCCCACGCGCTCCCGGCCGCCCCGCCGCTGCTACCCCTCCGTCGATTCGGCACGGCCGCCGAGGCCCAGTTCCGCATGCAGTTCGCGGCCTAGACCGTGAGACCGCGGGGCACGAGCTCCCCACGCGCTGGCAGAGCTGCCACTGAATTTTTTCGAGTCCGTGAGGCCGGTGCCCACCGGCACATCACGACGAATCTGCAGCGAAGCCCGGGACCCGGAAGAGGCGTGGGGCGGGTGGCCGTGTCTGCGCCTGCGCCGGGCGCGGCGGGGCGGGGCCTCGGGTGGCCGGGGCCGTGGGTGGGCGGGGCCGCCAAGGCTGGGTGTCCCCGCCGCAGGTGGCCGCTTTCCGAGCGCAGCTCCGGGTCCCGGCGGCCGTGCGGGGGCAGCAGCGCCGCGGGCGGCCCGGGAAGGCCTCGCAGCGAGGCGCCCGTCCCGCCTCGGCTGCCCCCCGGGGAAGTCTGGGAAGATGCGTTCCCTCCGCGCGCACTCCTTAAATGCCTGCTGCGTACAGCCAGCCTCTCCAGGCCCCCGCTCGCGGGTCAAGGGCTCGCATGAAGGACAGGCGCCATCCGTCCGCGAAGTCGGCAGGGGCGTTAGGCAGGGGAGCCTGCGGCTCCGGCTGTTGAAGCTCGGGTCACGGCTTTGGGGCGCTGGGGGGGTCCGGGGGGACCCCGCGCTGGCGGGGAGCCCCCTGGAGACGCTCCGTCTTCCCCTGGTCTCCCTCTCAGATCCCGTGCGCTCGCGCGTTCTCGCTCTCTCTCTTCCTCTCAAATGAATAAATAAATAGAATCTTTTTTAAAAATGTAAGCAGAATGAGGAGCTCCGATTTGGACGTTGCGCCCGGCGTGCAGGCGGGAGGAAGGGAGCAGGGGCGGGAGCATAGGTGCAGGGCAGGGCTGGGCCAGGCGGGCCGCCCCTGCGGAGTGGGTGTGGGGTGCGACGGGTCGCGGGGAGTCCAGGACGATGCCCTCCTGGGCCTCTGGGAATCCCCCCGAGTCAGCTCCTGGATTGGAGCCCGGCTCTGGAGCCCGGACTGCAGCTCCGTTGGGCCTGGATCCCTGTGTTGAAGCATGGGAGACACACCCCCAAAGCCTTTAGGTGTCCAAAAAGTGCCTTTGTTGTTTGCTCCAGGCAGCTTCACATTTGAGCTAAACAAACAATTTTAAGTGATAATAATTTTCACTCAGAGACGTTGAGGTTTGCTCCTGTATTTGGCAGCCAGCACTCAGTTCTGGGAGGAGAGTCCAGTCGTTCCCGTGTGACCCAGTTCTTCCTCCACCGACACTTGGAGACTCCTCAGCCATGGGGTTCTGACACATGACAAGTGGCCCTCTCTGGCACGCCGTCTTGAGACTGATGCCCTCGGCCGGGAACCCTTCCCAGACTACCTTCCCGTTTTCTCTTCTCTCACTCTGTGCTTGCTCTTCATTGGATTCCCCTTGAAGGCTATACTTTCTCTCTCTCTTTCTTTTTTTTTTCCATCTCTCTGTCTTTTTGCCCTGCTTTCTGGGCAATTGCTTAGATCTTGCCTTTCAGCTTTCCTGATTTAATTATTTTCTTTTAAGATTTGTTTATTTGTTTGAGAGAAAGAGAACAAACGGAGTAGCAGAGGGAAAGGGAGACACACGCTGCCCGTAGAGCAGGAGCCGACGCCGGGCTCAATCCCAGGACCCTAGGATCATGACCTGAGCAGAACACAAAGCCAGATGCTTAACCCTCTAAGCCACCCAGAAGCCCCTAATTATTTATTTGTTTGGAAAATCCTTATTCAGAGCCTTGGGGAGAAGCGGGGCCCTGGGACACCCTGACCTTGGACCTGTACTGGTTACGGGTCATTGGTTGTGGCCTGGGGACACTGACACACATCCTGCCCCTGCAGGTGGGGAGGCTCTCTCTGCACCTCCACCTGCCCTGCCCTTGACCTGTCACTCTCCCAGGCCACATTGGATCCGTGCATTCAATGCTGTCTCCCTCCCCTAGAGTTCTCCTTGGCCCTGGGTCCCTTCACCTTTGTCCTTTTGCTTTTGCTGGAGTCACACCTGGGAGAAGAGGAGCCATTCAAGACTGTGCACGGCCACTGCTATAACCAGTGACTGCTGGATGTCCCAGGGCCACCCACTCCCCAAGGCCCCAGGGGAGGACCCTTCCTGCCTCCTCCAGCTCCTGGCTTTCTCTGCACCACATCACCCTGGCCTCTGCCTGTCTTCCTACGGCCTTCTCCCCTGTGCCTCTGCTCTTCTGTCTTTTGTAAGGACACCCAAACTCAGCATGGTCTCATCTCAAGATCCTTAATGATATTTGCAAGAGCCCTTTTTTTCCAAATAAGCTTATATTCACAAGTACAGAGGAATTCACAGGGTTGGGATTTGGACCTACTATTTCGGGGACCACCATTCAGCCCATCATACAACCTATACCTCAAAGTAAGTTAAGGTGGCTCCCAACCCCATTTCCCTTGCCATATCAAAGGGAGAGGGATGGGCCTCACAGGACCCTCTGTGCATGGCCTGCACCCTGGGCCCCACGGCACACTTGGCTCTGGGGGCTCCTTGGCCCTGGCCCGGCCCTGGCCAGCTTCAACTTCTGTCTGGTGGGAGCATGAGTCCATGTGCCCCTGCTAAAGCAATCACCTCCTTCTGCCTCTGAGCCAGCCAGACCAAGACTCACACTCAGAAGAATTGTTTTCCAGAGAAACTGTTTGCATCTGTTTTAAACTTGTGTCCTTGGGAACCTCCATCTCTGCAGAGATCACTGGCTGGAAAGCGAATGCTTTTCATTAAGGTGGCAGGAAGTACCTGAGTCCCAGCCAGTGTGGAAGAGGGAAAGGTCCACTGGCTAGCGGGGAGTGGGGGGGTGGGGGCGGGAGCGGCGCAAAGCAAGCTGCCTTCTCCTGCCGTCCGGGCCGCTCTCCGTGTGTCCTCAGGATGGGCTGCCCGTGGAGGAAGACCCTGTGTCTCTTCCTTATTTTCGCGCCTGTATATCTGCATGGGGCTTTGTCACAGGAAGCCAGCCCTGCAGGGCAGAGAAAACCATTTTTCGAGAGGCTCTGAAGGCTAGAAGAGCAGGTGAGTATACCCACCACTCGGGGCAGTTGTGTGTGTTAAATTCGACAGCCCATGCAGAAACGGCGTGGTGAGCGCCCACGCTCTGGGGACACAAACATGAAGTGTGGGGTGACACTACTGTCACCTACAGTTGGCAGCCAGCTGGGCTCTGCTATGAAGTCAAACCAACTGACAGTGAGGACTGGCTGGGAGGTGGGGTGGAAGGGCTGCGGAGTGCCCCGGAGGGGTGCTGGGTGTGCTGGGCATGGGGCAGGAGGCCTCAGGCCCATGGGGCTCTCTGCAGGCGCTCCCCGCTTTGATCCCCACAAACCACTCACAGAGCCCACCCTGCCCTACATCCACTCAGGGGTGAGGGTCACGGGCGAGGCCGTGGCAGGGGGGCAGGGGGGCGTCGCAAGCCCTCAGCCCACAGAGTGCAGCCCAGGGACCTTGGGTTCCTTGCCCACATCTCTGAGTGAGGCCACAGTGGGCTGGTTGTGATAATGGGCCTGGCCCTCACGCAGCTGCCTGCAGGTCAAATCCATGGGGATCACGGCCGGTGCATGGGCAGGAAGGCTTGTCCTGCGTCCTCCCCAGTCTTCAGCCCCTGTGCCTGTTGTGTCTCCTCTCTACAGTTCCGGAGGTTCCAAGAGATGACCTTAACATACCTGCAAGGCCTTGCCAGTAACTACAACCTGTCCTACAACATTGACACTCGGTTCCAGAGCCTGGCCCAGGACACCCAAGCGGTGGTTCTGGCGGTGAACCAGTCGCAGGCCGCCCTGCAGAGTGACTTGAGCCACCTCAAGACCTGGATGCAGAAGACACGGCGCAGAAGCCGGAAGGTGGACTCCAGGCTGCTGGCCTTGGGTGCCGCCCTGAGTGAGAGGGACAGGCAGCGTACCCAGGAGGGGAAGGAGCGGGAGGCACAGAGGGACGCCCTCTCCAGCCTGGCTCTGGACCTGAGGGCTCTGCAGGATGCGCTGGCTCGTCTCACACACCTTGTGCAGGGCCAGGGTGCCGGGCTGGCTGCTCTCGAGGGGCGGCTGCAGGTGGCTGGCCCTGGCACTGTTGCCCCGGGGCTGACCCCAGCACAGCCCCCCCCTGCCTGGGCACCCAAGCCCCAGCTCCCCAAGGCTGCAGAGGGGAAGGCAGGTGCTCAGAGCTTCACCTGCGACTGGGGACCCACCTCAGGACTTTGCTGGCCATCCGCAGGGGACACGGGCACCTCCTGGCCCAAGCAGCCAGTGGGCATGGCCCCCCGAGATCCCAGGAGAGAGTAAGTACCACAGCCTGCCCTTACCCCATTGGCCTCCCCTCTCCCCATTCGGGCCTCCTTGGGCCTCTGCTCCCCTCTGAACAGCCTTCCCCCTGGAGCTGTGTGGAGAGGACGCTGGCTTCATGGCCCCATGTACCCCCAGAAGGAAGAGGGCCCATGCAGGTCATGGCCCGGCATTGGGAGTGGATGTGTGCGTACGGCTGAGGTGCCGCAGGGGCGGAGCAGTAGATGACCCCTCCAACTTGGTGGTCACTCGTGTCAGGGCTGGCGGGATATTACTACGTCCTCAACCGTCACCAGCACGAGCCTCCCAGGCAGGCCTGGACCTCAGCCGCACCCCGTGGGGCTTGTGCCGAGAGTGGAGGCCCCGCTGCGAAGCTGACTCTGCTTTGCCATCTCGGATCTCCCAGGACAGGGTCTCTGGCTGCAGCCCTCCTGACATTTGGGGCCAGTGCGGGTGTCCCCAGTGCGGTGGGGGTTTAGCAGCAGCCCCTGCCTCTATGCGCACAAGGCCAATCCATCTTTAACCTGCGTTTTAACTAGGTTGTTTCTGTGTCTGGATCAGCAGCTCTAGGGCCCCACTAATCTGAAGAATGGTTTCCCTCCACCCGGGTGGCTCTGGTGGCCTCACCAGTGAGGCAGGGCTGACCAGCTGGCCTGTGAGGAAACACCAGGGCTCCCAGGATCCCAGGAAAGATTTAGGGGTCCCCAAAGCTCTGACAACCAGAACTACAGATATTTCTAGATGTCTTCAAGGGGGGGGGTTGATCATCTCTGGTGGCATCTGCCCTACGTTATCATCATATCATCATCATCATCATTTTAGAGAGAGAAAGAAAGCAAGCAGGGGGAAGGGGCAAAGGGAGAGAGAATCTCAAGCAGGTTTCCCGCTGAGCACGGAGCCCGACATGGGGCTCGATCCCATGACCCTGAGATCATGACCTGAGCTGAAACAAGAGCTGGATGCTCAACCAGTGGAGCCCCTGCAGGTGCCCCCTGCCCTGCATTAGGACAGGGGTCCCTGAGGTGAAGACAGGGGCTGGGGGCTGCCCACAGAACACTCTCCATCCTTGAGTCCAGTGGGCAAACAGGTTAGAAATGTAGGTCCCCAGCCTGCCACTCGGAACCTGGGACCAGGTACAGCACCCCCAGGCCTCCCAGCCCATGGACCCTCTGTCAGGCAGACCTGGAGAGGGCTGGCCCCAAAGACATCCACATCCTGATCCCTGGACCCTGTGGGTACCCTCACATGGCAAGGGGACTCTCCAGCCACGAGCACAGATGCTGAGATGGGAGGGGATCTGGGATTAACACCGGGGTCCTTGTAGAAGAGGCAGGGAAGTCAGGGTCCGAGGAGCTGTGCCCAGGGATGGAGGGAGAGGGATGTGCTTTGAAGACGCAGGAGGGGTTGTGAGCCACGGAGCGAGGGTGTCTGTGGAAGATGGAAGGGAGGGAAGGATTCTCCCTGGGGCCTCGGGAGGGAACCAGCCCTGCCTGCCCCATGATTTTACTCAGGGGCCCCGTGTCTGCCTTCGGACCTCCAGGAACAGGAGATACTGTACTTGTGTGGTTTGGGGCCTGCAAGCTTGTGGGGCTTCTCACAGAGGCTCGCTCCCGCCTAGGCTGTAAGACTGCCCTGGCTCCCAGTCTTCCCACCTGGAAGATGGGCTGATGGTGCAGCAAGGACCATGGGGACCCTGCACGGCCAGCCCCACGCTCCGTGCTGATGCAGGTCAGCCACGGGCTCTGAAGCCCACAGCCCAGAGCAAGGGCAGTCCTGCGGCGTGGACGCTCGTGCCTCTGCATAGTGCCGGGCCAACTGTTCCCTCTGTTGCAGCCTGTGACGTGGGCCCTGTGCTGGTCTTCCCAAACGCCTCCACCCAGAACGTCGCCTTCCTCAGCCCTGGCTTCGCCTCGGGCCTGCGAACCCTGTCTGTGTGCAGCTGGGTGCGCATGGCCTCAGGCCACTTGGGCACCCTGCTCTCCTATGCCACTGAGGAGAATGACAACAAGCTTGTGCTGCATGGCAGGGACTCCCTGGTCCCTGGCTCCGTCCACTTTGTGATTGGAGATCCAGCCTTCAGGGAGCTGCCCCTGCAGCCGCTGCTGGACGGCCGGTGGCACCACGTGTGTATCATCTGGACATCCACCCTGGGCAGGTACTGGGTCCACGTGGACCGCAGGCTAGTGGCCACAGGCTCCCGCTTCAGGGAGGGCTACGAGATCCCTCCAGGAGGGTCCCTTGTGCTGGGCCAGGAGCAAGACAGCATGGGGGGTGGCTTTGACAGCTTTGAGGCCTTCGTGGGGAGCATGGCAGGCCTGGCCATATGGGACCGGGCGCTGGTCCCTGGGGAGGTCGCAAAACTTGCCACTGGGAGGGAGGTCCCGGAGGGCACCATCCTGACACTGGCCGATGCCCAGTGGGTAGGCGGATTCGTGCAGCGGGCGAACTGCAGCTGCCTGGAGCTGTGTCCCTGAGGCCTGGGCACGCCGGCTGTGTCACGCTCTGGGCCGGACAGGAGCAGCCTCAGCAGCACTCAGCACCCTGACCCCTGCACAGCCCCTAGAGGGCCCCTCTTGCAACTGGGGAGGGGACCAGGCAATGCGGGAAGGGAATGGGCAACAGGTGGAGTGGGGCCGGGCAAGGACGCATGCATTGCCTCGTGGAGTCCTACGGGCTGTGCCATCATTCAGGCAGGGAGCGCAGGACCCCATTGGGGCCTCTCATCTGCGCTGCGTTTGCAGCAGAGAACCCCATTTTCCTGGAAACCATGTGGGTGCATTTGAGCTGCTGTGGCCCTCCCCTGGGTGGCTCGTGAAAGTGTCCCCCTTGCTCTCACATCCCTCAGGAAAGGGACCGGGAATCCATTTCCTGCCCCCAAAGCTACCACGCTCTTGGCTGGGTGCCCTGGGGGTTCCCCTGGGGGTTCCCTCGGTGGCTCAGGAGCAAGCTATTCAGAAACAAACATGGCCAGGGGGGCAGTGCCCTCAGCTGCCCCGCGGGAGCACCACTGGAGCACGCACCCTAAGGCCCACCCGTGAGACCCTATAGCGCATGTTTTAGCAAATTTACCGAGTTGTGCAACCATCATCACAATCCAGTTTTAGAGTGTT